>NC_091126.1:164745203-165098953 GCF_040183065.1 Periplaneta americana | reverse complement strand
CTATTCCTTCGTACCTGTTGTCTCGCTTCACTTACCTTTCTCCCCACCACAATCTGAACACACGCTCTCGCCATGAAACAATACTAATAATACCATCCCATCGCACCTCCTCATACTCATCCTCTTTCACAATAGCCCTGCCAAGACTCTGGAATTCGTTATCTGCTGGCATCAGGGACTGTCGAAATAAAATTGAATTCAAACGCAAACTTACTAGGCACTTGGTCAGTAATTGAGACTCGTTCAGACATGGTTTCTTGTAAATAGTTCTCTTAATCTATCACAAAATATTTCAATATCCGGTAATTTCATTACTATAGATTTTTGTTATTCTAGGTTTAATTTGTAATTCAGTAAATACAAAAATATTCTTTGTTCTTAACTTCTATGATAAAATGTCTAGCTTTCATTAATCAGGTAATCTTGTCTTACTTTAATTTTTATTGTAATTGTAATTGTAAATTTAATGTTAATTGTAATTTTATTGTTCATATTATGGTTGCAATTCCCTGGTAGAGGGGCAGAGAAGGCCTGACGGCCTTATCTCTACCAGGTTAAATAAATAAATACTAATACTAAATATTTCTTTCGCCACTCTGTGCTACAGTATTATGTTGAGTTGACAACACTGGACTGCAAGTGCAAATAAACTGTCCTGCAAGAAGGCTCAAAATTGTGGCTAGTGGGAGAGAGAAAGGGAGAGAGATAGAAAAGAGAGAGATAGGAATGCAGGGAGAGAAATGAATTACCGAGGCTGAATAGGACTTGGGGTTCAGTTTGCATATCTTACGGGGGCACAGATCCCATTGTCCGACAATACTTGCAGTTGCTCATTGTTCCCACCATTTGCAGTTTCCGGTTCGGTGCTTTCATTCTCATGGTAAGTCCACACCTGTGGAGTAATGGTTAGCGCATCTGACTGCGAAACCAGTTGGCCCGGGTTCTAATCCCAGTTGGGAAAAGTTGCCTGGTTGAGGACTTTCTGAAGTTTTCCCTCAACCTAATACGAGTAAATGCTGGGTAACTATCGGTGCTGGACTCCAGACTCATTTCACCGACATTATCACCTTCATCTCATTCAGACGCTAAATAACCATGTGTACACAAAGGATTACCAGTGGGTTCACCCATATCAAGCATATTAGCTCAAATCTTCATTCATAATATAGAACAAACACACTGCTAAACACACAGAGAGAATAATGTACTGGCAATGGCAGTGCGTCAATAAGAGCACAAGAGCACGTGAACACCTTGTTTCCATTAATGCACAACTAGTTTTATTATTTGATACCTTATTGACGTAGTGGGGAGGTATAATATCAGAATCGAGTATTTTAAACTTCCCGCATCTTGCATAAACTTCTTATGTAAACTTGGCAACATCCGTTCACGTACAAGCCGTGCTCTTTTCGAGATGGTTACAGGAATTTCACGCATACACGGGAGAAAATTATCTTTAGCTGGCCGCTTATAGCTCGTCAAGAGCACAAAGCGTTAAGTGAACAGTGAAATAGTGAATCTATCCTACAGATGTCAGGTCCATCGATGCCTATCGTTCACGTGCTATATCTCGAGGAGGAAATGTAATAGCCTATAGATGTCAGCATCTGACTGTAGGAACGTTTACTTTATGTGGATGTATGTATAGTGCTGTTACGAGAGTGTAGTTTGTGAATTACTATACTTCAGTGTCGGCATAATAGCATAGCTTGGCTTTCAAACACGTGCTGGGGCCTGTTTCTCAAAAATACTAGTTCAGTAGTTCACCAGTTACTAGTTACCAGAGTATATTTCACCAGCTCTAGTAGATTCTGTTTCTCAAACTATTTCACCAGTCTAGTAACTTGTGACGATTTTTCACTAGTCACATGATCTCTTTCACTAGTCAGCTGATTGAGTCCATATGTTTATACCCATTGGTAGGTATTGTTATTTGAGGTTAGAAGGCTAAGTTGTTTGTGTTCTGGTTCTTACTTCTCTCTTCTCTTGAAATTCCATCAATTGAAAGCAAATTAACTATACTCAATATGATTAATGACTCAAAGGATATATCATTTGGTGCTTTTTCAAGCATAATAACAAAAAATGATAAAGTAAACGAATGGACAAAAAAAATTTGTAATATGTGAGGCTTTGGAACTGATACCTCAGAACAAAGATTATGCATACGTTAGGGACACTTATTGGCCCAACATTAAGAAAGTAACTTTGACGAGTACCAATTCAAGTTCACAGTATCATAATATGAACACATTATGTAGCTAGTGGGTCTCCTGGCGACATGAATGCCACTTATGACTTGAAAAATTCGCTATTTTTTTTTTTCAGTTTTACGTTTCATCTATTCGTAAATTAGTGTCATTTTGTATTTAATTTGTAGGCTAAAGTTGACAATATCAGAAGAACTGGCAGTGGAGGAGGAAAGCCAGCAAAAATTACTGCAGTTGATGAATTGGTATTAGATTATTAGGAAAAAAATTCTGCATGTGTTGCTGGTCTAGGGCAGAAAAACCAGATGGCATTGGAAAATAATCAACATCCCGATTTGTAGAGCAATTTGTATTTGAAGCTTTGCTGATAATGCATGACTTCTATTTGTTTGTCTTGTTATGGCAGGTCCCACAATATTTAACAACTCTCCAAGCTTTTCAGCACTTTATTTAAACCGTTCATTATATTTAAACAATGCTCCCGTAAAGGAATAATAATTGTTCCTTCTCGATATAGTTTTAGCTCTTCTCACAACAACTTCTTTACTACTTCAATCGGAATCACTATATTTAAAAAAATAACTACCGGTATAATATTTTATTTTGATTATATGAGAAAGGTTCTGGTAACTGATAATATAGAAATCACCAGTCTTTAGAGTCTTGTAGGAATATTCCTGTTGAATACTAATACAATCAACTAGATTAGCATTTTGAGAAACAGAATCTCTTAGGAAATGGTAAAATCGACCAATATTACTAGTCTGTGAACTGGTAACTACTACTTCACCCTTGTAGTTTCTAGAAACACAGACTTGTAAAACAAACTATTATTACTACTGTACAGACTAGTATTACTAGTCCGTGAGTTTTGAGAAACAGGCCCCTGGCTGTCTGTGGTGGTGGTATGAATTTAAGTATCTGTATGGTAGTGTATAATATTTAAGAATAATATGTACTGGCATGTATTTATAGTAATCAATCTATGCGAGTGGGATTACAGTACTGGTATAGGCTATAGTGTATTAGTGTGTTGTGAATCAAAATACAGTATATTACTGAACACACGCTTTTGTAAATAACAGCATTGTGGTATGTATTCATTTTTAACAAACATAAACAATGAACTCTGTTCAAGCAATTTTGAACAGTAAAGAACTGGGTAAACTGGCTTACCAAGAAAAATTGGAAATAAAAAGACTGAGTTTCATTATTATTATTATTATTATTATTATTATTATTATTATTATTATTATTATTATATGTTGTTTTGAATTTATATATGTTTTTTTTCCGATAGTGAAGCATTGGAATCATGACATTTCATATTAAAGTAAACGTACGATTTCAAATTCTCTTCGATTTTGGAACCACAAAATTGTGAACATACATAATATTTTATCACGAGCCGCCACTGTGTACTGGCATCGATATGTAAATGATATAATAGTCTTGTACAATGGAAACAAAAGACAAATAGAAATCCTACATCAACAACTCAACACAAAATACATCCCAAATTAAAGTATACAATAGAAACAGAACATAACCAAGCTATAAACTTCTTAGACATCACCATAACCAAAACAAATAAGACACGAATTCAAAATATACAGGAAACCCACTACAACCACAACACACATACACAATTCATCAAATCATCCCATACAACATAAACATGCAGCTTTCCGTACAATGACACATAGATTAATTAATATACCAATGAACAATGACAACTACACTGAAGAATTAAACACAATAAAATATATAGCACAAGACACATAATAGACACACTAATAAAAAAGGCAAAACAAAAACAGAACAAACCAACACAAACACCACGCGAGAATAAATACATAACATTAACATATCACAATACCAATACTCACAAAATTGCAACTTCATTCAGTAAACTAAAATACAAGATAGCATACAAAACAAATAACACAACACAGAAATATCTAAATAATCACATCAAACATTCAAATAAATATAATTCAACTGGTGTTCACAAACTAAAATACAATAGTTGTCCACATTTTTACATAGGACAGACAGGAAGATCCTTTCAAACAAGATATAATGAACATATTAAAGCTATAACCAAACCCTACATCACATCAAATTATGCAGAACATATTATCAACAATAATCATGACTTCAGTAATATAGAAACAGATATGGAAATTCTACACATCACACCAAAAAGTCCATAGTTAAACATCTTAGAACAATACGAAATATACAAACATACAATAACATACCCACAACATATGCTTAATACACAATTACAGTTCAATACCCACACATTATTCGATATCATGATACATAGCACACAAACAACCACCACCCACCATAGGAGCAACACACCCCCACCCCTACAACTGACGAATGCAAATGGCAGAATGCAAGATCAATAGGAAAAACAGTAGTTCATAGGACACTGAAGATGACGCAGCACCGGTCTCGAAATGGGCTGTCTGTCTAAGGTACAAAAACTTTTTTAAAAATGTTAACACTTTTAACATGTCGTTTAAAACTTTAAGTTTTTTAAACAAAGTGTTCACGTGAACCAGAATCAATGAAACCATTACCTTGGACATATGTCAATAAATTTGTGGCTCAAATGACCATCAACCAGGAAAAGTAATTTGTTGTTTTTGGATGTGTTGGCATATTCTTTGAAGAATTTCAGCCATAGTGTAAACAACTCCCTGTTCATTCATTCCGACTCATTCATTATTCCTAATGTTCCACATGAAGCTTTATTAAAAAGTTCTTGTTTTGACTTCTATGTGGCAAATATCAAAGAGGGTGGGGCAAAATTTCCAGGAGAGCTCATACAACACCACTGTAGCTTGTTGACCTTGCTCCACAAATTTTATAGCCCCTATTTGCTTCTCTCCTCGAGTTGCAAGGTTTTCTGTGGTTTTGAACGGCTGTGGATAGTGTCAATTCGTCACCATTCCAAATTCGTGTAGGATGGATGTTGTTTTCACATAAAACTACATATATTTATAAATTTGGGTAAAATGACATAGTGTGTCATTTGATCCTAATAGATGGCAGGTCCCGGGATCGATACCCGGCTCCAGAACAATTATTCCTTGAAATCATTCAAACCTGTTTTACAGGGAGCTACTACCTCAAAGCCAGATTTGCATAATATATTCGTTACTGGACGTACGTTAACAGAAAGCCACAATTTAAGTCACACACAATTTGTGTGCACTCAGAGTTGGGTTCTGGCATCTTGACAGCCCATTTCAGTTGTGTGGATGTAAAGGAAAGATTGTGACGGTGTCGTGTATAGTTCCTGGGGTAGCTTTGTCGGGAAAGCATTCGTGCACTAAGCGAAGTGTCCTGGGATCAAACCTAGCCCCAGAACAATTTTTCCTTGAAATTATTCAGTGTATACTGTCTTCGAATTTTTTTTTTTTCTTAGACAGAGCACTGTTGTTAGTTCATTCTTACAAGGTGGGGTTTTACAAATGTAATTTAAAATATTTTTGTCCAGCACATTTCTGATGTGATTATTTTTTTATGTCGAAAGCCTGACTGCTATTCAGCCATGTACATAAAGCATTATAACAGGCATGTCAATTGATGCCCACAGGAGCAAGCGCGCGCTTTAGAGCCCAGGAGAGCCTGAGCACTTTACAGCGGAAAGGAAAGAGACAGACAAAAGAGGTGGTATATGCCGCTTGGTCGAGCTATATTCAGGGATGGCCAGCACTGATTCAATAGATAAAGGGAAGAGAACTTATTAAAACTGTATCCATGTTAATTTTTAGATTTGCCTGAGAAGTATAAGTGCATTATAAGAATGTAAGTTTAATTTTAATGCTCATTTTTCACAAGTTTGATTTTTTTATTCAAAAGAAATATTTTCTCAACTTTTCGTATAGAAAAGTGAAATTTTCAGGTATAGGCCTATTTATTTAGTAGCACTACAGAATGTTTTCGTAAATCTAATATAGGCCTACCGTATAGGCTATACGTATTACTGAAGATAATGTATTGAAAATTTTGAAAATATTCGCATGGAAATTGTTTGTAAGGAAATGAATTAACAAAGCAACTACTGTTACATCATAAGCAAAAGATACGTGCCCATGTGTTGTAAAAATGTCAGCTCTATAGCTTCAGCAGATTTCGAGAAAATAATATAATATTCTGATGATAGGAAGTTGCTTACAAATATCACCTTGAAAGCATAATGCAATAAGAGTTTTGTTGTGTAATATTAGTTACACTTAAAACATATACAGTACCTAGGTAACTTTGCTTTGTACTGTAATATTGTTTTGATTAGTTTATTGATTACTTTTGTAAGGCTAAAGATACCATCAATATAAATTCCAACTTATCATGTCATACTCAATCTCTTTCTTTGGAATATCACTTTCTTTATGAATGATGTGTTTCATCCACTTAATACAGTATAATATTATACTACTATGGAATTTAAGTGAATATTCCTTCTTAACTCTCTATTATGTTATTAAGATTTAAAACACAAGTGCAATATTAAGAAATCAGTGTTAGTACTTTTGTTTTACAGACAATATAGATAATAACAAACAGAAAGAAGCCATATAAAAATAACGACATAAAATTTCACGTTCCGTTTGAAGTTTGTGCACCACTGTTTTCTTAATCCAACAGGTTGCTTATTCATATACACAACCCTTCCTCTTTTCATACTTAGCGCTTGCTGCCCGCGCACGACGTCAAGGTCAGAAAAATGCGCTTGCTTTGACATCACTGCATTATAATATTATTTAAACTCATACCTCTTTGAAGATATGGGGAGTGGTCAGAGTGTCTTTTGGCCGGTGCAGCACAGGAACTGTTGCGCTTATTATGGCTGTGGAGGTTTTTGCTCCATAATGTTCCTCTCATTTTTATGTACTTATAATATTAAATCAATCAATTTGAGGCATTTCAAAACCTAAGAGGTTTTTAGCCTCATTCACGATATATCGCCATTCGTCTCTGTTCTCTGCATCTTCTTGTCGACCTCCCACTGTAGAAAGATTATCATATATTTGGTCCTGCCAATGGAGACGAGGTCTACCAAGAGGTCTCGTACATCTTTGAGAATAGTCGAAAGCTTTTCGTAGAAGAGAGTCTTATAATATTAAAGTACCATAAAGCGGGGTGACTTTGAACGCCGAGGTGACTTTGAACAGTAATTTAGCGCCTTTCTAAATTTAATGCTGTACCCAATTGCGATAAAACTGTTTAAGTTGTCAAAAAACTAGTTCAGTTCTTTCGCAATAGGGTACAGCATTTAATTTAGAAAGACGCTAAATTACTGTTCAAAGTCACCTCGGCGTTCAAAGTCACCCCGCTTTACGGTATGCAAAAATTATAATTTATTGTGTAATGAAATCTGTGAAAGTTCTGCTAATTTTTAGGTACTATTCAGACCAGTGGCGATTTCTCTTAAGGAGCACAGGAGCAGTGCACCACCTCTTCAAATAACACATGTTTTTAAATTGATATCAATGAGCTGCAGTAGACTATGTGAGCGACATAATTCTTTATTATAATACGGTACTATGTAAAAATAACGCTGCAAGTGTACTGTTCTTGTTGACGCCTGGGACTTAGGTTTACCGCTCGACACTTGCGGCACACTGTTCCATTCGAGCATGCGCAGTAGTAGAGTTTCACTGGCAGGCTTTGGAGCATGGTAGGCAGCCAGTACAGTGTGCGTAAGAGGGGTTAGGAGCACTTTCAGATGTGTTCTGCAGTCGCTGTTGGCCCGTTCTATCATAAATATTGCAATGAATAGTGTGCAAAATCTTTTAAATAAGTAATTTTCTGTAAGAGCTTTACACGAAAAGATAAAAATAAGGAAGATGGGTAGACGTACACAGGAATTAAAATTATAAGTGACGAAGAACAGTAATAGAGAATTGACAAGAAAATTCAACATTCGAACTTACGAAAAATACAATATGTGGCTGCAATATAAAAGACGCTGTATTTTGTTTTCCTTGCCTATTGTTCGGCGGCGAACATTCATTGACAAAAACAAGTAGGCTACGTGTTATGAATTGTATTTATTTTTCTGTTTGAATTTAGGACTGTGCGTAGTAACTAAATAATTTTGATTATCGTTCTGTATGTATGATTGATTTGAAGCACATGAATGAAAGAAATAAAAACACGATTCTTCAGCTGCACACTCAACAATAATGTTAAATTAGCAGTGTTGGGTCAAACAAACATACAGACACAATTGGATTGTTGTACTTCACAATGATAAAGTTACCAAGAACAGATATGTACGTGCGGTTTTGTTGCCTTTAAGAGGTCACGATGGCGGAAACTCATCTTTAAACGCTAGTATTTTTCTGGCCTCATCAATTTTACGAGTAGTTCTGAATTAGACGCACTCTTAAGGAACATTTGGAAAGAGCAACAGTGTTTAAGAGCACATCAAACACTATACAGAACGAAGTCCTTCAAGCCATTTTGATGTATGCCATGATGAGATTTCAAAGAAATAAAGAAAGCTGCTGACTTTTAGCAGTTAAGGCTGAGGAGACGACACACGTATCGAATGCTTGTGAACGTGTGAACTGTGTCATAAAACGCAATATAGCGAAAACAATATTATTTACGGTATGCTGCAATAGAAATTGAACACTTTACTTTGCTATTACTGGACCACACAGGAAACTGACTAACTGCAATTTCTTGACTAACAAAATTATGTAAATCTATCTGTTTATAACATATATTAGTAGTTATGTCGTGGTTAGTACCTGTAATAATAATAATAATAATAATAATAATAATAATAATAATAATAATAATAATATTAATAATAATAATAATAATATGATAATCATAATCATAATAAATATTTGTGCACCACCAGGATTATTTATCACCACACGCCACTGATTCAGACATTGATGACTAAATCAGATGGAACTGTTAGCCCTCCTCTGCTAATATCATGAAAGTACCCATCACTCATTTTCCCCGACCACCATTTGTACACACTGTTCACATGCCAGTTTTGTACACAATTTTAAAGCGGCTACCAAGAAGGACTGACATCAATTTCATTATAAGATTTAACAATATTTTTTAAGATTATTCAGAAAGCTTATAAACTAAGAGGTAGTCGTTAATTGCAGCATGATAATCGCCATATGCAATGAAGTTTCCATAATTTAAACTCTTGAATGACCAGGTTGGTTGCACACAAACTCGACTTATATGTAATTATTAAATCTCAAATGTAAATTACCATAGGAAATCTTTAGTTAATAAGTGATATTGAGATGTAACTAAAATACCTCATTAGACGATTCCAGGTAGAGTTTGTTTTGATGTAGACGAAATTTGCCCTGTGAAAATTCAACAATTCTTCTTCATCACCTGATTGCCAAGGAACTGCCTTCCTTTTTAGTCATCATCATCATCATCATCATCTTCTTCTTCACGGTATAGGCCTGATGGCCTGTTCCGGCTCAATACTCCATCGCTTTCTTGGTCTGCCAGGGTCCCGCCTTCCTCGTGGTTTATATTTCCATGCCAACTTCGGAAACCTTCCGCCTACGTGACATTGAACCATGGCTCCTCAGATGGAGAATTAAATTAAATATATCAAAAACACAAGCCATATTATTTAGCAGGAGAAATAAATTCAATAGACCGGGCATAAATCACACAAAATTAGCCATAAATGGATCACAAATCGAGTGGAAAACTTCAGTAAAATATCTCGGAGTAACACTGGACAGACGGCTCACTTTCTCCGAACACGTACTACAAAAACTCAGACTTGCCAATGCTAGAATGGTGGAGCTTTATCCAATATTAAATAAAAGCAGACATCTAAACATACACACAGCATTAACTTTGTATAAAACATTAATTAGGTCAGTAATACTATATGCTTGTCCTGCTTGGGGACATGCACCTGTTACAGTCCGTAAAAAATTACAAGTTTTCCAAAACAAAATTTTAAGATTCATCACAGGACTTCCTAGAGTAACTCCTGTTAGATTGATTCATGAAGAACTAGAAATTCCGACAATTCAAGAATTTATTTCAAATCAAGCCTTCTGCACGTACACCAAGTCGTACAGCAGCACAAACCCACTAATTTCTTCACTAGGAAATTACAACCCTGCAGTAGACAAACAGAAAAGACCTAAGAGCGTACTCCACCCTCTAGCTTGGAACGACAACGTACAAGACGAATACCAACTTGAACACTAAATAACCACTTGACTCTACACACAGACAAGGCTATTAATGCACTAATAATGTTATTTCTCTGTTTCAGGGTCATCACGTTATTGGCAGCATAGATGCATTGTTCTAATTGTTAACACTTTTTATGGACCTTTAATGTATGTGTATTTTGAATAATGATTAAATCAAAACCTCCAACCCGAACATATTCCGACCACACTATAGCCAATTGGCTTGTCGTCAGCACGACATCTCATCCTGCTCTAGGTTTTTCCGTGGTTTCCCTTGAGCAATAAGACAAATGTCGGGATGAGCCCTAAAAGAAATGGGCCACGGACCACTTCCCTTCCCCCACTCTTTCTCTTCTACTATCACAAAGAACTTGCTAATTTCTTAGATACCAACCCTGAATTATGATAATAGGGGAACATAAATATATTGTAAGTTCACAGGGCTAACGGCTTCGAAGCTGGGTACCTGGTTCTAATGAAGTGCACTGGTAGCAATCTAAAACATGGGGGCATGAGATAGTTACTCTGCCTGCCATTAAAAATTCACTTCACTAAATCCCCAAGGTACAAAAAAAAAAAAAAAAAAAAAAAAAAAAAAGGAAACCTTCCGTAATCCATTCTCTGTAAATGGTCGATCCATCTTTTCTTATAATCACAGACTTGCTGAATTATGGATTTAATTTCTAATTCCTTCCATATGCTTTCATTTGTTATATGCTCTAGTCTTGTACAGCCCTTGACTGCTCTTAGAAATTTCATTTCTGATGACCGTATATTATTAATTTTTTCCTGTTTTAGGACCCAATTCTCACTACCATATAAGAGGGATGGAACTGCTATAGCCTTATAGAATTTTAATTATGTTTCTTTTCTTGTTTTATTTCCTGAAACTATTCTGATTGTACCACACACATATCGGTACTTGGAAAGTTTTATTTGTACTTCTCTGTCATAGCTATAGGATATATCATTTCCCAAATAATTAAAGTGTGACACTTGTTTAAGAATAATGTCATCTACTACAATTTTTTATATTACAGGGTCCTTCCCTTTGAATGCCATTATTTCGGTTTTAGATTATGATATCTCAAAATTATAAGCTTTTGCTACTGTATTTAGCTTATATACACCATACTCAGGGCTGGGCAAAATACTGACATCCAAGTATTTCAAATACAGATACAAAATACTTCAAAAAATTGTATTTGAAATACAAATACAAAATACTTTTAAAAAATTAAGCAAAATCTATATATATAATTTGAACTGGTAATGGAAATTACGGGAAAACGGCTGGATGGATTCTATAAATGACCCCTCATTTTGAAGCTTGGAACTCAAAGTTTTTCGGAAAAATAGTAGTTTTCAGTGAAATGTCAATTTTTAAACATAATTTTCCTGTTTTCCAAAATCCATATGTCGTCAGTTTTGAGAACTAGCTAATAGCATTCACGGCCGACTTGATATTCCCTTCGCTTTTTTTGTAAAGGAGAAGCGAAGCGAGCATCAAGTCGGCCGTGTTGCATTTCAGAATAAAACAAAACACACACTACAGCAAACAATATTACACGAAGGCCATGATCTGCAAGAATGCTGACATATTTACAGCTCAAATTAAATTGGTTATTAAAAACTTAACTTACTAAAAATAATTTACAGGTTCGATTCTGTGGTATGTAATTTTCTGGGTACAGCTGTGTATTGGATATTAAAAACTACGAAACGTGAGTTGGTTTGATGACATTATTACCATTAGAAATGAAATATTATTGTAGTTAATGCCATGATGTGACTATTTTTCATTAATTATACATATTAATGCTATATTGATGATATGAAAATGAAACGTTTTGGGGTTATATAAGTAGATGTAGAGAATAATTTAAATTAGATTTTGATTGCTATATTTTACTGAGTGGCGCCTATATAGTATATATAGTATATGTTACTGAAAGCTGTAAAACTTACGTAAGATAATAATATTATTAAAACTCAAATATTTTTATAATTATTAATCAAGTGGGGTTAGGTCTTTTTCATATATTTAATGGCGGTGTGGTGTAGATATTTATATGCGTGGTTCTCTTCAGTATTGGCTCGAGAGAGTGTATCTTTCATTGATATGGAAGCAAATAACTTTCCGAATGACTGGTATTCTTCATTGAATATAAATCTGAAAAATGTTTATTTGAACATCTAATGAACTTAGTTTGCAGCATTTGCTGCACAAGCCACTAGTACATTTGTATTTCAAATACTCAAAATACATTTGTATTTCAAATACTCGATACAATATGTACGTTCTAAAGAAATAAGAATATTGCTGAAACTCTAAAATATTATATTAACATTAAAAGTATTTTTATCTCGAAGTTTTATATAAACACTGTAACTGAACATTCTTCGTTTCCCAGTCAGCAATGAAATTATGCTACATCTGAATAATTACTGCCCCCTTTCAAAAAACCCAGTTTCTCAAGAAGTTTATCAGACAAGGATCTCCTTGCTGGTGAATGAATAAATCCTGCAAAACAGAACAGTCTTTCTACAGGCGCAGAGGAACACAAACTTGTATTATACTTTATAAAGCTTGTTTCACTGTTGGGTAATTCTCTAGAGTGCACAGATTTGTCCCTTTGCCATTGAAGAATTGTATGAGCTCATACTCCACAGTAGAAAAGTTCTTTTCTGTTTGCTTTTCTAAGTCTGTTATACTTCAGTTCAGTTCACAAAGTGCAGTCGTAGAGAACGGTTGTGTAGTAAGCAGCATATACAAGTAGGTTAGCGTGTGAAGAAGGTATGGGCGACGACCTAAATTCTTACAGGGCGCGAATCGGGTGCTTCAATGCAAGGCAGTGTTGCAGATGTTCAAAAGGTGAAAATGCAATAGTGTCTGATAGCATCAACATATTTGTGGCCGCAGCTGTTTTATCAGTTCTACTGATTATTGGAAATGTGGAGTTAAACCCTGGTCCTGGAGATACAGAAGGAAGAGTCTACAGTGATGAAGTGTTTCAAAGAGAATGGATAAACTATATGAAAGAAACGAGAGAAGACAGACTAAAGGCAAGTTTTCTACTAAACAAAGTAGCAAGTGATATAGATACATTAGTAAACAGATACACTGAAGTGGAAAAGAAGTTAAAGGAGGTTATCCAAGAGCAGGTGGTGTTAAAATCGATAGTTAAAAAATGGGAAAATGACAGTAGAATTAATAACATTGTAATTTATGGTGTTGAAGAGCGCAATCATGAAAAAGGAATTGATACTGGTTTCGTAGTGTTAGAATTATTAACTAAGTATTTCAGTCTAAACTTGGACATAAGTGCGATTAATAACGCGTATAGAGTCGGTAACGGAAAAAAAAGACCAATTATTGTGAAATTGAACAGTTACTTTATCAAAGAGCACATCATTGCCAATACGCGTCAACTCAAAGGCACAAATATATTCATAGAAAATGACTTTGCAAAAGAAATTAGAGAGAAAAGAAAGAAACTAATTCCAATATTAAAAGAAGCTCGAGGTAAAGGATTGAGGGCAACTTTAGTAAAAGATAAAATGAAGATAAACGGAAACATAGTTAACGTAGAGGCCTTAAATAATCAAAACATTGAGGATTTATTAAGTTGCTGCAACAACAGAAATAACGAAATAGAGACTTGTGGAAATAGAGCATCATCGACACCACACGTAAACAGAAGTGCATCACGAAACAGGAAGTCTAGAAGCGTAGAGAGGACTGATAAGAAAAGTAACTCACCAAGCGGGCAGAAGGAATCAGAAATAACAAATAGAAGAATTGATGAGCTTACGGCAGTGAATGATATTAGAGCATACCTAAATAAACTAGACAGCACTGTTTTCACAGATCCCTTTAGAAGAAAGAAGAGTGAAGAAGGAAAACCTTGTATGGAAGAAGAAGCTGGAACCAGTGAAGATGCTGTTTGGGGAGCTGGGGCACAGACTGAGAGAACGACCAGTGAGGGTAGTCCGAGGCGCGCAAGTGAAAATACATCAAGAAGAAGCGATTGTGGATCAACCGGCAAAGTCAGCGCAAGTGAAGACCAATTAATAAGAAGGCCACATGCTGTTGGTAGTCCGGGGTGCGCGAGAGGAAGTGCTACAATTTGGAGGAGCTGTGCGATACCGACCGATGAAGTAGAAGCAGGTGACGAACAGTTAATAAGAGGTAAATGACAAATAGAAACTCTAACAGAAATAAAGTAGATTCAATCAAAACTATAGATACTGAACGAAACTACCTACTAAGAGATAGGCATCAGCAAAGATTAAATTTTCCTAAAATCAGAAAAACTTATTATTAATTAAATAAGGTAAGAAGACAGGTTTTGAAAATAAGATAGAATTACGTCAAGGTTTTTTTTTTTTTTAAATAATAATAATAATAAAAATTGAAAATAGAGAACTAAGGTAGTTATTAAGGTATTCCGATAGTTATATTAATTAGTAAAAGTTCAGAAGAAAATTTGACTTTATAAATTGGTTAACTAATATATTTTAATTTCAATAAGAATGCAATTATAATAAATTTATTAGATCATAATAGAAATCATAATAGAAATGAATCGATAATGAGTACATGCGACATAATGATGAAACTAAATTGAGGTTGATTATGTAAGCAATTTGTCCAGCTTGTTTTTAAGCAGGCATGCGGTAGTCTTCGTAGAAGTTACGCAAACGTTTCTGCTGACATGAAAATATTGTAAGAAAGAAAGATTAACCTACATATGGAATGTACCGATTCAGCTATTTCAGGTTCATGACTTACAGTATGTCGACATCTGATCATCTAATTGGAATAATAAATTATTATGTAAAATAAGACCTAAATATTACAATTAGATTTTTGAAAAGGAGCAAATAATTAAGGTTTAAAGTCTTAAGGGTTATCACGATTGGTTTAAACATGCACTAAAACAAGACGTAAGTGCAAGTTTGAACCAATAAATTATTGAGATTTGCGACAGATTAATTAATTTAGGAAATTGTATATTTATTATGTAGAACTACATTTGTATATAGATCTTTTGTTAAATTATTAAGTTTTGTACTTTTGTGAACAATATCAATAAAGCTATCTATCTATCTATCTATATACTTCAGTTGAAAACACAAAAATTGTTTTCATTGTCTGAACTGACCAAAGGTGTAGCAGAGAACTGCTCAGCTGATTTCACGCACATATTCTGTATCCTCTTATCATTTGGTGAGGCAGTGTCAGGTAGCCATCTCATCTTCAATGATGGGTGGAGCAAGCTGCCAAAATCGCGCAATTTGCTTCTGGGATCAGATCAAACATCGCTTTAAATCTTGATGAAAGTGAACTTATTAGGATTGGAGTTACTTGGAATACATGGCGTAGATTGCTAAATAACAGAATATTTAATCTGTTTTTGAGGGAAATTAATGTGGACAAAAGTTGACCGTAATAGCAGGTCTTCTCATTTTGCATTAAATCAAGGGCTACGGCAATGGGTTTCAGAACTGCACAATATTCTTCAAGGTAATGAAACATCTTTGAAGGTTGGAAATCCCATTTTTTCACATATACTGTATATATCATCATGTTTGAATTGCAATATTTGAGAGATTGAGTCATAAAGAGAATTGCATTGAGTTGAGCAAGGAAACTTTAATGAATATTTCAAGACATCTGATATAATTTCTGAGGATTTGAGTCTCCTAGACGCATTCCATAATGCTGAACATTTAGCAAGTGTTGGGTGATGGATCCTTGATGCTGTTGGAGATTTCTTTATGGCATTAAGGAAATCAGTTGTGGCAAGAAAACTAAGTGTATGGCTAGCATATCTGAAATGGCAGGCAAATAATACAAAAGTTCTTTCTTAAAATCCAAATCCAAAACTTGAAGGACAAGAAGAAAAAAGTATTTTAAGTATTTGAAATACAAAATACATCAATTTTATGTATTTAAATACAAAATACTTTCGAAAATTCTTACAAATTACAAAATACAAATGTATTTCAAATACTGCCCAGCCCTGACCATACTGCAGTTCTTCCTCAGACATTGCGATAAGAGCCTGGTCATCTGCGAACAGTAACGTATATATATATATATATATATATATATATATATATATAATATAAATTCCTTTGACTCTTTGTGTTATCTGTTTATTCCACTCGTTTAGCATATCGTCCAAACATAAATTAAATAAAGTTGTTGACAGACTACAACCTTGCCGAACTCCTTGGTTCGTTGTCTCAAATTTGTTTCCTATTTTATAGCCCATATCAACGCAAATGCGAGTGTTATCATATAAGCTTTTAATAGCATTAATTATATATTGAGGAATTCCTTTTCCCAACATGATATTCCATAACTCTGATCTATTTACACAGTTACGGTTTTAGTATCGTAGTTATATAGAATATGTGATTCATATGAAACCAACCACTAAAGTTATAACCCCTTACGAGAAAAGACTGACTTAAAAAATTGTCTTTTTCTACAGTTTCTGTGGAGAGGAATGATCAGGGTACTTCAAAGTCATCAAGAAAGCCAATGAAGCCTCAACAAACTAGGATGAGTGATCGTATTGAAGAACAGATAAGGCTTTGCAATGAGATGAAGTCGAGAGCAAGGAAAACCTCAGCGTCGCGATATGATCCATCACAGGAAGAGCCTGAGTGGCCGAGAGACGCAGCTTTTCAGAACATTTGAAAGCCTTGGCATTCTCCTTACTGATAGAAATTCTTGTTTATCCTAATAAGAAATGTAGTCGAATAACTGTAATGAAAAGTAACGATTTTTTTAAAGTAATTCTGTGTACATTTTTGTGAATGTTTATTTCATATCGCTTGTATCTGTGGAAAGTTTTGTTTGGAACACAAATTGTGATAGTCATAATGAATGTACTTATATTACTTTCATTGATATAATGCACATTATATGTATACATATTAAAACTCTTGTTATTATTATTATTATTATTATTATTATTATTATTATTATTGTTAGTAAAATTTATAAAACAGTTATATTACCGGTTGTTCTTTAAGGTTGTGAAACTTGGACTCTCACTTTTTGAGAGGAACATAGGTTAAGGGTGTTTGAGAATAAGGTGCTTAGGAAAATATTTGGGGCTAAGAGGGATGAAGTTACAGGAGAATGGAGAAAGTTACACAACGCAGAACTGTACGCATTATATTCCTCACCTGACATAATTAGGAACATTAAATCTAGACGTTTGAGATGGGCAGGGCATGTAGCACGTATGGACGAATGCAGAAATTGTTATAGATTGTTAGTTGGGAGGCCGAAGGGAAAAAGACCTTTGGGGAGGCTGAGACGTTGATGCGAGGATAATATTAAAATAGATTTGAGGGAGGTGGGATATGATGATAGAGACTGGATTAATCTTGCTCAGGATAGGGACCGATGGCGGGCTTATGTGAGGATGGCAATGAACCTCTGGGTTCCTTAAAAGCCAGTAAGTTAGTTGTTAGTAAAACAATTAAGTAAACGCTTAATTTACCATCAACACCAGTACCGGCGTCATTATCATAATCATAATTGGGAACCGAATTTTTAGGTTTTAAAGAAGTCCATTTTAGGTTATTGGAATAGGTGAAATAGGTTTTTTTAGGTTTTTTGCCCAAACTCTGAAAGGAGTCACAAAAATTGTCTGATTGTTAAAAATGTATGATTATAGTCAGTTTTAAATAACGTAACTTTTCCCTTGATGGTAAAGCTGGAATCATTTCCAATCCACTGTCGTAATAAATGTGATTTCACTTGTTTTGGCATAACTTATCAAAACACAAAATATAAAAATTCAATGTTAGCACCAGACGCACCAGAATAAGACAGACTGCACAGAGACCTAGAAAAGTTCACAGCTTGTACACGCAAGATTACATCTTCTGTGTGGGAACATGCCCAAAAACTTCATGAATTTCAATTATACTACTTTTTTGCGGTTCATTTACCTCAAGAGAAAGTTCAGTCACTTCATACCCTTCTACTGGCATGTCGTATCTGTGACCAGTGGAAATTTCAAAATACCTACAGTCCCAATCTGTGCCCTTGAGAGGGTAAAGCCCCTGAAGGATGGCCTGTTATACCAAGAATGATGAAATTTCCTGTTAACCATTTTATCCAAAACAACAAAAGACTGGAGGGGTTAAGACCACAGATTCGGTCGCTTTCTCCAGTTCAGAAGAGAATGAAAAGTATAAAATGTATTGAAATTTCTGAATATATTTATATAAAATACAGTAAATACATATTAATTATGATTTAGGTATTTTTTAGTTCTTAAGGTTTTTAGGTTCAACAAAATTTACATATATGACTTCATGACTAAGGAGCGGATTCCTATGTAATTAATAGGGAAAGGGATTTGGAGTATTATAAAGAATGGTGACACGTAGTATAGATATTCGTAGATCAGTGACTGTCAAGCGAGCTGCGTCACAGAGCATGGACGAGTACAGTTCACTTCATACAAACTTACATGCAACGTGCTGTAAACATATTTCAGAATAAGCATATGGAATAGTTTAATGACATATAGTGGCCTACATACATAATCTGCATTTCACTTTGAACTACATGCGTTTTTCTTGGCTACGCACAAGACATCAATAAACAACATTACAAATATACATAATTAAATATCAATCTTTGCGTTCTCGCGTGTCAGGGGAAATATTGATGGCTGATAGTTGTCTTCTGTATGGAACTCGACTCTGAATACGTGTGTTTTTCTGTCAGGAGCGTGCTAAATTAAAAACTTTGTTTACAATATCATGAAATATGATAATATGTACACAACGTACACTACAGTATTTAGAATGAATATATATATATATATATATATATATATATATATATATATATATATATATATATATATATATATAATATTACAATATTTACAACATAGCGTAATAGAGTATCATTAAATGTTGATTCCTGCTGTGCCTTGTTACAATAACTTGTAAATATCATTTTCAAATTTTCTAAACACAACTTTGCTCTTTTGCAAGGAAGGAAATTTTTTAACATGGAAAAACTCCGCTCTACATCTGCAGAGACAATTGGAGAGAACTTGAAACAAAATACGTCAATTAAATTCACATGTTGAATGACGTCATTGGAACACGTGTTTGTTAGTGCATCTGCAATCCGACTGAGAAAACTGTACCTATCTTTTTTAATCAAAACTCTGTTTATTTTTTCACCAACACGTTTTCTTACTTCACCTTCTACTGCACTCAATTTATTTACAATAGTCCTCATAATATTTATTTGCTCAACTAGTTCTACTCCTGACTGTACTACTCGAATAATGGCATCAGGTAAATATAAAAAATTTGACTTAATATCCATGATTTCTTTTTTGATTATTCTATCATTTAGCAGTTGCTGGCATATTTGAATCGCAGCCGCGTCATCAAGATCGAATGACTGGACCACTTTGTTCACAGATTGGAGGTGATGTGCGTAATAATAATTATTGCAAGCTTCTAACCATGACCCCCATCTCTTAAGAACTGGACATGGGGGAAGCGATAATTTAGGGAATTGTTTCCTGAATTTTGATACTCGATCTTAGCTTTTACAAATATAGTCTTTCAATTTTGTATTGTTAGTTGGTTTCACTTTCGGCATTGTACATGCACTTCACTACGCTGAACTGCAAACCTGCATGTTGAAGTTCTTATGCGACAACTGTCCCGTTCACCTGTTGTTGACGTGCAGAGATTTGCGAATATGTCATGAAGGGGAGGACTTTGTATAAAGAGTTGTAAACAAATGACTGTGCAGATGCCAATACTAGCTTTTACTACTCCAAATTCCGTTCCCTAGTAATTAAATATTATTTCTGCGTGTGATAAAACACAATTAACAAAGTTAAAAATTCCGAACATGAAGTTTCAAGTTTAAAACCCGAATTTTATTTCACATAAAAACACACATTTTCACAAAAAAAATTATGTAAATACATATTTTCAGGAAATCTATTATAAACACATAAATCTTGAAGTTTTTTTACTTAAAGAATTTCTTTTACAAGAACTTTTAAATATTTTAAAACTAAATCAATAATATCACTCAGAAGTACGTTATCTTTTTTTAAGAATTCTTGGTTGCTTCGTGTTTCTAAGCGCTGTGTGGTGTATCCGTGATACATTTTCGTAATAGTATCGCCTCAAGTTCTGAGAACTGCTAGATATGATATCAGTGTTAATATTAGAGAATAAATTAACATGGACAAGGAGGAGAGATCTTGCAACACATAATTAGGAATGTTTATTGTTGCTGAAGATGATTTCATTCTGCACTTTGTTTGTGAAACACAACAGGTAAGAGCTCGGTATGAACATTATTTAAACAAATCTCTCGCTTCTCCCTCATGTTTATCAAGTAAGGTAATATATCTTGTTGTGATTCCCTGTTATCGGGCTTCGTCAATCGATATCCTTCAAGATATACTGAAAGATGGTTGTTTAAAAACGATTTGGCTTTCCTATTAGCAAATTTAAGCTTTTTGTGTGACACCATAAAAAAAAACCTCGAAACATCCAAAAACCTGTTGTCTGAAACAGGGAGGTGTGTGCCGTGGAAATTAAACTAGACTCGCTACCAGGTTCAGAAGCACAATTACTAAGGGACAAATTCCAGAATGTGTTTGGGAAAAACAGTGGATATAAAAAAATGTGTAAAAGTTGCTCAAGTATTGGAGGGTGTGCCTGTAGGTGAAATTGACGGTGTTTGTGTTTGTGACATTCCTCTCTTTAAATATGCACGTCTGACATCCTGTGATGTGGAAAGATCGTTTTCACAGTATAAGTGGTTGTTCAGAGATAATTGGCATGCTTTTGTGATGGAGAATTTGGAGATGACCTTTGTTGTTCACTGCAATTCTCGGCCAACTACTAGCACTCAAATGTGGTTGGTGAGTACCTAGTAACATTTTTTTCAAGCTAAGTCAGGTAATTTTGTCATATTTAAAAAAATATTATTTTTATTTTTAGCAAATATTTTCGTACTTTTTAGCACATAAAAAATAAATATATTTAAATTTTTTAGCACATAAAATTCCGCTCCCTACTCATGACCATGATTCGGAAAACTAAGAAATTATCAGTTTAGAAGTAAGGAAAAAATAGATAAAAACCTATAAATCCGGTCCCTACCATTGTCACCATCATCGTCGTCATCATTTTCATCTATTATGTAATATGACTGCTTAGTTGTACATAGACAAAACAAATTTTTAATGTATCCTTGGCAAACTCTTCTCTCCTCCGCTTTGTTGCAGAGGAATGCTAAGTTGACTTCCTTTTATGGTCCTGATGAGGGTTTCTCTTATTAAACCCATTGGTAGTCAATCATGTCTCTGATATATTATTAAATTTAAATTGTGGTTTATTTAGTGATGCTCGCAACTGCTGAGGTTACATCAGCATCGCTGGTGTGTCAGAATTTTGTCCCGGAGGAGTTCTTTTACATGCCGCATTTAAGCACACTTAATATGCCGGCGACCTGGGCTGGGAATATATATTGTTTTCATCTCTTTGATAACCCAATGGAATCTTCTCCTGTATTTTACTTAGTACCTACAAGTTTTCTGGAAAATAGTTGGATGAAAATGCAGAAAATATTAATTCATCGAGATCAAAATATCACGTCTATATTATGCATGTTAGCAGAATGGGGTTTCGTCCTTTCTATAATAATTTTTAAGGCAGTAAAGCAAAGTAAACTGACTTAAGGAGCTCCTTCTGGCACAGAATTTGCTTCCAATACTAATGGATGGCTGATGCTTGAAGATTTTGTTTCTGGCATGACCACTTCTTAAAACCACGCCAAGTCAACTGAAAATGATCCATTTTTGTTAATTTTTCTCATATGAGAAACTTATAAGGAAAGCCCTGTTACAGTTACATGCCTCCCACCACATTCAACGTAGTCTATTGTATGCAACTTTGGGATATGTCATTAACATTTTCTTTGAATACGTACTATGATGCAGCTCTTGAGTAATGGACTATTACAGTAGAACCCCTCTTTTACACTTTTCAAGAAACCAGCTAAACGTGGTGTAATTTGAGGGAAACAGTTTAGTGGTACGGTATTACAAAACTACAATAATTTATTTATTTGATATAAATTCTCCCCCAGAATGAATTTACATATTTCGACTAATTTTTTTATTGTGGAGTCTGATATTTTGGTTTGTCTTTTATTTTTATTTTGCAATGACTATTTGTTTTTCGAGTTCATACATATTCTCATCACCATCGGCAGAGGAAAGATATTTCCGCAATGTTCCTGAAGTTGCAACTGCCTTTGCACTTGTGGGAATAACATCACAATCATCATCAGCATCACTGTCATCATCACCACAACCACCACCGAATGGTCAACCATTTCCAGTGACTGTTCTTCTCATCTACAAATATGAAATCTGAAAATGTTGCATCTGGCTGAAGAATTCCCCAGTCTGCATTTCCAATTAGGCCTGCTTCCTCTTCTTCCACAACCACTTCTTCTTCAGTCATTCTTGAAAACATAATGCTCAACTCATTCATTCATTCATTCATTCATTCATTCATTCATTCATTCATTTATTTTATTCCATAGATCTTACATAAGCAATGAAGCTTTAAGATGTGGAACAAGTCAAAATTTTACAATATTACAATTACAATTTTTACAAATTTTTACAGTTTTACAATTTAGTAATTTTCTACCATTTTTACAATTTTGTGCAATATTTTTACAATATTTTGGCGAGATGTAGTGAGATGAGGTGATGTTCGAGGATTCGCCAAAAGATTACCCGGCATTTGCCTTTTGGTTGGGGAAAACCTCGGAAAAACCCAACCAGGTAATCAAATCAAAGGGGTTGATGCAGAGGAGTCGCCATAGACCATCCGGCTTCAGTCCCACAGCTGTGGAAAATCTCGGAAGAAACCAAAGACCAAAGGGGGATCCAACCCAAGCCCGAACGCAGCTCCGGATCAGCAGCCCAGCGAGTCTGCCGACTGAGCTACATCGATGGCTCTACTAAAAGTATACAATACATAGCCAATCAGATTATTAAATTTACAAAGGCAAACGATCATTCATCAGTTGAGCTATATGTATAATACTAAACAAGTAAGTTAATTAAATTTAAGGCATAAACAATTCAATCAGTTGTGATATACAGAAATTGATAATACATATCATGCAAACTACTTCAAATTACAAACACAATTTATCAATAGAGCTATACAGATTACTATTCAATTTAAAGCCAAAACTATACAAACAGATACAATACAAAGTAAGCAGATTAATTCAATTTACAAGCATACTTTCATTAAGCTATACAAATTTGTGCAATTAATATCAAGTAGATTAATTCTATTTATAATCATAAACAATTCATCAGTTGAGCTATACAGACTACCATTCAATTTACAGTAGGCCTATATACAATTCATCAGTAGAGCTACACTGAGTAGTAATCATTTTAAAAGCATATACAGTTCATCAGCCAAACCATACAAACATATACAATCAAATTAGTTGAATTTACAAACTTATTTTCGTTAAGCTATACAAAACAGTACAATTCATATCAAGTAGATTAATTCAATTTATAAGCTTAAACAATTCATCAGTTGACCTATACAGGATACTATTCAATTTACAGCACATATAATTCATCAGTTATGCTAAACAAAAATATACAACGAATAGTAAACAGATTAAGTCAATATAAAAACATAAGTTATTTTAGTTGAGCTATATAAAATTGTACATGTCATTTTAAGTAGAATAATTCAACTGCTTCACATCCCTCCATGCCTTTGCTATAAAATGAAGGGCATCTAATACTGAGACCTTAATGTCTTTCGCAGCCTTGACACACTCCATTTAGGTTAAAGCCCTCCGTGCCAGACTCTTTCTGTAATTTGCCTTGAAAGCATGAATGATGCCTAAATCCAAAGGCTGCAATTTGCTTGTACAGTTGGCTGGCAAAAATTCTAACTGAATATTCCTTAGGTACAAGGTTTGAGGATGGGCAGGGCACTGATCAGTATTACCGTTGACTACAAAAGTGCAACGTTGGTGACATTGAAATTCATGATTCAAGCACATGTTATATTCTATTTGCTGTAAGAAAAATCCTAATGTAAATGCAAGGACGTGGTTGTCATACACATGATTGGCTCCCAGTCGAAACACTCACATGGCACAGAAAAATATAGTTCTGTATTTGGAAACCATAAGCTTGTATTATTTGAAAATAAAAATTGAATTCTAGTTACTAAATATGATGAAACACATAACTTCTTATGTACCGGTATGTAAAACATTATGTAAAAGAAAAGCTACTTTTGGGAATAGCTGAGTAGCATGGCGCAATTACACAGAAAGATTTCCGATGAGAAGGTTACCGTCTCACGTTTTGTCTCAAAGAATTGATGCCCATTTGCGTGAAACAGGATACGTGAGACCAACCCGATGAGGAGCTGGGAGGCCTTGCAGTGCTTTTGAGGACCACATGTTGCAATTGCTTGAAGAAACTCCTTGCACCAGTACGCGATCCGTAGCTAGGACTCTCAACACCTCTTATGTCAATGTATGGAACGTCGTGCATGAGATGGGGCTGAACTCATTCCACTTGCAGAGGGTGTGGCACTTGACAGCGGATGACTTTCCCTGGCGCGTGAACTTTTGCCAGTGGTTTCTGCAGCAAATGGTAGCTACCCCTGACTTCCCAACCATTGTTTTGTACACCGATGAAGTGTCTTTCACAAGGGAAGGAGTTTTCCACAGCCATAACAGTCATGTTTAGGACTTTTCAAATCCGCATGCACAGTTAGTGGGTCGGCATCAACACCGATTTAGCGTAAATGTATTGGCTGGAATTGTGCACGACCATCTTGTAGGGCCTTATCTGTTGCCTAACACTCTCCGTGATCGTAATTATTTTGTTTTTCTACGCGACTTTTAGAAAATATTCCATTGAGCATCAGAGATCGAATATGGTTTCAGCATGATAGTGCCCCTCCACACTTTGGTCGTAGTGTTAGGAACGACCTAAATGCTACATTCCCCGATCGTTGGATTGGCAGGGGTGGGCCGGTACCGTGGCCACCTCGATCACCGGACTTAATCCGACTGGATTTCTTTTTGTGGGGAGACATGAAAAGTCTTTTGTATGAGACACCGATTGATACGGCAGAAGACTCAGTTGCTCGCGTTGTTCGCTGCACATGTTATTCGAGACAATATGAAATTAAAATTTTGGGCGATTTTTTCCTTTTTATTTATTTTTTATTTTAGTAGGTTATTTTGCGACGCTTTATCAACAGCTTAGGTTATTTAGCGTCTGAATGAGATGAAGGTGGTAATGCCGGTGAAATGAGTCCAGGGTCCAGCACCGAAAGTTACCCAGCATTTGCTCGTATTGGGTTGAGGGAAAACCCCGGAAAAAACCTCAACCAGGTAACTTGCCTCGACCGGGAATCGAACCCGGGTCACCTGGTTTCGCGGCTAGACGCGCTAACCGTTACTCCACAGGTGTTGACGATTTTTTCCTCTAAAAGACGATTTTTAAAGAAATACGAGTAATTGCGAATTTCCTTGAAAACAATCTGGCAACCCTGCTCTATCTTGCTCCTGCCAGTGAGGACTAGTCCACTCTGCGTCGCGCGTGTGGGGGAGACAGGTAAACGAGTTCTAAGGAATTCAGTGCTCCGATACTGTAGGCCTAATTGTAACGCAGTGGCGTACTGTCACTGAATATTTAATTAGTATGTGAAGTGAGAAGGAAAAAGACAAAGCTATCTGAAGTTACAGAATTCCACAGTTACTGTAATTTGTGATGTATATAGCCTGCTTACGAAATCTGAGCAAATCTTTTAATGAAATTATAAAACATTGATTTAAATGCTATGTTTTTATGCACCTAAGTATTGTTCTGTGCTGAAAATTGTAACATCTAAAATGGGTTCATGAAAGAGGATTACGGACGAGTGGTTCTACAGTACGACACGGAGATAATTGATATGAATAGAGATATGATCGCCGCGACGATTTAGTCCCCCACCGGGAATCTTTGTGTTGGATAGGCTAATCTTTTGTTTTTTTTTTTTTTTCGCCTACAAACAGTACTTGTAATTTAATAAAGATTCTTATTATTTTTTTGGTCCTACAGAATAACTTATATCTGTTATGGTAACTTGCTATTACATTTTTCCGGAAAATGTTTCTTCCTTTGCAATAGTTGCTTTCCTCGCTATCTTAGCCTTACTTACTTACTTACTGGCTTTTAAGGAACCCGGAGGTTCATTGCCGCCCTCACATAAGCCCGCCATTGGTCCCTATCCTGAGCAAGATTAATCCAGTTTCTATCATCATATCCCACCTCCCTCAAATCCATTTTAATATCTTCCCATCTACGTCTCGGCCTCCCCAAAGGTCTTTTCCCCTCTGGCCTCCCAACTAACACTCTATATGCATTTCTGGATTCGCCCATACGTGCTACATGCTCTGCCCATCTCAAACGTCTGGATTTAATGTTCCTAATTATGTCAGGTGAAGGATACAATTCGTGCAGCTCTGCGTTGTGTAACTTTCTCCATTCTCCTGTAACTTCATCCCTTTTTGCCCCAAATATTTTCCTAAGAACCTTATTCTCAAAAACCCTCAATCTCTGTTCCTCTCTCAAAGTGACAGTCCAAGTTTCACAGCCATACAGAACAACCGGTAATATAACTGTTTTGTAAATTCTAACTTTCAGATTTTTTGACAGCAGACTAGATGACAAAAGCTTCTCAACCGAATAATAACAGGCATTTCCCATATTTATTCTCCGTTTAACTTCATCCCGAGTGTCATTTATATTTGTTACTGTTGCTCCAAGATATTTGAATTTTTCCACCTCTTCGAAGTATAAATCTCCAACTTTTATATTTCCATTTCGTACAATATTCTGATCACGAGACATAATCATATACTTAGTCTTTTCGGGATTTACTTCCAACCCTATCTCTTTACTTGCTTCAAGTAGAATTTCCGCGTTTTCCCTAATCGTTTGTGGATTTTCTCCAAACATATTCACGTCATCCGCATAGACAAGAAGCTGATGTAACCCGTTCAATTCCAAACCCTCTGTGTTATCCTTACTTTCCTAATGGCATATTCTAGAGCGGAGTTAAAAAGTTAAGGTGATAGTGCATCTCCTTGCTTTAGCCCGCAGTGAATTGGAAAAGCATCAGATAGAAACTGACCTATACGGACTCTCCTGTAATTTTCACTAAGACACATTCTAATTAATAGAACTAGTTTCTTGGGAATACCAAATTCAGTAAGAATATTATATAAAACTTCTCTCTTAACCGAGTCATACGCCTTTTTGAAATCTATGAATAACTGATGTACTATACCCTTATACTCCCATTTTTTCTCCAATATCTGCGAATACAAAAAATCTGATCAATAGTCGATCTATTACGCCTGAAACCACACTGATGATCCCCAATAATTTCATCTACATATGGAGTTAATCTTCTCAAAAGGATATTCGACAAAATTTGTACGTCAACTAAAGTGATATTCCTCGAAAGTTACTACAGTTAGTCTTGTCCCCCTTCTTAAAAATAGGTACGATTATGGACTCCTTCCGTTGTTCTGGCACAATTTCCTTTTCCCAAATAGCAAGTACAAGTTTATAAATTTCGTTAGATAGTACGCTTCCACCCTCTTGTGTTAATTCTGCTGGAATTTGATCAATACCTGGAGACTTGTACTTTTTCAGATTTTCTATCGCAATTTCGACTTAAGAAAGTGTGGGTTCCGGTATAAATGGCTCACCAGTTTGTATTTCAATTTCGTACCGATCATTTCTACTTGGCCTATGTATATTTAGTAGTTGCCCAAAGTAGTTTTTCCATATGTTAAGGATTGAATGAGAGTCTGCAAGCAAGTCACCATTCTCATCCTTGATCACGTTTACTCTTCCCTGATATCCATTTTTAAATTCCTTTATACCCTTATATAAATCTCGAATGTTTTTATTCTTACTATTTGTTTCTACCACATTAAGTTTTTCCTTCAAGTAATCTCTCTTTTTATTCCTAAGTTTACGACTTGCTTCCCGTCTTTCATTGAAATAATTATCTCTATTCTCTTCAATTGGATCCTGTAAGAATTTCAATTTTGCCTGTTTCCTTCTATCTACTGCAATGGAACAATCTTCATCAAACCATGGTTTCTTTTTCTTAGTTTCATGATAACCTACGCTCTGCTCAGCTGCAATTTTGATATTATCTCGGATATTGTCCCACACGCTATTAACATCTAACTCATTCTCAGCTTCGTCGGAAGTTGCTAAAGCAGAAAACCTATTTGAAATGTCAACCTGATAACGTTTCTTAGTTTCCTTGTCCTTTAATTTCAAAATATTGAATCTACTAATATTAGCTTGTTGCTCTACTCGCTTGGATACTGATAGTCTTTCTCTTAATTCTCCAATTACCAAATAATGGTCAGAATTACAGTCTGCCCCCCTGAAAGTTCGCGCTATCTTAGCCTGCAACCCCAAAAGCCTCACATGTATTCCTCACTCAGTATTCTCATCAGATGTTAGCTTATCAAACGGAAGTCGTAAGTCGTTAACCTTTGATGGCTGTGTCAGTTCAGACGTCACAACAACGCCATTGCCACGTTTGTTTGGTCTGGCAACTGACTGAAATAAGCGTTGACGAATATCATATTTCGAGAACTTCACTGATCTACTCTAAACTGTCGCACTGTTACCTCCACGTGGGCTGACGAAAGCCTATCATTTTAAAATAACTAGCTATTGTTGGGTGAGGAAAACATTGTAATTCTTATATTCTATGATTCCAGACTTCCATTCTTTGTTATATCTGTGGAATCCTCACTTGGTTTTTCATAACGCATTCACAGTCTGCTGTCACCCATAACCATAACAAGTGCGAAGTTATACATTGTATTAGGGGAGAGTTAGGTAGTATCGGACATCGGGTAATATCGGACAGTGAGTTTCTTTCATCTACCACCAGATGATATTACCTGAATGACGTGGTTACGTTTCTGTTATGTCGCATACAGAAACGTAACCATATTTTTTTAGTTGGTTATTTTACGACGCTTTATCAGCATCTTAGGTTATTTAGCGTCTGAATGAGATGAAGGTGATAATGTCGGTGAAATAAGTCCGAGGTCCAGCACCGAAAGTTACCCAGCATTTGCTCATATTGGGTTGAGAGAAATGGAAAACCCCGGAAAAAACCTCAACCAGATAACTTGCCCCGACCGGGAATCGAACCCGGGCCACCTGGTTTCTCGGCTAAACGCGCTAGCCGTTACTCCACAGGTGTGGACGTAACCATGTTACCCAGGTTCTACCATCTGGAGGTAGGATGTCCGATATTACCCGATGTCCGATACTACCCAACTCTCCCCTAATGTGGTCTATGATTGACTAAGAAAACTACTTCGTATAGTTAATTGCCAATTAAAATATATTTTCAAATCCTGATCCGTTCGAATTGTGTGTGCGTGCGTGTGTGCAGTTTTGGAGTCAGTGTGATAGCCTACAGAAGTATGAATATGTAAGTGTTAGCTATTTGAGCAGCAATTCGATCAACCATCGATCAGAATAAGATTTGCTTACTTACTTATGGCTTTTAGAGAACCCGCAGGTTCATTGCCGCCCTCAAATAAGATCGCTATCGGTCCCTATCCTGAGAAAGATTAATCCAGTCTCTACCATTATATCCCACCTCCCTCAAATCCATTTTAATATTATCCTCCCATCTACGTCTCGGCCTACCCAAAATTATTTTTCCCTCCGGCCTCCAAACTACTCCATGCACTTCTGGATTCGCCCATACGTGCTACATGCCCTGCCCATCTCAAACGTCTGAATTTAATGTTCATAACTATGTAAAGTGAAGAATATAATGCGTGCAGCTTTGCGTTTTGCAACTTTCTCCGTTTTCTTAGCCCCAAATATATTCCTAAGCACCTTATTCTCAAACATCCTTAACCTCTGTTCCCCTCTCAAAGTGAAAGTCCAAGTTTCACAACCATACAGAACAATCGGTATATAATTGTTTTATAAATTCTAACTTAGGCCTAAACTTTTTTGAAAGCACACTGGATGACAGAAAGCATCTCAACCAAATAATAGCAGGTAAACACTGTGAATATTAGCTACTAATGGGAGTAGACATAGGCCTACCATGTTTTCCCGTGACATTAAAACCAATATTTGTGACATATTTAGACATAATATTTTTGCTAAAATTGCACATATTATCAGCTTGTGCCATAACACCACAATATGCTGTATGTGTATGTATGCATACGAAAGAGAAGTGCAAATCAAGCTTTCAAGTATAACTCCCTGTAAAGTTGATTTGAATAATTTTGAGGGAAAAATTGTTCCGGGCCGGGTATCGAAACCGGGAACTTTGGTTAAACGTACCAACTGAGCTACCCGGGAACTCTACCCGATCCAACTCTTCCCTCTATATCCACAAACCTCAAAGTGGGCTGACAACCGTCAAGCAACCAACATTGAGTGCACACTAGCTCTGTGTGACTTAAATTCTGGTTTTCTTTAACGAACAGTGACGTATATTATGCAAATCAAGTTTCAGGTATAACTCCCTGTAAAGTTGAATTGAATAATTTTTAGAGAAAAATTGTTCCGGGGCCGGGTATCGAACCCGGATCGGTGTCGGGTAGAGTTCCCGGCTAGCTCAGTTGGTAGAGCGTTGGTACGTTTAACCAAAGGTCCCGGGTTCGATACCCGGCCCCGGAACAATTATTTTCCTCAAAATTATTCAATCAACTTTACAGGGAGTTAAACCTGAAAGCTTGATTTGCATAATACACGTCACTGTTCGTTAACAGAAAACCACAATTTAAGTGAGACAGAGTTAGTGTGCACTCAATGTTGGTTGCTTGACGGTTGTCAGCCCACTTTGAGGTCTGTGGATATAGAGGGAAGAGTTGTTGTCGTGCAGAGTTCCCGGGTAGCTCAGTTGGTAGAGCGTTGGTACGTTTAACCAAAGGTCCCGGGTTCGATACCCGGCCCTGGAACATTTTTTTCCTCAAAATTATTCAATCCACTTTACAGGTAGTTAAACCTGAAAGCTTGATTTGCATAATACACGTCACTGTTCGTTAACAGAAAACCACAATTTAAGTGAGACAGAGTTAGTGTGCACTCAATGTTGGTTGCTTGACGGTTGTCAGCCCACTTTGAGGTCTGTGAATATAGAGGGAAGAGTTGTTGTCGGGTAGAGTTCCCGGGTAGCTCAGTTTGTAGAGCGTTGGTACGTTTAACCAAAGGTCCCGGGTTCGATACCCGGCCCTGGAACATTTTTTTCCTCAAAATTATTCAATCCACTTTACAGGGAGTTAAACCTGAAAGCTTGATTTGCATAATACACGTCACTGTTCGTTAACAGAAAACCACAATTTAAGTGAGACAGAGTTAGTGTGCACTCAATGTTGGTTGCTTGACGGTTGTCAGCCCACTTTGAGGTCTGTGAATATAGAGGGAAGAGTTGTTGTCGGGTAGAGTTCCCGGGTAGCTCAGTTTGTAGAGCGTTGGTACGTTTAACCAAAGGTCCCGGGTTCGATACCCGGCCCTGGAACATTTTTTTCCTCAAAATTATTCAATCCACTTTACAGGGAGTTAAACCTGAAAGCTTGATTTGCATAATACACGTCACTGTTCGTTAACAGAAAACCACAATTTAAGTGAGACAGAGTTAGTGTGCACTCAATGTTGGTTGCTGGACGGTTGTCAGCCCACTTTGAGGTCTGTGAATATAGAGGGAAGAGTTGTTGTCGGGTAGAGTTCCCGGGTAGCTCAGTTTGTAGAGCGTTGGTACGTTTAACCAAAGGTCCCGGGTTCGATACCCGGCCCTGGAACATTTTTTTCCTCAAAATTATTCAATCCACTTTACAGGGAGTTAAATCTGAAAGCTTGATTTGCATAATACACGTCACTGTTCGTTAACAGAAAACCACAATTTAAGTGAGACAGAGTAGTGTGCACTCAATGTTGGTTGCTTGACGGTTGTCAGCCCACTTTGAGGTCTGTGAATATAGAGGGAAGAGTTGTTGTCGGGTAGAGTTCCCGGGTAGCTCAGTTTGTAGAGCGTTGGTACGTTTAACCAAAGGTCCCGGGTTCGATACCCGGCCCCGGAACATTTTTTTCCTCAAAATTATTCAATCCACTTTACAGGTAGTTAAACCTGAAAGCTTGATTTGCATAATACACGTCACTGTTCGTTAACAGAAAACCACAATTTAAGTGAGACAGAGTTAGTGTGCACTCAATGTTGGTTGCTTGACGGTTGTCAGCCCACTTTGAGGTCTGTGGATATAGAGGGAAGATTTGTTGTAGGGTAGACTTCCCGTGTAGCTCAGTTGGTAGAGCGTTGGTACGTTTAACCAAAGGTTCCGGGTTCGATACCCGGCCCCGGAACAATTTTTCCCTCAAAATTATTCGAAACAGAAGTGAGTTGGCAGCTTAGACTTCATGATAATGTGAAAGCATAGACCACACAGTATTAGTGGAGTTGTATAAAGGGAAGCCATAGAGAGAATACTTATTCAATAAAACAAACTGATAAATTGAAAGTCGATCAAATTACAAGACTTATCTTGTAGATGCCTCTGATTGAGGTTCTGGCTGATATGTACAGTAGTGGCAAAAAGAAACGGACCGACGGAATAATAAGTCCCCGAAATGAGCCACTGCGCATGCCACGCCCGCATTCACAAGATAGCGAGTAATCTATTGAAACTGTTGTAGTTTCGACTGCTGACGTAGCCCATTTCGAAAGCCATTAGAAAATAAGCTGGTGAAATTCATGTTCTGGGAATAATAAGTTAATTAAGTAGTAAAATATCGCTGCAATCGAAAAGTATTGGGAATAAATTTGAATAAGGAACAAAAATAAAAGTTTCCTTCCCAGGCAGGATTCGAACCACGAAAGTCTTAGTTACCAGCCTATCGTGCTGTCACTGTGAACAAGGCTCTGAAATCAGCTACAAGGGTCGGTCCGGTTTTTTTGCCACTACTGTACATCTATTACTTGGACTCTCACTTTGAGAGAGGAACAGAGATTAAGGGTGTTTGAGAATAAGGTTCTTAGGAAAATATTTGGGGCTAAGAGGGATGAAGTTACACGAGAATGGAGAAAGTTACACAACACAGAACTGCACGCATTGTATTCTTCACCTGACATAATTAGGAATATTAAATCCAGACGTTTGAGATGGGCAGGGTATGTAGCACGTATGGGCGAATCCAGAAATGCATATAGAGTGTTAGTTGGGAGGCCGAGACGTAGATGGGAAGATAATATTAAAATGGATTTGAGGGAGGTGGGATATGATGATAGAGAATGGATTAATTTTGTTCAGGATAGGGACCGATGGCGGGCTTATGTGAGGGCGGCAATGAATTTCCAGGTTCCTTAAAAGCCAGTAAGTAAGTAAGTACTGTACATCTATTGTTGGTAGAGCAGCTGGCTACGGCCTGGAAGGTCCGGGGTTCGATTCCAGGTGGTGACAGGAATTTTTCTCGTTGCCAAACTTTCAGAACGGCCCCGAGGTTCACTCAGCCTCCTGTAAAATTGAGTCCCGAGTCTTTCCCGGGGGTAAAAGGCGGTCAGAGCGTGGTGCCGACCACACCACCTCATTCTAGTGCCGAGGTCATGGAAAGCATGGAGCTCTACCTCCGTGCCCCCCCCCCAAGTGCCTTCATGGCATATTACGGGGATACCTTTACCTTTACCTTTTACTGTACATCTATTATCAGGCAGTAAATCTCACTTGATAGTCTACGTGTCAGAGGAAGAACAATTGTTTGTATGCATCTGAAGTCTGATTAGTTAGATATGTAACTAATCGGCAATGTTTGCAGTGGAGAGGGAAAGGAATTGGTCACCTTACTCCGTTATCTCCTGGCCTAGTTGCCTCATAAGTGGTGCCTTGTTGGTATCACTTGTGATTTTCAGACCTGTCTTCGGACAGTTGACTAAACAACAATAGTACATTATGAAACGAGCCTATAATGATAGTAATTAAGACGCGAGTATGTTTGTTTATGAAACGAGCGCAAGCGAGTTTCATAATTTTCATACGAGCGTCTTAATTACCATTATAGGCAAGTTTCATACGACTTTTTATGCTCGACCATATTTCTAACTTGAAATTATTCAGAAGTATTCATTTTATTTGTATCTGACTGAAGATCGGAAGTGACCTTGTGCATAGCTCGTGAATTGTGAGATGTGCGCAGACGCGAAAGTATTGATTTTTCCGAGGAACAATAATGTCATTGACCTTGATGTAATGTAGAGAATAACATGAACTAACTTTGATATAACCTGGAAATTAATTTAGAATTGAAAAAGGAGATGACAAATTGAATTTATTTGAATATTATTTACAATTAACGCTAATTATTATAGTAACAGGAGATAACCTTCTGCGACAGTATTGGATTTCCAGCCTCTGTGACGTTTCCCTCGTTGTCTTTCGATTGCATATCCGAGAATAATCGAAAACCTGAACTTTAATGAATAGGTGTACTTTAATGACATGTATAATTACTACATTTCGGCATGGTCGAGCATAAACAATATTAGAGTATTTTCATAAACACACAGTGAATAATAAAAAAGACCCACTTGGTTATAGCAGGTCAATACTTATACTTGTTTTCTGGGACATTTGTTTCAAATTTTTCCGATGAAGTTGCGGAATTAAAATAGGCTATGCTTTCCACGTATCAAAAATGTGTGTGTGTCCAATGCCCACCCACTTCACTTGCGTAATTCGGGTTCCGCATACTGCGGATAGATGGCAGAACTGTAACCTAGTTTCTAGTTGTACACCACCTCGGCGGGTAACACTGTACATTATGTGTATCTGTGGAGAGTTATGTCGTGTACTAGGGTGAGTGTATGTGTAAGTGTAGTGTCTGGAATGAGTGATGATGAAGATGAGGAAGGGAGAAGGGGAAACCCGGTGCCGGCACGTAGCCTACTCCTGTCGAATAGCACCAAGGGGGCCGCCAGGCTTAACGTCCCCATCCGACGGACGAATCACTATCAACAGTGATATATGCCTTCTCTTCATATGCACTGCGGAGAGATTTGGGATTTAACCCAGGCATATTGGTGCACAATCTAGTGATTAGAAGTTGTGCACCGCCATCTCTCCTAGTCCTGAGGTTATAAAATATTGCAAGAGTAAGATTAACCTACATATGGAATGTACCGATTCAGCTATTTCAGGCTCATGACTTACAGTATGTCGACATCTGCTCACCTATTTGAAATAATAAGTTATTATGTAAAATAAGACCTAAAAATTAAACATAAATACTGGATAAATAGAGCAACAGGAAATATTGTTTTACACTTGTTTATTGTAGAGTTAAAATTAAAAAAGTATTAAAATATTTATGGTAGTAAATTGTGAAAAGGAGCAGATACATAAGGTGTAAAGTCTTAGGGTGTTATTCACAGACATTTCGCTAGCCCGGGCTACAAGCGTGCTAAACAGGATTCATATCATATCATATCGCTAACACTGGTTTATGAATACGAAAAACGTTAGTTCGCTGATCATCCACCGAAAGCCCGCGCTAAGATTGTCTATGAATAGGGCCCTTTATGGTTATTACAATTGGTTTAAACATGCACTAAAACCAGACGTAAGTGCAAGTTTGAACCAGTAAATTATTGACATAATTAGTTTAGGAAATTGTATATTTATTATGTAAGTTATAACTACATTTATATATTGATCTTTTTGTTAAATTATTAAGTTTTGTACTTTTGTGAACTAATAGGCCTATCAATAAATCTATCTGTGTTATCCCTAGTCCCGAGGTAGAAATTTTACATGAAAATTTCTGAATCGAACCCGGGCCGGCTAGTCTGGAGGCACACACGCTACCACAGAGCTAACTCGGCAGACGTATAAAAAAAATGTGAGAGTAGGGAATTCTTGTACTGTATCTATTTCGGGTGGAGGCAAGGAAAGTCAGAGCTCGTTGCCATCCCACCGTACGGTTAGGGAAAACCTCGGAAAATACAACCAGGCAATCAAACCAAGCGGGAATCGAACACACAACCGAGAGCAGCTCTGGATCAGCAGGCAAACGCGCTATCACCTGAGCTAATCTGATGATGATGATGATGATGATGATGATGATGACGACGACGTGCATTATTTCAGCTCTGTAGAAGCTGTAGATTTCCGTTCCCCGAGTGCGATTCTCATGGCCTCGCTTGGAGTTACGTAGTTACCTTCCCTCTCTTTGTTTAACAAGGTCAGCCCAACCCTGCTTGTAGGCGGCGTGCTCCAGTTCGGGATCCTGAAGCTGGGTGACCATATTTTGTGCAAGGAAAAAGAGCATAAAGAGAACTACTGCCGCCGCTCAACTGCACGTGCTGACACATAAAATGTTTCCAACAGAATTTTTATTCAAGGTTAACACAACACAGAACAAACACATTTCCAACACGTAAATGCTCTGTTGTTACAAACCATGCTACGTAGAATACCGTAGAAGGGGGTAAAGTCGATCAAAATTTTGCAATTTTTTTTATGATATTGAGGTTATGCAAAGGAGCGAAGTTCCTCAGAAAATAGCATTTTGTCGTCATGTACTTCACCAACAGTTACAAATATAAATGACACTCGGGAGGAAATTAAACGCAGAATAAATATGGGAAATGCGTGTTATTATTCGGTTGAGAAGCTTTTGTCATCTAGTCTGCTGTCAAAAAAATCTGAAAGTTAGAATTTATAAAACAGTTATATTACCGGTTGTTCTGTATGGTTGTGAAACTTGGACTCTCACTCTGAGAGAGGAACATAGGTTAAGGGTGTTTGAGAATAAGGTGCTTAGGAAAATATTTGGGGCTAAGAGGGATGAAGTTACAGGAGAATGGAGAAAGTTACACAACGCAGAACTGCACGCATTGTATTCTTCACCTGATATAATTAGGAACATTAAATCCAGACGTTTGCGATGGGCAGGGCATGTAGCACGTATGGGCGAATCCAGAAATGCATATAGAGTGTTAGTTGGGAGACCGGAGGGAAAAAGACCTTTGGGGAGGCCTAGACGTAGATGGGAGGATAATATTAAAATGGATTTGAGGGAGGTGGGATATGATGATAGAGACTGGATTAATCCTGCACAGGATCGGGACCAACGGCGGCTTATGTGAGGGCGGCAATGAACCTCCGGGTTCCTTAAAAGCCATTTGTAAGTAAGTACTGCACTTATTAAGACACTTTACAAGAATTGAATTACAATCTATAAAAAACTGTTTTTTTTTTATTTGACTTGTGATCGAAGTTACCTGCTTAAATAGGGTAAAGTCGATCACCATTGAATTTTTAGTTTAAGATCGATTTTAAAATATTGCGGAGTAAAGTTTATGTTTTTAAAAAACAAATTAAATGTATTACATAGGCCTATATTTTATTTGTTATAAGGGGTGTAAAAACAATAATAATCTTTAATATATATGCCTATAGCATTATATAGTGTATCTTTTGTTACTGTGATCATACTATTTGATACAATTAGGTCTATAGGTCTCCACTGTACAATCGTGACTATGATTGCCAACTTATAAAACATAAAAACACATTTTAATACTTCACAGGCCAACAAACAAAGATTTAAGAATTCAAAATTTAATTACATTGAAATAGCACCCTTCAATTGTAATCTAAAATGCAATTCAACATTGCTCAGGTTTATATCAGATGTTATTTGAAATCTTCCCCTCCTCATGTCACTTTAGAAACTACGTTGTTCCCATAGTCAGGTACAGAGGGGTGTACAAAATATGTTCCTTTGGCAGTGCTTCCCTTACGCAAGAAATTCACCATAATTTCGTCTTCCTCTTTCCCCACTATCCTATCAGTATAAGCAATACTATGACACTTTTCTGTTTATAAGTGTTAGTTTGAGGTATTCCGGTGAACAATTTATTCTTCCTGCTGGTCCTATCTGTTTCGAGTAGGTCGATGGCATGATCGACTTAACCCTACAAAGGTACAAGTTTTCTTAAAATAATAAGCTTCAATACTAACATTTACGAACTGCAAAAATATTATTTCAGGATACAATCTCAACGAAAAGTACTTACGTATACTTCCTGTCTCCTTTCACTGCTGACTATAATTTAGGGTTTGTAAGACTTTGTTTTAATTTAAGAGAAAAAGTTGAAAATAACAATTTTAACTTCAACGGTAATTACACAGTGTTCCCATTGTTGGCATTCGCAGGCTTTTTGTTGTCCCTCTCGCTTACATTTACAATGTAAGGCAATGAAGTCAGCATAACAAAATTTTAACAAGTAACTGAGAAAATAACTTATATAGGCTAATTTTCAATAAAAATCGCAAATGATCGATTTTACACCCACTGATTGACTTTACCCACTTCTACGGTAATAGACTAAATATAGAATCTCGCAGTGAGTTTTAAGAAAAAGTGTCGTCAACCCTGTGGACCCACGTTCGATTCCTGGCGTATCCCCGATTTATAACTTGTGTTGGAAAAGCCCGTGATCCAGGTAACACAGTTTCTTAGGTGCTCCGGTACCCCTGTGGCATCCCAATAAATCTTCATCATCATCTGATCTTATCTCATATCATCGCGGGTGTAGTGTAGACCAGTCTCCTATGGTTCACCCTGGTAACGGCTCTGTCGGTAAATTGGTCCACGAAACTGGCTTCATATGGGTGAATGACGAAGAGTCAAGTAGCCTGTAATATTATATTGAAAGTTTCGTACTGCAGAGGCTATCGCTTTGTGTATTAATTAAAATGCCTGGATAGGCTATGCCAGTGATGTCAAAGCAAGCGCATTTTTCTGACCTTGACGTCGTGCGCGGGCAGCAAGCACTAAGTATGGAAAGAGGAAGGGTTGTGTATATGAATAAGCAACCTGTTGGATTAAGAAAACAGTGGTGCACAGACTTCAAACGGAACGTGAAATTTTATGTCGTTATTTTCTTTCTGATTAATAGACTATTATCTATATTGTCTGTAAAACAAAAGTACTAACACTGATTTCTTAATATTGCACTTGTGTTTTAAATCTTAATAACATAATAGAGAGTTAAGAAGGAATATTCACATAAATTCAATAGTAGTATAATATTATACTGTATTAAGTGGATGAAACACATCATTCATAAAGAAAGTGATATTCCAAAGAAAGAGATTGAGTATGACATGATAAGTTGGAATTTATATTGATGGTATTTTAGCCTTACAAAAGTAATCAATAAACTAATCAAAACAATATTACAGTACAAAGCAAAGTTACCTAGTACTGTATCTGTTTAAGTGTAACTAATATTACATAACAAAACTCTTATCGCATTATGCTTTTAAGATGATATTTGTGAGCAACTTCCTATCATCAGAATATTAAATTATTTTCTCGAAATCTGCTGACATTTTTACAACACACGGGCACGTATCTTTTGCTTATGATGTAACAGTAGTTGCTTTGTTAATTCATTTCCTTACAAACAATTTCCATGCGAATATTTTCAAAATTTTCAGTACACTATCTACAGTAATACGACTAACGGTATATTAGATTTACGAAAACATTCTGTAAGGCTACTAAATAAATAGGCCTATACCTGAAAATTTCACTTTTCTATACGAAAAGTTGAGAAAACATTTCTTTTGAATAAAAAAAAATCAAACTTGTGAAAAATGAGCATTAAAATTAAAACTTAACATTCTTATAATGCACTTATATTTCTCAGGCAAATCTAAAAATTAACATGGATACAGTTTTAATAAGTTCTCTTCCCTTTATCTATTGAATCAGTGCTGGCCATCCCTGAATATATAGCTCGACCAAGCGGCATATACCACCTCTATCGTCTGTCTCTTTCCTTTCCGCTGTAAAGTGCTCAGGGTTTCCTGGGCCCTAAAGCGCGCGCTTGCTCCTGTGGGCATCAATTGACATGCCTGGGCTATGCACTTGGCAATTGCTGGACAGCTGATAGTTTCAAAGTAGGCCTTATAATAAACCGCTATAGACTTGCCGAGAGTTAAGCGAAACCGGGATAATTTAATCCAATATGACATCAACCACGAAGCCGATCTGAGGGACCTTAATTCCCTTCCCCGAATTGTCTGAATTTAATGTTAAAATGAATCAGACATATTATCACCTTACAATAAAGTTAAATATATTGACTGTCCCGCGCCGTAGCGTCGTGGTCTAAGGCGTCATGCTTGGACTCGCGTTGCGAGAAGTGCGCTGGTTCGAATCCTCATGGGGAAGGAATTTTATCTCAAATTCGGCCAGTGCATAGGACCGGTGCCCACCGAGCATCGTAAGGAATATGAAGAACTACGATAGGGAGCGAAATCCGATATCGGGAACCGGCTCCAACGGCTGCGGAAATCATCATGCTAACCACACAATACCTCCGTTGTGGTCACATGATCTGCTGAGCATTGTTGCCACGTTTATGCAGACGAAAAAAAACCTACCTTGGTGAAATCAAATCTCAACGCCCATTTGGTATCCATGTACTAATTAGGCCTGTTCAAGATGGTGGTAGATAAAACATATTTTTACTTGCATTTAAACTTGAATTTGAGCTTCTTCGTCATCTAGGGCCTACCACCGCTCTTTCACCCAATATAATAAGTTAATTCCAGTAATTTCGTCGTTTCCCCCCCTTTTGTATTCATTCACTCATTTATTCATGCACAGTGTTCTGCCCAGAGGCAAGTCTTTCCCTGCAAACCCAGCATTCTCCAGTCTTTCCTATTTTCTGCCTTCCTTATTGTCTCCGCATAGGACTGTGATTTTTAAGTAGGTTATTTTACGACGCTTTATCAACAGCTTTGGTTATTTAGCGTCTGAATGAGATGAAGGTGATAATGCCGGTGAAATGAGTCCGGGGTCCAACACCGTAAGTTACCCAGCATTTGCTCATATTGGGTTGAGGGAAAACCCCGGAAAAAACCTCAACCAGGTAACTTGTCCCGACCGGGAATCGAACCCGGGCCACCTGGTTTCGCGGCTAGACGTGCTAACCGTTACTCCACAGGTGTGGACCTAGGACTATGATCCATATATCTTATTGTCGTCTACCATCTGATACCTTCCTCTGCTACGAACTCTTCTCCTGTTAACCATTCCTTCCAGTGCATCCTCCAATAGGCAGTTTCTTCTCAACCAATGTCCCAGTCAATTCCTTTTCCACTTTCTGACCAGCTTCAGAATCTTTCTTTCTTCATCCACTCTTTCCAACACAGCTTCGTTTCTTACCCTGTCTTTCCATTTCAAACGTTCCATCCTTCTCCATATCCACATTTCTCTTCTCTTTACTTTGTCGTAATGTCCACGTTTCCGCCCCATAGGCTACAATGCTACACTCCACACAAAGCACTTCACGAGCCTCTTTTTTAGTTCTTTCTTCAGAGGTCCGCAGAAGATGCTTCTTTTTCTATGAAAAGCTTCCTTTGCCATTGCTATTCCCTTTTGTCTTCCTGGCAGCAGCTCATAGGCCTATTACTGTTTTACTTACAAATGGCTTTTAAGGAACCCACAGGTTCATTGCCGCCCTCACATAAACCCGCCATCGATCCCTATCCTATGCAAGATTAATCCAGTCTCTATCATCGTATCCCACCTCTCTCAAATCTATTTTAATATTATCCTCCCATCTACGTCTCGGCATCCCCAAAGGTCTTATTCCCTCCGGTTCGGTCCGATTTTTTTGCCACTACTGTATTTCGGTACATCATAATAATAATGATATACGTAAGTAATCACTCAGTGATTCAAGACGGCGCTCATCCCGTCGGATCCCGGCCACTTAGTCACTCGTAATGAGTGCACCTCTGTACGGACTATTCCATCTCAAATCGACCGAAATATAAGAAAATTGACCTTGCAATTTTTAAATACAATGAAACTTTTTCCGTCCGTAGACAACTATGATGCAATGCTTTGTGCAAAGTTTGAGGCATCAGAACTTCATGGTGTTAAAATTAAAAATATTTTAATTTATCGTATTTTCATAAAATTAGCAACTTTAAACTGTTGTAGCTCCGAAACCCTTTCACCCAATGATCAAAATCATGGTTTATTTTGATGCTGAAAAGTTAGGTTTAAACTTATATTGACATGTAAACAGTTTTTCTTACTTTTTATGGAAATGGAGAAATTTAGATTTTTCTTAATTAAGACACCTTTGCCCACGAAATAATATTTTAAAAATATATGGTTAGATTCCGCATTGGAAGTACAAATAAACACGTATTTTTTACTGGTGCAACGTTAATAAGAAGTATTGAAAATATCAAATAAAGAAAATAAATAGTAGCCTAGACAAGCAAGGCCAGGAGACATAAACACGTGATGTTTCGTCTAGTAGCAAATTGCTGGGCTAGCTTTAACACAGGTTTTCATAAACACAGGAGTAAAATGACGCTCAATGCTCGCTTATCTTCATCTCTCGGCCAGTGCGAGCTGTGTTGAGCCTTTCAAGTCTAGGCGTCTGAAAATAATTTATTTAATACCCCCGAAACTTATTGCCGTGACACTACGTAAACAATGCTGAATCCCTCTTAATAATGCAAGGTTTTTTCTCAATATTTTTTTACATTTTTACAAATGGGCAAAAAGCCTAAAAGTAAGTAAAATCAGATTATCTGTCTCTCTGTATACAATAAAAATAAGGATTACTTCTTATCATAACCTACCAAATGTCAGCTTCGAAATGAGCTCTCGTTCAATGTTCTGCAGTAAATGGTTCCAGAGTTCTGAGCGCTGAAAGAGGCTTGTTTTTCTAAAATAGGCTTACGCTAAATTTGTCGCTCAACAACACGAAAACCGTTTGACTTTCGATAGTATATTTTTTGCAAATGCACTCTCCTCAGCACCTTGTATAAATAGGGAAAAAATTAGAGTATAAAAAATGCGAGGTTTTTTATTGATCGATTTCATATGGAATAGCCCGTACATAGTGCGTTGGACATTGTGCCACTGTCACATATTCTGTGACACAGTACATGAGGATAGGCCACTAAGGGGAAACTGAGAGATAGAACTTAAACTGAGGGAATTCGATCCGGCATCGGAACTGGTATCCAGTGTGGCTTAGTGGATAAAGTGTCAGCACGTAGAACTGAAAACCCAGGTTCGAGTCTCGGTTCCGGAGAGAATTTTTCTTTGTTCTATCCATCCTTCATCTTTCCAAGGACTCGAGACGGCCAGCGAGTTAGACATGACGTCACGGCTTATGTCGCGCTGCGCAAAAGAATGTACCTTTACAACACTTCCATCATGGCGTACAAGACAAAGAAAAGGAGGGCTACACCTGATGGCGGTGGTGGTGGGCGGAGTTACACCTGCCTTCTTGTAAACAGTGGGGCAGTCATTTTTCAACGCCGCCATATTTTTGGGCACGTAACTGGAATCCTATTGGTAAAGGATACATATTTCATTTTCGTAGCATGTGCATACATGATCTGCAAAAAAAATAAAGAAAAGGCGAGGGAAACAATGAAATGCAGTGATGCCAAGCTTCCAGACAGTTGCTATGATGCAATATCTCGCACTCCTCCGGATATTGGATCGAGTTAAAACTGGTTTTGAGAATCATACTCGAGATATGTTGAAATATGAAGGCAATAAAGAAATCAGAATTTAGAAGTAAAATATATTACCGGTAATCTGAACAAAGAACGAATTTGCGAACAATAAGCCAGACATTAATAATAATAATAATAATAATAATAATAATAATAATAATAATAATAATAATAATAATAATAATAATAATGGCTTTATTTAACCTGGCAGAGTTAAGGCCGTAAGGCCTTCTCTTACACTCAACCAGGATTAAAACTTGCTTTCATAGTTGAAAATAAAACTAGATCAGAATTAAGAAATTACATACTGATACAATTTAGGTACATAATGAGATCAAAAGAGGTAATTACATGAAAATTTACCTCATAAAATAAAACTAAACATAGTGTGGAATACATATTAGACCTAATGTTGTTGGAATCAAATACGAATCACTTAAAAACAGAAGCCGATAATTCAATAAAAGAAATGTACACAGTAAAAATAAAAATAAACACATTAGTATACATATTAGTATTAGATTACAATTAAGTATGATTTACATAATTAAACCAGAAACCGACAATTGAATAAAATGTACACAAAAAATAGATTAATAATAAAAAGAAACAACACAGTGGGATAGATAGGCCTATTGGCGTTAAGTGTGATAAATAAACACGATTTACATGATTACACAATAAAAATAAGAAACAAAAAAGGAAATAAAAAATAAAAATAAATACAGTTCAACACATTCCATTAAATATTTGCAACGCGTTAGGTAGGGAAGTCATCATAAGATATTTTTCTAATTTACATTTAAAGGAAATTAAAGTTCGGCAGCCCTTGATTTCAGGCGGCAGAGAATTCCAGTGACGAGAAGTAGCAACAGTGAAAGATGAAGAATAAAGAGATGATGTGTGGAGTGGTATTTCTAGCGTGTTATCATATTGTGACCGAGTATTTAAGTTATGAAACCGAGAAAGACTGTGGAATCGGACAGATAAGTAAGAGGGAGTAGAAGTGTGCAAAATTCGGTATAAGAGAGAAAGGGAATGTGACTTTCTCCTCTCATTTAACCTGAGCCACAATAATTTATCGAAGGAAGGCGAATCCTGCTTTGAATTCTCACCGCAACAAATGAACTACGACTTATAAGAGCTATAGCAGGCCAATTCAGTAGAATTCTCAGTTCTACTTATCTTCTCTGATTGATGCAGATGTCAGTTACGCAAATGTTTTAAGAATGCTACCACTCATCGTAAAACAATTTATAAATTACTCCTTCTTCGTCGTATTTCACCCGTGAGTATTTTACGTAGCTGCAGTTTAATCAGCTCTTTCGCTATCCTCCAGCCAATGTGACGTTTTTGCGTTGGGTAGTACTTCAGATATTTCTTTAGACCCTCTAAATTAAGGTAGGCCTATATGTACACCTTTACATACAAAAAATTTTCTTTTCTATAATATTACTCTGTAAAATTTTTATACAATTTAGAATGGTACCAGAAAGAGAATGAAGTGAACAGATCCCTTGAAATTATGTCTAAATTGTTTATAAAAATTATTTTGTTTATAATTTTGACATGCAACTTGAAACATCATAGCTCATGCAGTTTTTAAGATAGAGCCACAGTTTTTTCACTGTTTTATAGCTAAAACTATTCTTTAGTGCCTGACATAGAGCTATTTTTTTTATTTTTAATTACATTAATTAAATATTACCATATAAGTAACTTACAATAATATTTTATTTTGCATAAATCATGTAAAAATCCATAGATAATTATTAATTATATTAATGTTATTTTACTCATTGTCAGGCACTGGGGGACATTTCAAACTTCAAAATGACACCGATATCTTCTTGGTATCACCATATTTGACTGAGATATCATGTTTGAAATAATTAAATATTCTAAAATTACTATTTACAGGAAATGAGCCACAAAGACTCCATCATCATATGTCACCCCTTAAGCAGCTTCATGTCGGTCCAGTTTCAGCTTCTTTCTGCCTCTCAAATACCTCCGCCTTGTCTTAACTTCAGGTGTTGAATGTTTTTTTGTCCCTATTTCCATTGATGCAACAAATCCTGCGATGGTGTTTGTCCCAGGGTTTATGCCCATCCTCCTCAGAATTGTAATTTCTACTTTTGGACTCTTATTAAAATGGCGTACAACATCATTGACACACAAATTTACAGTTTTATGACTAACAGTAAAAGATTATAAATTACTTCATTATGTAAAAAAGTTTTTTTTTTCAATCTTATGGTCGTGCCCAGATATCTATGCATCTATTTCGGGACTAGAAAGAAGTTTATTTTACAAGCAATGCTGGTCGAGGGGATTTACTGCTACGAAGATCACTCCAAAAGTAATGCACTCCAAAAGTAAGTGACCGTGGCTGATGACACAGCATTTTGGAAAATGGGACTTATCTGAAAAACCATAAGGCATAAATCGAAAATTCTTATATCAAATTAAAGAGGAGAAAATTCTCTATTAAAATAGTTATATTTTGAAAATTCAAATTTTTCATCATTTTTTGTGTTTTGTGGGTGTACCTTAAGGGAATGTTCGTGAACAAGTTGCTGCACAATACCGGTCCTTCTCTCGATCAGTAAAATTGTAATAAGTTCTCAAAAATATCTATCACAATATTACTCGTATCACAGTATTACCAACCTTTACCCCGTATGTCCATTCTTATTATTACCATTAATTTCTCTAAATATATTTACAAAACCTCTAATGGCAATTATATTAATATTCTCATTATAAAAATATATTTTAGATTTATATATATATATATATATATATATATATATATTTTCTCCCTGTAACATAGTCCTAGTAAACTTATATTAAATTAATTCTCATCATTTTGCTAGCTATCTCAAATATTAAATTAATTATAATTGATTGAATTAAATTAGCTCATAAATTAAGTTACTACTTTACCTTATAGGTTTATCTAAATTTAAATAAATACATATGTAGTCTACTAGTCGTTAAAATTGAAGAATATTGCTGGAGAACCTTTTAAGTGTAGTGTAAATATTTGTAATTTAAATATGTATTGCATTGATTAAGGCTGGTTGAGTGGAAGAGAAGGCCTTATGGCCTTAACTCTGCCAGCGAAAATAAAACATTATTATTATTATTATTATTATTATTATTATTATTATTATTATTATGTTTATGAAAACGAAGGGTTGGTTAATGTTTAATTTTCAGTTTCTTGTAGTGTAACGTGTTCAAGAAGCTTAAAATTATTTTAAAAAATATTGGATGCGTTACTCTGAGCTAGTTCCTCTTACCCTATTACGTAGTAAGTTTTGTCCACAGTTTAGGGTTTAAGATAATTAGTATAATCGTATTACCCAAGTATGTTCTCTCTCTTGTCAGACACTGAATCATTTCAGAACCCAGATTTTCAAAATGATGTAATATAGGCTATTTGATGTGTGATACAGTTCATATTTTTTAGAATAGGGCCTATAATTCTTGACTGAGGCAAGGAGATCATTTGTATACCTCAGCGTTTCTCAAACTATGGTCCGCGGACCACCTGTGCTCTCCGAGGTCTGCCCTTGTGGTCCTTCAAAAAAATCGGAAGAAAAAATAAAATTCAAACGAATTACGTAACACTGTATAGCTGAAAATCGCAGAGTTTGAAAATGACACATGTCAATCGCCTTTCACGTTTTCTCTCAGTACTGACATTTTATAAAATTTATTACCCTATCCGTCTACTGACTTTCACTCTACTCCCAACAACAAAAGAGGGATTTACAGCTTGTCCAAGTCAAGTCTGCGAGTGGGGATATCGGGATGGAATGTAGAGGCAAAACACAGTTGCCACATAGGTCACTTGACGCTCAGATTTCAACGTGTGCACATCGTTTAAAATACACTACGGAGCGCACGCATTTTCTGTCCTTGTCTTCAGATAAAGGCAATAGCTACGCTGTCTCCCAGCCTCCCACCTCAAGCAACTTTCTCTCCTACGCCCAATCAGAACGCCATACCTCACTGTCAAGCAGAAGTAGAAGTACAGTCTATTTCAAAGCGTCTTAAATTGTTACCGCTCTATGAACTGAAGCACAGTAGGAAAACTTTGCTGTCATACGAGACTGTACTGGTCTCCTCTCGTTACCGCCTCCTTTCACTACAGAACTGCCTCCAACTTCCCCTCTCGGCTCGCAGACTTAACTTGGTCGAGCTGTAAAGCACTATGAACTTGGTGTTTCTCGCCATCTTTTCCCTGCACATCTGGCACCGCCCCTGTAGCCCAGCCAGGGACTACCCAAATTCATAACAGAGGACCGAACCTTTTCATGTATTTATGACTTTCTTAATAGTTTTGCCGACACCCAGTCTGCACATTGAAATGGTCACGTACTGTACGTCGTACACCAGTAATACAACTCTGAAGCCACAATTTGAAACTTATTTTCCAAGTAAGGATAAATCGCAATATAGCGAACGCCAGTAGGGGAAGTTATCCCCACCCTCATGAAATGTGCATTCGACACAGCACTCGCCTATCACGTAGAGTGTCTGGTGAGCTAGTGGGGGAAAAGTGGTAGGGGTCGTGGGGTGAGCTTCTAGTCCGCTATATTGCGATTTGCCCCAAGTAATTATGACGAATTTTCATGGGTTCGTGATCACTTTCATTGCGATATTGAAACTAACAAACTTTCATTGAGTGAAAGAGAACAGTTAATTGAACTCTCGAATGAGACAGGACTTAAAATGAAATTCCAAGAGGAAGGTAAGTTATGGTTAAATTCTGGACCGCATCAAAAATGAAAAGAGAAAACAGTGAACTGTACTATGGTGTTTTACATATTATAATTCAGTTTGTTTCTACGTATCTGTGTGAGAATGGGGTTTTATCACCAACTCTAATAAAAACAAAGTAGGCTACCGAAATCGATGTATGTGACAATCTCAGATTTAAGCTTATCAGCATACGTCCAAATATAGAACAACTGTACAAGAATCGGTAGGGTCATCCATCTCATTAATGTCAGTAGCAACCTTTAATTTTTTTAGTTAAATTAAAGGTTATTCAAACTCTAATTGCCTTGAATTATTAGACCTAAAGGAACAAAAAATGAATTTTCTTCTATTAACATTAGCTTAATTATTTAGCCTAATACTAATATAAAATTAATTTAATTTAATTTAATTAATTTTACTTAATTAATTCTATTTTAAAATATAGGCCTAAGTATATTGATATTAAAATATACTACAAAAATGATAAATTTGCTTTTGAAGGGAACAAGAGTAAGGTGGTCCGCGGAACTGTTCTGACTTAGAAAAGTGGTCCCCACTTCAAAAAAAGTTTGAGAAACGCTGGTAGCGTATAGCCTATCCTGATTTTCAGACTGGAATACAAAGAATGGCATGTTTTGAGCATCTTAGAAATCATCATAAAGAGCAACGATCATCATTAGTTAGAAAAGCTTAGGGGAGAGTCGGGTAGTATCGGACATCGGGTAATATCGGACAGTGAGTTTCTTTCATCTACCACACGATGATAGTACCTGATTGACATGGTTACGTTTTTGTGATGTCGCATAGAGAAACGTAACCATGTCATTCAGGTACTACCACATGGTGGTAGATGAAAGAAACGCACTGTCCGATAGTACCCGCTGTCCGATACTACCCGACTCTCCCCTATAAGTTAAATGAATAGTAACAATATATTTCTATTACAAAAAAGAGTAATTAGAATAATATTAGGTGCCAAATCTAGGGAATCGTGTAGGACTATTTTAAAAAAACTACAAATAATGCCCATGGCTTGTCAGTATATCTTTTCATTAATAATCTTCCTCGTATGTAATCGTGAAAACTTTGTAACTAATTCAACAGTTCATAGCATAAATACACGTCAAAAATGACTTTCATACTCCATCGGCAAGTCTATCGTGCTATCAAAAAGGAGTGCGTTATATGGCAGTAACAATTTTTAATAGCCTTCCTGTCGATTTAAAAAATGAAACTCAAAACATAAAATTATTTGGGGCCAAATTAAAGAAGTACCTAATTTCTCACGCCTTCTATTCTGTAGGTGAATTCATGACATTCTATAACTCTTCATGGAATTGATACAAAAACTTTGTGTTGTACTAGAAGACTATAGGTTGTAAATCTCTTCTGTATATATTCCAACTAGACTGTGACTATAAATTAAGATTTTATAATAGAATTAATTTTTTTGACTTGTTCCATATTCTAGCTGTAAAGCAATGTATGAATACCATGGAATGTTAATAAATACAATACAATACAATAGACGTTGTATCCAAGTAGGCCCTAATTTAGATAAACAAAAAGTGTTGTTGGTTGATATGTAGCCAATTCCACTCCTTCACTATCGCAGCCTTGAAAACAGTGTCAGAATGCATAATTCGAAAATGGTGGGAGATAGTGAATTCTAAAACTATTTTCAGAGGCATTAGAAAATGCAATGAGTTTTCAGGTCCAATATGTGATTTAAATGATATTAAGTATAAATTTCTTCAATGTTTCTTATAGTGGTTAAAACATTGGAAAATGTTCTCTTTTACACATAAGTAGGGCCTGGATTTTTCGAAAATGCATATGCGCATATGCAAATGCATATTTTGAGGGTTAGTGCATGTTTCGGCATTTATTTAGTTTATGTATGATCAATTATCTGACATTTCTGAGCGAACTGTAAATCTAGTAATGAATTTGTATGTCGGACATCCCTTGGCACCACAATAGCCTTCGTATTTCAAGTGAAATGGTAATGGGACCATACTTCCAGTCTCACAATTCATGCAGGTAGATGGACGTTGCAGACCTTTTTCACAGAAGGAATTTCTTACATTCCTTTCTGAATGCAGTATCCTCTCAAAGTTTGTGTCTGCAGGACCGCAGGTGTTCATGTGTTGACTTGTTTTTCATCTACTAATAGTTTATGCGGTGTTCTGTCAGATTAAACTACAAATGCCTAAAGATAAGTCCACTAAATTCTTTTTAATTAAACAGTGGATTTCAGGCAGTAGTGACTATTCAAGTGACGGCGATGTAGTGTATTGTCAAGTATGTGAGAAGACTGAGAAATATGAGAAAAAGTTTTAACTAGAACAGCATTCGAAAATAACTGCACATCTCTGGTCAAAACAAAAGGGTAAGAACAAGCAACAGGTACTTTTAACTCAGGCGAAATCACAGTCTGAAGTTAGTACTGTCCGCATTTCAGGAGAAGATCCGAGTAAGGAATGCTAGTTTTTCCCCCACTCTTATAACCTACCCCCAACACGGAACCGCCCGACCATTGACTGAGTCATGTTTGTCCCAGCCGGCCAATGACATCACCCCCATCCACCTGCTCCTTCAAGAACGCCGAGTTACTGGCTTACTCTCTCCTCTTACCCCGCGAGGACCATACTCCCCTCGCAGGGATCCTCTCCAGAAATTTGGACAGTACATTTTACGCTGACCTTTGTAAAGCTTTTGTATGCAGAACATTCCCCTGCATAAATTAAATAATCCACTTCTACGATCATTTCTTAAAAAACATTGTCTCAATCGGAGGACACCGGATGAATCCACTCTTACGAAAAATTATTTACTTTCGCTACATGCTTCTATCCTGGATTCCTGGTCTGACATAGGAGGGAACTGCGTATGGATTTTGGTTGATGAATCAACAGATTTCTGTGGCAGATACATAGCGAACTTCATAGTGGGTAAATTATGTCCAAAAGAACCCAACAAACCTCATTTACTTTCATGCAAAGTGTTGGAAAAAAAAAACCATAGTACAGTTGCAAGATTTGGTTAGTGCATATTGTTTTGTTTTTAATGTATATTTTAAAAAAATTTAGTGCATATTTGTATGCATATTTTAGGTATTTTCAGTGCATATATATCCGGGCCCTACACATAAGGCAGGTTTCACAAAAGATAGGAGCACTCATGTAAGTTGGGTGCTCCTATTATGGCCATGTTCCTGATATGGCCACCCCCCTATTGTGAGTTAGTTAACCAAACAATCCGCTAAATTGCAGCAGCATCCAGTGAAAGGGCATCCTGGTATGTCACTTGATCGTTTTCCATCCAGTCAGGTAGAGCAATATGGCGTCAGTTGCCTGTTTTGCGGTTTTCATGTGACCTCTTCTTATTTTTCTCTGGTAAGTCTCATTTGTTTATAAAATCCAGACGTTTCAGATGGGCAGGGCATGTAGCACGTATGGGCGAATCCAGAAATGCATATAGAGTGTTAATTGGGAGGCCGGAGGGAAAAATACTTTTGGGGAGGCCGAGACGTAGATGGGAAAATAATATTAAAATGGATTTAAGGGATGTAGGATATGATGGTAGAGACTGGATTAATCTTGCTCAGGATAGGGACAAATGGCGGGCTTATGTGAGGGCGGCAATGAACCTCCGGGTTCCTTAAAAGCCAGTAAGTAAGTAAGTCTCCTTTGTTTTATGCATGTTTTTCACAGACTTGTTTCATGAAAACCATAGTACTCCATTCAGTTTTTAATGTTCTGTTGATTGGTGGTGTTGTTGATGGGTATCTTTTACGACTTGTTCATAATCAAACGATTTTCGTGAAAGCTTACCTGCTCCTGATATGGCCATATCAAATGCACCATGGCCATATCAAGTTCATTTCACTTTTATTTTTTCACCTGACAAATTTACATGCCTTATAGCTGGGATTACGCAAAAATTTTGTATTTTAAGAAAAACAACGTAATTTTTAATGGAAAAACCTGTTTTGACTACACTTTTGAATTATAAAAAAAGATTATTAAGTGTTATGTTTATTCATTTTACACCAAAATTATTTAATTTTAGTACAACTGCGCTATCAAACTGAAAACAATCACGATTTGTAGAACATGGAACAAGGGTGGCCATATCATGTGCACATGTTCCTGATATGGCCACTAGGTAGACTTTTGGAATTTGGGACTTTTAGGACAATTAAATCTATTTTATGGGGAAAGGAAATTGTTTTAAGAAAGTCCATTAGACTGAGAACGAGTAAGAAAAAAGTGGTTAAATTCTTTTCAAAATGGCGGCTAGAAAAATTCTCAAACCTTATCATGGCCATATCAGGGACACCTACCTTACTATTAATGTTAAGAGACTATGCCATCACAACATTAAATATGCATTAGACTATGTGCTCCTTCGCAAATTTCAAATAGATGCTTTACAGGCTAGGTTTGGCAAGTATAGAAATTAATTTATCAAGTTGTAATTACGGATAATATTTTCTTATCGATAAGTAGTAGAATCGGAAAAAAAAAAAGCTTCGATGAAGGAGAATTTTTAAACTGACGTATAAAAATGAGGTAGGAATAAAAGAAATGTGAATGTTTATAATAATGACACAGTTCAGACAAATGTAGGTGATTTTGTACACATAGACCTATTAGGCTAAGTTCTGAGTATTTTGAAAGTTGTGAAATAGCCTAGATGAGCGTTTCTCAAACTATGATCCGCGGACCACCTGTGGTCCTCGAGGTCTGCCTTTGTGGTCCTTCAAAAAAAGGCAGAAGAAAAATTGAAATTCTACCGAATTGCGTATCACTCTATAGATGAAAATCTCAGAGTTTAAAAATGACACATGGCAATCACCTTTCACTTTTTCTCCCAGTACTGACATTCTATGAAATTTATTACCCTATCCGTCTACTCTCAACACTATTTAAAGCACTATGGACGTGTTTTTCTCGCCATCTTTTCACTGTACATCTGGCGGCGCCCCTGTAACCCAAAATCATAAGAAGACCGAACCTTTTCACGTATTTATGACTTTCTTAATAGTCTTGCCGACAACCAGTCTGCACATTGAAACGGTCACGTACTGTAGCCTGCGTCGGACACCAATAATACAACTCCGAGGTCACAATTTGAAACTTATTTTCCAAGTAAATATGACGAATTTTCATGGGTTCGTGATCACTTTCATTGCGATATTGAAACTAACAAACTTTCATTGAGTGAAACAGAACAGTTAATTGAACTCTCGAATGAGACCGGACTTAAAATGAAATTCCAAGCGGAAGGTATGGTTAATTTCTGGACCTCATCACAAGTGAAAAGAGAAAACAGTGAACTGTACAATGGTGCTTTAGAGATTATAATTCAGTTTGCTTCTACGTATCTGTGTAAGAAATGGTTTTCATCACTAACTCTAATAAAAACAAAGTAGGCTACCGAAATCGACTCGATGTATGTGACGATCTCCGACTTAAGCTTACCAGCATACGTCCAAATACAGAACAACTGTGCAAGAATCGGCAGGCTCATCCATCTCATTAATGTTAGTACCAATACTTAGTTATTTTTTTAGTTAGTAAGTTAAATATTATCTAAACTCTGTCTTGAATTATTAAAGAAACAAAAATGAATTTTCTTCTATTAACATTAGCTTAATTAGTTAATACTAATATAAAATTAATTTAATTAAGTTTAATTAATTCTATTTTAAAATATAAGTATATTGATATTAAAATAGGCTATACTACAAAAATTATAAATTTGCTTTCGATGGGAACAAGAGTAAGGTGGTCCGCTGAACCGTTCTGACATAAAGAAAGTGGTCCCCACTTCAAAGAAGTTTGAGAAACACTGGCCTAGATGATTCAGCTCATGCTCATGTTTCTGGCTATAAGCTTACTGCAAGTCTTGCCGTAAAGTTTTTTGATTGTCAGTTTTGTATTAATACACTCATTGAATACAAAGATAGTAACATAGGAGATGAGTATTTTGACTGCTTGCAAAGAGGGGGATTTTGTTTAGGCCTACCTATAGACCTAGTGAGATGTGCTTTGTTGCATATGTAGCCTATGCAATTATTCAATTCATAATACAAAGCGATGTTAGGGAGTGTAAGTTTCTGAAGTTTTCCAATCAAAAGTCAGTAGCCCTACTGATGGAGTTGGCAATCCATAATATGGAAAGGAACAACTTTTTAATGCAAGTATGGATGAATGTGTGAGTTGTAACAGTTGGAAGCCTGTTTCCAATAAAATTAACTCTGCTCTAGCTAATTTTGCAATGAACAACTACACAAAGTACAAAAATGAAAGTTGTTCCTCAACTAGTAAAAAAAAAAAAGAAAACTTTTTAAGCTAGTTCCTTGTTCAATATATGATTAATATTAATGATTTTGTGCTTCATAATTAAATGTAGGCCTATATGAACAGTGGTGCCATCTTTTGAAGAACATTGGTTGGGCTCAAAAGCTTGAGGTATAAGTTAAAATAAGTAAATCTCGTAACTAATGATGATAATAATAATAATAATAATAATAATAATAATAATAATGACAATAATAATAACACAACAAATTATTGGGTGGGCTCGGGCCGTATGGGCCCATATAATTTGGCGCCACTGTAGGCTACATGAATAAATGCTAGTAATGTCATATTTATGAACAAATAGGCCTATAAGTTATGTCTGTATCAGTGGAATTTGTGTTGTAAATGAATAGATTTTTTTAGCTACCTAATTATCCTTTTTATCCACCTTTTATTGTTAGGCTTACAGTCCAGCAAGGTCAGAAATCAAGTGGTGATTTAGGGTATTCCCGCGTCATCATTTTTAATGGTAACCATACATTTGTGGTTATATGAACAAAATATTTAAATATATATATTAAAATGTGCCTTTAGGTCTACCATTTATATAACTTATCTTGGTTTTCAGACTGGAATAATGTAACACTAGCTTTTGTACTATTTTAAAGTTTGGGTTTTTATTAGGTATAATTAAGTAAATAAAGTAAAAAAATTAAGTAAATGCATTAGGCCTATATCAAACTCATTTTATTTAGAAGTAATCTGCAGTAATAACCACACTATTACAGAACTAATTAATTCAGCTCATGCAATGTTGGCAAGACTGTGTTCTTGGCTTTTGTATCTAGGAGGCACTGGATCGTATCTGTGAGTGTCGACCATTTTGTTTTAAGGTGAGTAGAATTCCTAACAACCGGCTCTTTTTTTCTAGCATTTTACTTCTATATTTTTTGTAATGAGTATTTGTGGGATTTATTTTTAACTTTTATGGTTCGTTAAAAACATTTAAAACATATTTATATTACGAATAGTTGAAATTCCATTATGAATTATTGGAAATACCATACCACTGGCATCACGCTCTGCGATAAGATATTCATGGCCATACATTTGTGGTTATTCATGTTGTTGCAAGCAAAACTGTTATCTAAATCTAATTTAAATATAATAGTATTAGCGTAGATATTGTTTTCATTTGTTTTGTTCGTAAGAATTGCTTTGTTTTACATATTTTCTTATATTGCTGATGCAAGGAGGTACACATTTAACAGAAAAGTAGGCCTAATTGAAATGAATTGGATTTTCATTTATTTCATGGTTACGCAGTCATGAATTTTAATAGTCAGTACTTGTGGATAATTCGTGATAACGTGGAAGAGAAAAATAATGTAAATTCGATAATACTCTAGGCCTAATCATATTAATTACTGAAGTGTGTTTCTCAACATAAAATCACAGATGAAAGTTTGTGCTTATTGGTCCAGGGGAAATACTGTCCGCATTTCAAGAGAAGATCCGAGCAAGGAATGCGAGTTTTTCCCCCACTCTTATAACCTATGCTCAACCCGGAACCGACCGTCCATTGACTGAGTCTTGCATGTCCCAGCTAGCCAACGACATCACCCCCATCCACCTGCTCCTTCAAGAACGCCGAATTACTGGCTCACTCTCTCCTCTTACCCCGCAAGGACCATACTCCCCTCGCAGGGATCCTCTCGTGAAATTTGGACAGTAGCTTGTCTTTTACGAAAATGCTTGCAGCGGCCTTAGCGAAGATTGCAAAAGTTGATAATGATATTGCCATTCTGCTTCTGTTTCACATGAAACAGTTAATTTGAAATTGTTTATTTTCAGGTGTCGGACAAATTCAGTGTCAGGAGTGATCCACAGAGGGGCCCCCCCCCCACTGCCGAGCCCTCACGCAGATCTTCAGTCTACAAACCAGAACAACAACCACTTGTGTCGTTACCCAAACGGTTAGTTTTACATTTATCATTGCTTGAATTTGGTAGGCCTACTTGGATAATCTGCCCCAGTAATTACAAACCTTAAGTTCTTTTGCGCTGTCAGTTTTTAAGTTATTAATTACATCACCTGTAATAAGTCATTAATTACTTATTTTAAGTTATTTATTATCGATTGTAAAAAATTGCATTATAAAACTAAAATGTTCGTTCCAGTAATCTTGTAGGCCTAATTGTACTTTCTGACAAAAATCTGATTAGCTCACTTGATTGAAGTTTTATAATTTTTTCCAGATTATGTCTGAATCCAAGGAAGAGCCTAAGCGTCGATACGTCCTTCGCCATACTCCTAGAAGTGAGCGGGGATCCCAGAACACCAGGCCGTCCACTTCCAGCGTCCAAAATATGGTGAGTTTTGACTACATAGGGTAGAGTAGCATAAGTCGCACCACTGCTAGTTTAAAACAAATTACTATAGTAGTGTGGCATCTAGTGGTATTGTTACAATCTACCATATGAACTTCCATCATGTAACTTGATTTCTGCCACTTCTTTGTGTCAGCAGCGTGGTGATAGTGTATCTAATATAATCGCTCAGGTGGATGTATATTTAGCTAACATTTTGTAACTAAATAACGGATTTGTATGCAAAAGAATCCATAATCTTAAGATGTTATTCGTTTAAAGAGGAATTAAAAACATTTAACTTAGTAGGGTTTTCGAATATGTGGTGATTATAGGCTAGAATGAAGGAAATAATAACTTATGGCGTAGTTTCTCAATTCGCACCACTTTGTAGGTGCCTAATTCGCACCGGTGCGATATGAGCAACTGTAGCAATTCTAACCGTACAAAACAAGGCCCCAAAAATTTTAACTGGACTAGGAATGCACCAGGTGGGTAAAATATCAAGTGGTGAAAAGGGCGTTAATACAACAAGTGTGTGTTGTACAAGCGCACCAGGTATTTTGTGCCACCTGTGATAATTTTTAAACGTCAAACAGTGCATCCTTCATTATCAGCTGGTGCTCCTCCAGGATCGTTATTTGTTTGCTCTGAGTCAGGTTACATCAACAGTGAACTATTTGTCGAATAGCTCAAACATTTTATTTGCCACTCAAACCTGCCATAGGAAAAAGTGCTGCTTCTGTATGTCCACCCATACGACCCATTCCAAAAATTTAGAAGCTAGATTATCTCGGGAAAATGGTAAGTTATGCTCCTGTTTCAGCTTCCTCGTCATAATACTCATAGCCCCAGCCTTTAGATGAGGCGTCTAGAATCAAAACCCGACAAGTCCATCGAAGAAAAAAAAAATGAGATAAAGTTATTTTTCTGTATATCTTCGCACGGCCAATCCGATGCTGGCATTATTTTTCTGCAATATTCGCTGGATTCCTCTGAAAATGCTGGACAAAAGTTAGGGTTGGTTTCAATATCCGCTAGATCCAACAGAATTTCGGCCATTGTTAGTTTCAAAAACCTCCAAGTCCCTTTCTGCCAATCAGGTTGTGGGACTGCTTTACCCAGCATTCCTCAGCTGTGCGATGTTGATTTATTATTTGTGTGGTTAAGCTCTTGTTAAACCTTATTAAGTTTAATTTCTACTCTAATAATAGTCAGTGAAATGGTGGATAGAATGAGCAGTGAGTAAAAAAAAATGTTCACAAAGAAAAGCTCCTGTAAAAACACTAAATAGGGAGAAATGGAAAAGAGAAATGAAAAGGAAAGAAAGGTATGTGTGGTTGAAATTATATTTTCATCACATAGAAAACATAATATGATGAAAATAAATATTATGTACAGTATTAAATTATTATAACATACTGTAGGCCTATTCTTAGGGTCTACCAATTAATAATTAATTACATAATTTTGTCGGTACTCCTCTTGTGCCCTCCTGCTATACCAGCTTGTAATCATGCTGTTGGCAGTAAATGGAAATCCAACAGTTTAAGTTTGTTGGACATAAAGAAGTTCCATTCCGTTTTCTACTCTTCATCAGATAATCAACAATAAGACAATTTTATTTCTGCACAAAATAAAACTACAACAAGGATTGGAATGTGCTCTAAATGGCTACTCACTGAAGCACCTCCAACTATTAAAAAAATGTAAATTACATTTCCTGTGGTTGGGCATTCATTTCTCCCTCCCGATCTCATATTTGGAGTAATCGAAAAAGAAATAAGGAAGTGATTGTAGATCCCCAAGAATATAAAGATATCATTGGCAAACATGGAACAGTCTATAATCTTGAAAATGAAGATGTAGGCCTACCTCTTCAAGACTGGAAGAAAGAGGCAGACATAATTTTCAGATCTCCTGCTATTTTCAGTTCAATCCCTGTAAAAGATTTATTTTAAGATGATCTGCATTGAAAGAACAGATAACAGTGCAAGATGAGTTTAACTATAGAACTGACACCGTTGTTGCAAAGGTAGTAACAAGAAAAAACAATAGAATTGAACGTGAAGAATAAGAAGACGAAGAAGAAACTGTTAATCTGGAGGAAGAGGAATGTGACAATATTGTGTAAAATTTGTATGAACTTAAAAAGTGTAACATATATTCAAATTTATACTGCTGTTCTGTTTAAAGCATGTGCATAATCACACTTCATGTCTGGGTTTCATTGCCCACATAATTTGTAAGGCTTAAGTTAAGATGTTTTCCTTTTTGACTCATTTTTATGCTTAGAACTAATTCTCTTACTTTCAAAAGCCTCCAAATACACTTTTCAGTTTCAAAATCAGTTAGGTGCTAATTTAACCTCACGAATTTGTTAGTTTCAATGAAGGGGCAATCCTATAATTTGTTTGAACGTATCTAATGATAAGATACTTGATAAAAGCATTGTTTATATCCCAAGAATGTTTATTTATATGGAAACAGTTTTTTCCATTTTCCCACGAATTTTGTTTTATGGACTTGGAGGGTTTTGATTCTAGACGCCTCAGATGTTTCTATCTTCAAATCATTTCAGACAGCTATATCATGAACCAGCTCTTAGGTGGCTTCGAGATAATCGTGGAGAAAAGGTGACGCAGTTTACAGTCTGAACTGCCTGGTGAAGTACATGGCAAATGTGTAACAATAAAAAACGCTTTCAGAAAGTTTAAATGTTACCTAATTTACGCTCTATCTTTTTAATTTCATTTGAAGATGCGTTACTCTCTTTCATTAATTTCAATGAACTTGCAATTTGCATTTATTACATTATTCATTCAAATACTCTTCAATATTTTCAATATTAAAAGCTTTCCTTCATCCTGTTACCTGCAGGTAAAGAGGTGCTATTTAAGAAACTAGTTGCCTAAATGGCACCACTGACATGTGTTTCGAAAATGCCATTTTAATTAAAAAATATTAAATCAAATTCAAGAATTCTTTTTTTACATGAAAGGTAAATGTTCTGGGAATGTATCTCTGTAAAGGAATGCAGAAAATAAAAACTATATTGTTCAATAAAAATTATAAATGCTAAAGTGGTGCGATATAGGCAACCTTAGGCCTACCCTATAGGCTCCAACTTAATAACTACACAATAGGATTTCGTTTGCATGAAAAGAACAGACCTAGACACATTTTCCTTAGGATCGTGACTGGAGGAAGGCAAAATATGAAAGGATTCTAAACCAAGCCTGCTAGTGCTATTGGAACAAGGATTTCCATGATGTATAAAATGTCTTTAGCACGAAACATTTTTCATACTTCGTCTCATTTTGGTAAAACGTTCATATTTTAAAAAAGCCTTCGTACTTTTCACGATTTTCCCCCAAAAGTTAATAGTTCTATAACCTAACCAGCAATGTACTGGGTTTTCCCGATATTATAGGCCTAAGGCACCAAAGTCATTGACATGTTTTCCGGGAAATACTTCAAAAACGCAATTTAAAATACCCACGTCACCCATTCCACCAACATTGCGAGATTACCCAGAGCAAGTGAAATCTTATTCATATTTTTCTTTAGTCATTGAACCCGTAGCGTCAATGAATTCGAGGAGAGAAAAAAATAATAAATGGTTACCAATCCACATTTGCCCATTCTTTAAAATCCAGTCGAAAATTGTTGACAGTGTTGCCATGGCTAGCTACTATAGGCCTACCTACACGTGTAAATTATTGTTTTAAACTTGTTTCAATCATCAATTATGCTGTCTACTTAATTTATGCACTTTTTCCACCTTTTCCATAGTAGAAAATAATATTAAATAGCAGAATGTGTGATATTTCACCATAATATATAGAAAAGTTAGTTCTTAACCAGTATTTAGTTCAGACAATATAGGCTAAACACTTTTGTGTTCACTTCAGTGCAAAAAATGGAGCTATCTAATTGTTTGGTTCAGGTATGGGTTGGATGATGCTGACAAACTTTAGACCTAATTATGCAGATTGCATTTTATTTAGTGTTACATGAAAATAGACAGAAATATTAATCCCTAAAAGCTTATTTTATAAATATGATGTAAAACTGCTCCAAATGTTTCAGGAACGACGGTATTTCATGATTCAAATATTTATTTCGTGTTTTGTTACATAAGTTACATTTCTTACATTAACAAAATCTTCTTCAACCGGCTTCCAACTATGACAATTGAGTACTCTACTTATGTTCTACTATTGCTTTCTAAGATTTTAATCACTTTAATGTTATAGTCTTTATTAACATAATAGACTACTGTAATTATTTGGCTTTTATTTGACATGAACATTTCAAATTAGACTAGATAACTGATCATCATTATTAATCATTATCAGTCAAGCTTTAAGGCCTAGTGGTCTGTACTAATCTCACTGTTGATCCAAAACTCTTTTAAGAGTGACGTTGCCTCCATTTTTCTGTTTCGTTGTTACTTATGGTCCCGGTTGCACCTACAGATGTTAAAACTTATCATCAGGGAACGGATTTATATGGACTAAAAATATATGAAATATGTAAATATATATGTAGTTATTTTTACCAAAATATGGAATTAAATATGGATTTTTACCAAAATATGGAATTAAATATGGACTTAAAATTATAAAAAAATGACTATGTACGTTAAATATTGGTACATTTTAATCAAACTAAACAAAAAATATAATGGACGTACCTTATCTTCCAATGTAGTTTCAACAAAACACAATTTTTATTGTCTGTTACCATAACAATAGGTTACAAACATTTCTTTCAAGTGCTGAAAAGTGAATCTTCTTCTATTGTCTCTGAGGATAGATTTATACTGACTAGAAGAGCGTTCGACGTCACAAGAAGTAACTGGTACATAATTCAATTTCACAATGTCTGCTGGGGATAAGTCCAAGTTAATCTTCACTGTTGATTCACCACTCATCACAGCAACAACCTTTTGTAGTTCTTCATATCCAGGGTTTTTTGAAAGTACAGTGTCCACCTTAGCTCTTACTGCATCTGCAACTTTACCTCTACCACGATTCAGTTGTTCCACAGTACTATTTATAATTTCAAAACTTTCAGATAGTGAAAGGTGCCTATTTTGGAGACTTTGAGCGTTTTTATGATGCATGAAAATGTATGCTGAATGTGAGCTAAGTCATTCTTCACACTTATGTCACAGGTAACTGTTTTCGCAGTATCAATTGAGACTGCATCTTCAGAGTCCAATGCAAGGAGAACATTGTTAATAGAGTCTATATGTTCGGCATAATATTCAACTGCTTCTAGCCATGTACCCCATCTAGTTAAAATTGGCTTTGGTGGCAATGGAATTTCAGGGTACATTTCTTTCAACACGTTAACTCTACTGGGAGCTTTGAGAAATACTTTTTTCACTGATGAAATCAACAAATCTACTTTAGGGAAATTGTCTCTGACCACTTCTGCCACACGATGAAATGCATGCGCCACACAAGTAAAATGAGTCAATTTAGGATATACAACAGATAATGCTTGTCCAGCTTTGACCATATAAGGGGCAGCATCGCTAATAAAGAATAACACATTATCGTACATAATACCCTTTGGCCACAGGATACCCATAGCTTCGTTGAACAGTTTAACTATAGTTTTGTTATTGCACTTTTCTAGAACATCACAATGTAAAAGAATTCGTTCAGAATATTGTTCACTTAACAAACCGATAACTACATTACCAACAAGTCTACCTTCTTTGTCGGGAGTCTCATCAATGGAAACCCAAATTGAACTATCTTTAATTTCATCTCTTATCTTCTGTATTGTCTCATCGTAGATGGATGGAGCATACGTCTTCCTAAGTGTTGACTCATCCGGGATTGTATGTTGAGTATATTTTTCAAGGAATTCCCTGAAGACCTTATTCTTTAGTTTGTAGAGAGGAATATCAGCAGAGATGAGAGAACGGCACAGGTCGATGTTAAACTCAGATCTTACATTCGATGTTGTTGGTTGTGTTAAAAACAATTGTCTCTGCTTGGAATTTAGTTGTTTGTTGGCCTGATGTTTACTAGTTGTAATGTGTTGTTGCACCAGGAACTTTTGTGTAGATGATACTGCACACTGACACAAATTACAAAATAATATTTTATTGTCAGTTGATAAACCATCTTCTTTAAATTCTGAAATGTAACTTGTTAGTTTTGATTTTAAATTGACTGAATGACGTACTTTTGGCATATTTACCGTCTTTATAGTATGATTTACAAAACTGAACCTATGTGTACTCTGACTGGCATTTAACTGTTGAGCTGCACAACTGAAGTCTGTTAAAAATTTTAAATTAAATTAATACAGTTTTGTAACTTACTTTCCCATTGTTGATAGGACTGCTAATTTTCAAATAACTCTGATGTTAAAGGGATTACTGAACATGTGTTTAAATCTCTATTGTTGAAATGTATTTTTAAAAGTTAATGGAATTTTGTTTTGTTTTATTGTTAAACCTAATATAATATGGACTGTTTTATATGAAATATGGAAAATATATGGAAATTAACGAAAATATGTACTAAACTCTAAAATATGGAAAAATATGGAAAATAAAAGTAGGATTTTTCAACCCTACACATTGTGAAACATAAAGATAATGCAAAATATAAATTATATTAGCTTTATAAGTAAATATGTATTTACATATAAATCCTTTCCCTCCTTATCATATTATTATACTGATTTAATAATAAATTTAACATAAATATTGTTTCATGAACAGTTGTTAAGGTTAATTCTTTAAACTGCTGAAATTAACATCAGAATTTCCTGTGTTAAAATAACAATATTATTGTTAAAACCTGAACTAGACCTATGGTGTAAATTTGCTGTAGTCTAGATGCTGAATTGCTGTTCAACCTTTTAAATGTACTTTGTCGGGAAAAAGGCTGTTGGCCTATTGATTAATTAATGATTTCGAAATACTATTTCAAGATGAATCTTTTTACCGAGGTACAGTGAAACCTGCCTTTGCGGTCACTTCATTTAAACGGCCACCTGGCGAAAAGGCCAATTTTCTCTGGAACCAATTGGATTTTCCATAAGATCAATACAAATTCTCTCTTTATTTAGTTGTCACCTCATGGTTCGGCCAGCGGCCGGGGTCTCTTTGGATTGGAACCTGACTATAACAGTAACTGTCCAACAAACATTTTTTTCACGGATACTATCTGACCTATTTTTTCGATGGTTCGAGGACAGAGAGCAATATCACGAGTACAATAGCTAAGTGTACAACAGTACATCCTCCATATCTTGGGGTTAGTTGGTTAGTTTTATGACTCTTTTGTCACTTTCCACTCCGACCCTGCACAGCTATAAGTTAAATTCATAAGGCTTACTCGTTTTTAAAGGATTGAAACACGGACGTTTTCTATCGAAAATGTCACAGTATGTTTTAGGTCAGTAGTTAATCATTCGAATTTTTTTTCTCCTCTTTCCATCTTTTTCTATTTGGACCAGCTTTTACGAATTTTTCTTCTTTTCATTCAGTTGATTCAGAGGAAATGTGACGTTAGTTTGAGTCTAACAAACCTAGAGTGGTATTAAGTTTAGAGGTGAGACGAAAAATGATTGAAGAAAGTGAGAAGGGAACATCTGCGAGAAAAAAATTTGCAGAAATATTCAAATGTGGAAGGACACAAATACACGGTATAATTAAGATGAAATATTAAAACAATGGGAGGAAAATATGCATGGTGGCCAAAAAAGAAGAGAGAATCTGTGTTTAGTAATGTGAATGATTTCGTTTACGAATGGTTCAAGTGTGCGAGGGCGAAGAAATTGAGTTTTGAAAAGGCTAGTTGCAAGAATGGAAGAGGTTGACATTAATATGCACGATTCTTGTACGCGCGGAGTACTAAAAAGTCAATGAAATTCAGTACTTTCATGCTGATTAATAAAAAACCGCAACCTTAATCAAGCGGCCACCTGATAAAACTGCCATTTTACAAGGTAACTTCAGATGGCCGCTTTAGACAGGTTTCACTGTATCTGGAAAATAGTTGAGGAAGATAAGCACACGAAATTCTAGAGAGGTTAGCACTCTATGCCTCTCTCTTTCATGCTACAGATGTTAATAACTGTTTTGTAATGCGATAGTGAGAATGAGACGAAAATATATAACGTTTCCACAAATTGAATAGAAGACAATGTAGGGTAAGGTTGCTATCAATGGACCACTTAAAAGAAATCTTATATAATATCCTCGATAAAGTAATATTTATTTCCTTTTTCAAGCAAACTTAAATATTATCTTCTGTTTTTCACTACGCTACAAATAGAAGTGATAAGTATTCGATGTTAATGAAATATTTAGAAAATAAAAATAAGCATCATCGACCCAATGAAGGAGACTCGTTTCCTTCATTGGGCCAGGTAGTTTCCATGAATGGGCTGCAGAGTAATATTGTTAAATAACAACCCACATCTTAATAAATGCATATACACAATATATTCGGCATTAATAGGAGTATTGTGTTGGCATGTGGAACCACAGAACGTGTATTCGAACCCAAGCAAGACCACTAGGGCAGTTAAAATATCTTCAGATATTTCATTTACACAAGAAAACGAAATACATCATTGTTAGCTTGTAATCGGGCTAAGACCTCCAGCATTTCTATCTCAAATGATTTACGATCTTACAGAAATAAAAAGAAAACATTTTAGGCCCTATTTGTTCTATACTGTAATTAAAGAGAACTGAAACATTTCAAAATAACAAAAGTTGAAGGGCTAATCAAACAAAACAACAATTTATATATACTGAAAACAAAACATATCAAGACAATTGTAATATTAGATTATAAATACCATCAGTTATTGTTAAGTCCTTCTTCTCTCTTTGGCTGACCAAATAAAAAACTGAAAAACTTAAAAAAAAAAGAACGTGCAATAAAAACCATGAATTCGGTTTTGTTTATAGCAGCTAAAATGAGACACGACAAAAATTTTATAAAATAGTGCCACACTTTAGTTACAGTTTTCGTAATAGAACACTTCGGCTCCTTATGCAACACCAGCATAATTCTCATGAACCCACTCGTTACATGACAGGTAGTGAATGATATCTTCTTTTATGTCATTGCAACAGATGCCACAATACCATGACTCCTTGTTAGAATTACATCTCGTTGAACCATTTGAAGAAAACGAGAGTTTGGTTTGAGCTGACTTCTCCGGTGCAGAATTTTCAAAACGTCTCCTTTTAGTTGTTTGCTTTTTACCTCTTCCAGTCTCTGCTTGTACGAACTACTCGTGATCACTATCATTTTTTGAGCTTTATTTGCTCTTCTTCCGAGAGAAATATTGTTTGGTATAGGAGATATTTCACCCAAGGAAACTTGCAATTTTGGTGCCAATGTTGCTGCATCAACTGGAAGAGACTCTAAACTATCTTGACTTCCAGATGCTATTGCTCCCTTTTTCTGAAATCTTGGTATTAGGCTTATTTGGTCCTGGAATTTCTTCATTGACAGGTTCAATTGTACAAGCTTCAATAACGGGAACACGTTTTTTTTTCAAACTGCATCGCTGCCACAAAATGGTAATTTTAGAACACATCCCTGTTGACTGGTCAAACTCCTGTTTTTGCAAATTCATTCACTGCAATCCCTATTGTTGCCGCCAGCCCTTACGCTTTAACAGACAGTCGTGGAATATGAAAATGGGTAACAACTTCAGGTTTGCGTACTCAAATGCTTAAAACACGACAAGTTCAGTGACTGCAACCTATGAGTATTGTGTCCTGGAAGTGCCAGCATGATGACTCCATTGTCTCGAGCAATATTTAGAGCATCGACATTTCTGGTGTGAGTTGAATGTCCATCGAGAAGAAGTAAGACTTCTCTTTCCTTTGAAGGACGGACAGGGTCGATGAAATGCCTTAACCACCTCAAAAATACATCTTTGACAATGTATCCACTTTCAGGATTATAAGCAAAAACTGTTCCAGATGGAGCTCTATTTTTTAACCCTTCCGCAGAACGCGGACGTTTGTAGATGATTAGTGGTGGAACATACTGACACGCAGCACTTGTGCAGCAAACTGGAGTAGTAGTGGAACTTCTTCCTCCACTGTCTCTCGAACCTATTGCTCTTTTACGCCTCTAGGTTTCTTTTACTCATTTGATAAGCCAGTCTCATCAACGTTGAATACTCGCGTTGAATCGAGCTGGTTTTCATCTACAATTTTCTGAAAGGTGTCAAAAAAGTGACTTACGTTTTGTTTATTAAACCCCTTAGCTCGAGCAAAAGAGGTCGACTCTGGTTGACGCAAGTTAAGTTCGGGATATCTCATAAATGCATAATACCATTTCTTTCCGGCGATTCTCTTTTCTTTACTGAATCTATGAGGGATTTCGTTTCTTTCTGCTACATCAAAAGCTAGCAAGCGCAGTTCCCTTGGTGTAATACCAACATAAATTCCTCATGTTTGAGAACATGAGCATCAAGTTCATTTTCCACTTCTGCTGGAAGATTAGCTATGCTATATATATAGGAAAGTGCCCAAAACCGGACCCCCATTTTGTTTTTGATTTTTTTAAAATATAAAACAGTAAAAAATTATGTTTTAAAAGCATGTAATATTTACTTTATAATGTTATGCACCATTTACATTTTACTTTTAGAAAATATAATTAAAAACTGGTATGAAAAAAATATTTTCAATAACCTTACACTTTGGCGATTTGAAAAATAGTTGCCGAAATCGGACCCCTTGTAAAATTAAACAAAATAACACTAAACAAATTTGGAAAAGGATTTTAAATAAGAGAAAACATAATCTAGTTTCAAAGTATAAGTATAATATTACAACTACAAGTTTTAGTTTTTAAAAAGAGATATAGGATGTATTAAAAAAAGATACACAAAACGTACAACAGAATTAAATCGTTTAGCGACAAAAATCGCAGATGTTCATGTCCTTTTCAGTTCCAGCACATAACGCAAATGACCCAAAGTTCCCCTTTAGCATCCTCCAAAAATTTTCTGTCACAAAACACACATACCAAGCATCATCTTTGGATGGGAAAAATTTGAAAAGAAATCCAATTCAGATATTCCAGAGGTCACGTTGTTTTCATCTTCAGTGCTTGATTCTGACATTTTTCACAAAATTTAGACGATTTTTCACGAACCCTTTCCCTTTTCTGGAAGGCTGTACTTCTAAACCACGTTCCTGGCCGCGATTGCTTTTGCGTCCTTGAGCACGATTCCGTGCTTGTTGTTCAGCTTCCATTGCTTCTTTACTTTCTCAGCTTCCACCAATTGGGCTTCATAAGACATAGATGTGATGACCGTAGAACTGCAGATCTTTCGCCCCCTATTCGAGAACCTCTTTTTGAATTTTGGAATATGAGTGATGTCAAACGGGCTTGTCTTAGAAGATGTGGAACCCTGAGGATCCTCAAGTGTAGCTGATGACAGAGGAACACCCTGACCTGCCGAAGATGTTGATGGTTGATTTGGGTCAAACTCTACAATAACTTCTGGTTCGTTCACATCACATTCTTCTCCGTTCTCTGGAAAGCTCTGATTTTCTGCTATTCGTTTCTTTAACACAGATTCATAGAAAGAGAAATCTCGGTTTTTGTTTGCCTCTTCAACCACTGCCTGATGTCCTTGCTGTAGTGAACTTTCAGGGGAACCATGAAAGTTTTGTCCAAAGATTGTAGTTTGTGTGAAGAGTGAGGTGGCAGCGACACAATTGTAACATGATTTGTTTTTGCCAAGTTGATCAGATCAATATTCTGTGTGTGGCTAAAGTGGCCATTCAAGAGCAACAGCACAGGTTTTTCCTTTGTAGCAGGGGCGGCTCGTCCTTATGTGCTACAGTGCTACAGCACAATGATAATTTTGGCTCAAATAATGTATTTGTAATACCACCATAGTATTTGATCTGTCATTTGACAATTTCCCGTGGTTATGTTCATGACGCGTTATAAAGTGTTTAGTCTTCGCTCTTCGCTCTTTGGTGCCTCAGAGGGTTCGTTGTGCTACTCAAAGCTCCACATGAAAAATGTAGACAGTTATGCGCATGTGCGAAGCTGAAATCACTGCTCTGATTGGCTATTTTTACGCGGGAAAGTGCTGTAGTCAGCTTCAGCACAACACAGCTTGGAGATTGCAAAAGTAAAGCGTAACGAAAGAATGCTTGTTTGTGAAAGAACTCGGAACTATGTACAATGTGTTTGGTAATTCAAGTGTCCGACTGCTGCTGCCATCTACCAGTTAAAGTTGCTGACAACAGCTATACTATACTGAACAAAAGAGTATTCCAGATACAACTTGGATTTCTATACGGAAGACCTGACTTCCGAAATATAGATGGCTGTTCAATCGTCACAGTACATAGTATCCAACAATTTACAGGATCAATTCTGTGAAGTATCGAAGTTGTTAAATATTTTGGTTACAACACCAATGACCACTGCAGAGCCAGAAATATGTTTTTCTTCATTGAAACGCATAAAAACGTTTTTAAGGAACACTATGTCCCAGGATAGTCTCACTGCTGTTGCAATACTGTCAATAGAAAAGTGTATGATGTCCAAGATGGAGTGGTTTAACACCAAATGACAAGTTCTGCAGTACGAAAGAACGTCGTATGGACTTCATATTTCATTACTAGACGAGACTCCAAATTAAGATAAATACATAAGTGTAGGCCTCTACAGTAGGCCGATATAGAGATTGTAGCACACTCATTATTTTGACCACCAGCCGCTACTGCTTTGTAGGATTGGCAAACTCGATGAAGTGTCGAAACCATTGAGTGAAGGAGTTCATTTGAATCCACCCTGAATGGTACGCTGTAAAGATTATTCCTTTCTTCCCCATTATTCTCTTGAAATTTGGAACAGAATTCCAATAGAATAAGAGTGTGTACAAATACAGATAGACTTTAAACATGAAAGAATAAGGGGTCCGGTTTAGGCAACTGAAGGGGGTCCGGTTTACGCGACTTTAGCCAACACTTTGTTAACTCAATAGATTTTTAACCAAACATCTCAATTAAACGGTTTAATGACAAGCAGTAACTTTAAACCTTACCATTTAAGGATATATATATATATATATATATATATATATATATATATATATATATATATATATAGCTTATATATATATATATATATATATATATATGGATGTAATGGCTTACCTGCCAATATCTAGGAGAAAAAAACAAAAAATGTAGCACAGTGTAAAAACTTTTTCCACTGTCAAAACACTTAATTGCAGACTGATAAGCAACAAGTGAAGCGGGAGACGTGTGTGCTCCCCTACAGACTGGTAGAAGCCTAAACTACTATTTACACTTAGTTCTGCTAGAATTCAAGAGAATGCAGAGCCAGGAGACTCGGGGTCCACTTTAGGCGGAGGAGTCCGGTTTAGGGCACTTTCCTCTATATTTTGTTCAACAGCAAAACAATTCTTGCCTGCTAAATGTCTTTGTAATGTTACCCTGGGCACACTATATGTTCTGGCAGCCTCATTGACATCCATGTCACCATTTCGTACTGCAGCTAAATCACGACTCATATCATCTTCCTGCCACTGACCATATTTCATTTTTGACGACATCTAGGAAAGAAAACATACATATTTATAATATATGCATTTATAACTAATCATTAGTTTACATTATAGGCCTATACGTATAAATCAGCTAGCACGGCTCTTTATTAACTAATTTGAAACAGTAGTTACGAAAGTGCGCGCGGGTACGGTTTCCATCATTGGGCCACTAGCCCATTCATAGCAACTCGGAGTGGCTCATTGAAGACAACTAGCACTGCATCGGTTAACATGACCCTGTCTCCGTCCACATTAAATAAATTTACAATATAAATATGACTAAATAACGAGAAATCATCGTACTTTCAGACACTGTCTGTAGAAATTTATACAGGATTAATATTTGACAGAAATGCTTCCTTCATTACATTAGTAAATTAGAAGAAAAACGTGAAAATCTTACCTTCTTTCACTGCTGCTTTGTGTTTGCTTCGAGCAACTCACAACTAATATGGCGACACTTTGGCAACCCGAAGTACACTAAACAGCCATCAGAGTGCCCCTACTGTCAATACCTATGGATAAATCGAACCGGCCCATCGAAGGAACCGGCCCATTGATAGCAACCTTACCCTACTGTCAAAATTTGACGAGAGGATCCCTGCGCGGGGGGAATGGTCCTTGCGGGGTAAGAGGAGAGAGTAAGCCAGTAATTCGGCGTTCTTGAAGGAGCAGGTGGATGGGGGTGATGTCATTGGCCGGCTGGGACAAATAAGACTCAGTCAATGGCTGGCCGGTTCCATGTTGTGAGGAGGTTATAAGAGTGGGGGAAAAAGTCCCATTCTTTGCTGGGATCTTCTCGTGAAATGTGGACAGTAATTATGTCCGTTTGGCGCTGTATTATTGGTCCAGGGGAAATACCTTGTCTTTTACGAAAATACTCGCAGCGGCCTTGTCGACGTTTATCACAACTGATAATGATAACTTATTGTGATTCTGTTTCTATTTCACGTGAAACCGATAATTTGACATTGTTTGTTTTTAGCTGTCGGACGTTCGTGAAGCACAGAGCTTCAACCCCGTCCCCGCATTTCTTGAGTCTAGAAATGAGAATTACAACTACTGTTGTGTCTTTGGCCAAACGGTTAGTTTTACATTTATCATTGCTGGAATTTGATATTTGGGTAAACTGTCACTCCCTGTTATTACATAACTTTGAGATATGTTGCATTGTCAATGTAATTATAAGTTATTAATTATATTAGCTGTAATAAGTGATTAACCCTAGGATGCATGGCGGGGGTCTTTGAGGCCTTTCATCAAGTTTATTATTTTCTTAAAAGTGTTAAAATATTATGAAATTGCACCAAACTTCATGTAATCTTCTAAAATATATCTAAGAACATGTTGTATGATCATTTAAGGAGATACATTAAATTAAACTGTTTAAAATTAATGTTTGTTAGTGCTACACGTATAATGCACAGCGGGGGCCTCTCAGGCCTGTCCTGCTTTATTCATTATACAGCTACACAATTTTATGTTTTACTGCTAATATGTGAATGTTGCACTTCTGACATTTGTATCCTAGTGGCATTGTTGCAATATTTTAATTTTATAACCATTTTTGGATTTAACACTGGCAGAGTAAGCTGCTGTTCCCAGTGCTGAGAAATGCAAGTATTTTTATTATTCTAATTGTGTTTTTTGTGTCTTACTAATAGAAATAATATCCACCGCTGTAGTCTTGTGATAATGTGTTCGCTTCCGAACCCATCGGGCCGGGGTTCGATTCCTCCCTTGAGACGAGTTGCCTGTGTGAGGTTATTCGGGGGGTTTCCCCTCACTCCTATGGATGAATCTCTCGGCCGGCCTCCATGGATATCTCAAAGAACGGTATTTGGTGACCCAGCAAAGAACCCACTCCCCTCCCTACGGGAGGGGTGGCCTACACCTCAGACCGTTTGAGGGGGGAATGTGGTGGAGGCTGTTGTGATGGAATGGTACACGGACTTAGAGGGATGAAAGGACTGGCCGTTAGAGTATTAGGGCTTAGGTCGGTTCGGCGTGGGTGCGGTAGTTGGGCTGTAACTCATTTCAAGGGCGCACAATAGGCCTCAGTTCCGATGTATAGGGATGTTCCCTCCCGGCCTCATAAGACCACATATGAAGCACAGAGTCAACAATCCAAACTTGAACATGAATGTCCTTCAAGCATTTGCCTGGTGTGGAGTCAAACGGCCCCAGGAGGTGGATATGGATTTCATCCAAGAATAATGCCAAAAAGAAGATGCTTTTTGTGCCTACGTGACTTAGAAAGAAAAATTGCTCAGTGTTGTTCAAAATGTTCTAAGAATGTGTGCAATGAGCAAAGTGCTCTTGTTTGGGAAGACTGTTTTCAGTAAAAGGGCATTGGAATTCAATTTATGTAATAATAATCCGAGGCACGACAGTCCATGAAGGACCATGACCGACCAGCAGGCTGCTGAACTCACGTCCATATACCGAAGAAGAGGTGGACGATCATCCAACCAGAATGTCGGTATCGTGGGGTTAGCACGATGGTTCGCCCAGCCGTTACAGCTGGCTTTCATAACTGGATTTCGCTACCTATCATAGCTCCACAAGTGTATCACAATTCTGGGTGGGCATCGGTCCCATACACTGGCCGATATTTCAAGAGAACATTTCTTTCCTCATGAGGAATCGAACCAGGGCGCATTTCGTAACGCGAGTCCTAAGCAGGATGCCTTAGACCTCGACGACACAGCGCAGTACCACTTTATATAATGGAACTATAATTTCAGAACTTGTGCATATAGAGACATTTTTATCATATTTAGCTACTCAAAACATATACATAATGTATAATTATTCTATTATAGCACTATATTGAATAACTAACTGAATAAAAATACCACAACATTGAAATTGAACTTAAAATATAAGAATACCCATTGAATTTATACTGGGGGCCTTTGAGGCCCCCATTATGCATTGATGTAAGTCCAAGACGCCATGCATCCTAGGGTTAATTAATTATTTTTTACTGTTATATATTACATATTTTTAAAAAAATTGCACTAAGAACTAAAATGTTCGTTTCAGTAATCTTGTAATTGTATTTAAAGCGCTACAAAATTTTGTGTCAAATCTGATTAACTCACTTGAAATTTGATATTTTTTCCAGGTTAAGTGTAAAGGTGGAGTCGTCGTTCGCCGTAGCCCTGAAAAGGAGTGCCAATGTCCGGAGCCCAAGCCATCGCTTCCCAGCGACAAAGAAATGGTAAGTTTTGACTACATAAGCTTATAACTAGGGACCGGATTTTTATGTAATATCAAGGTGTGAAATATGTACATATTTATGTAAGAAAATTAAGCTGAATATGTACCAAAATATGTAAAAATCATAAAAATATTTAATATCAATACCTGGTAGGTAGAGTATAGGTAAGACTCTCCAGTTGTGATTTCATAAAGCACGCGACTTTTTTACCGCACACTTGACACATTACTATTTTTCCATTGCAGTCAATGATTTGATTTTTGTCGCTAGGGTTGAAGATACAGGGGCCATTTTAGTTAGTTAAAAGCAGTAGATAAACTCACTTGCACTTTATACTGTAAGTACTAAAACTAGAGAGCTGAGTAAAATAAATAACACAACAGTACTGCAAGCACTGTTTCGCTTTACTGGATTAGGATAAAATAAGAGGAGATGTGGGACATATGCATTTTAGCTGTTCCCTGTAAGAAACAAAGTACTGTACCTACTAAAACCTCAAACTATAGACATTTAAAAATTCTTGTTTGAAAAGTGACATTTCTGTCTCATTCAGAAGGGTAGAATTATTTCAGTCGAGAACCATACTTTCTAATTCCTCGGAAAATCCCATTTCCGTATATGTCTACTAAATTTAAAGTAAAGAGGTCAAGCAATAACCTGAAAAGCTATTTATTTGAATCTTTCAACATCTTTCCAGTTTATTCCTTTACTCCAGCTTCTTTTCAAAAGTCGGTTACTTTATTGCGGCTCATGTCAGACTTGACACGGGTTTTCCCTGGATAGGCACAAATATTTTTAAATCTGTGTATTTAAAATTGTTGCCTAAACTTCCTCAGCAGAAGTTTTTTTTTCCTTTTAGAGAAGAGATAATATCAAAATTGCATCTGAGCAGAGCATAGGTTATCATGAAACTAAGGAAAAAAAACATGTTTTGATGAAGATTGTTCCATTGCTGTAGATAGAAGGAAACAGGCAAAATTGAAATTCTTACAGGATCCAATTGAGGAAAATAGAGATAATTGTTCCAATGAAAGACGGGAAGCAAGTCGTACACTTAGGAATAAAAAGAGAGATTACTTGAAGGTAAAACTGAATGAGGTAGAAACAAATAGTAAGAATAAAAACATTCGAGATTTATATAAAGGATATAAAGGAATATAAAAATGGATATCAGGGAAGGGTAAACGTGATGAAGGATGAGAATGGCGACTTGCTTGCAGACTCTCATTCAATCCTTAACAGATGGAAAAACTATTTTGGACAGCTACCAAATATACATAGGCCAAGTAGAAATGATCGGGACGAAATTGAAATACAAACTGCTGAGCCATTTATATCGGAACCCACACTTTCTGAAGTCGAAATTGCTATAGAAAATCTGAAAAAGTACAAGTCTCCAGGTATTGATCAAATTCCAGCAGAATTAATACAAGAGGGTGGAAGCGTATTATCTAGCGAAATTTATAAACTTGTACTTGCAATTTGGGAAAAGGAAATTGTACCAGAACAATGGAAGGAGTCCATAATCGTACCTATTTTTAAGAAGGGGGACAAGACTAACTGTAGTAACTTTCGAGGAATATCACTTTTGTTGACGTCGTACAAAGTTTTGTTGAATTTCCTTTTGAGAAGATTAACTCCATATGTAGATGAAATTATTGGGGATCATCAGTGCGGTTTCAGGCGTAATAGATCGACTATTGATCAGATTTTTTGTATTCGACAGATATTGGAGAAAAAATGGGAGTATAAGGGTACATTACATCAGTTATTCATAGATTTCAAAAAGGCGTATGACTCGGTTAAGAGAGAAGTTTTATATAATATTCTTATTGAATTTGGTATTTCCAAGAAACTAGTTCGACTAATTAAAATGTGTCTTAATGAAACTTACAGCAGAGTCAGTATAGGACAGTTTCTATCCTATGCTTTCCCAATTCACTGCGGGCTAAAGCAGGGAGATGCACCATCACCTTTACTTTTTAACTTCGCTCTAGAATATGCCATTAGGAAAGTTCAGGGTAACACAGAGGGTTTGGAATTGAACGGGTTACATCAGCTTCTTATCTATGCGGATGACGTGAATATGTTAGGAGAAAATCCACATACGATTAGGGAAAACACGGAAATTCTACTTGAAGCAAGTAAAGAGATAGGGTTGGAAGTAGATCCCGAAAAGACTAAGTATATGATTATGTCTCGTGATCAAAATATTTTACGAAATGGAACTATAAAAGTTGGAGATTTATCCTTCGAAGAGGTGGAAAAATTCAAATATCTTGGAGCAACAGTGACAAATGCAAATGACACTCGGGAGGAAATTAAACACAGAATAAATATGGGAAATGCCTGTTATTATTCGGTTGAAAAGCTTTTGTCATCTAGTCTGCCGTCAAAAAATCTGGACGTTAGAATTTATAAAACAGTTTTATTACCGGTTGTTCTGTATGGCTGTGAAACTTGGACTCTCACTTAGAGAGAGGAACAGAGAGTGAGGGTTTTTGAGAATAAGGTTCTTAGGAAACATTTGGCGCTAAGAGGGATGAAGTTACAGGAGAATGGAGAAAGTTACACAATGCAGAGCTGCAAGCATTTTATCCTTCACCTGACATAATTAGGAACATTAAATCGAGAAGTTTGAGATGGGCAGGGCATGTAGCACGTATGGGCGAATCCAGAAATGTACATAGAGTGTTGGTTGGGAGGCCAGAGGGGAGAAGACCTTTGGGAAGGCCGAGACGTAGATGGGAAGATAATATTAAAATGTATTTGAGGGAGGTGGGATATGATGTTAGGGACTGGATTAATCTTGCTCAGGATAGGGACCAATGGCGGGCTTATGTGAGGGCGGCAATGAACCTCCGGGTTCCTTAAAAGCCAGTAAGTAAGTAAGTAGACCTAAGAGAAGTAAAAATTAATAAAACTCCCAAATATGTAGATTTAGGTAATATCAAGCCATAATGTGTAGGCTAATGTGGGGTAAATATGTAAAAATATGTAGTATCAAATTTTAATATATTAATGATGATTACAAGATTCGCAAAGATTTGTTATTTATATACGGTTAGGTTGAAAGGAATATAATATGTAATTACATAAAAATCCAGTCCCTACTGATTACATATAGGCTCCAACTTTATAACTGCGCAATTCGATTTCTTTTGCATGAAAATAATAGGCCTATATCTTTCTCTTCCATGCTACAGATACTAATGACTATTTTGTAATGCTATAGTGAGGATGAGGCGAAAATATGTAACGTTTCCATAAATTGAATAGCAGCCATAAAATGTTACGTTGCTTAGGCCAGTTCTTGCGGTAATCTTCCCGTGGCAATCGAATGAAAATTTTTATCCACACCCAGTCGTCGTTCTTGGCTTTGATTTTCACACATTCTTTTTTCTTGCAATTAAAATATATTTATATTTGCTTACCAGTTCCACTAACAAAGACTCTTAGTATTTAGTATTTATTTATTTAACCTGGTAGAGATAAGGCCGTCAGGCCTTCTCTGCCCCTCTACTAGGGGATTACAACTATAACATGAACAATAAAATTACAATCAATATTAAATTTACAATTACAATTACAATAAAAATTATAGTACGACAAGAATACCTGATTAATGAAAGCTAGACATTTTACCATAGAAGTTAAGAACAAAGAATATTTTTGTATTTACTGAATTACAAAATTCTATAGTGATGAAATTACCGGATATTAAAATATTTTGTGATATATTAAGAGAATTATTTACAGGAAACCATGTCTGAACGAGTCTCAATTACTGACCAACTGCCTAGTAAGTTTGCGTTTGAATTGAATTTTATTTCGACAGTCCCTGATGCTAGCAGGTAACGAATTCCAGAGTCTTGGCAGGGCTATTGTGAAAGAGGATGAGTATGAGGTGCGATGGGATGGTATTGTTAGTATTGTTTCATGGCGAGAGCGTGTGTTCAGATTGTGGTGGGAAGAAAGGTAAGTGAAGCGAGACGACAGGTACGAAGGAATAGAAGAGTTCAAGATTTCGAAGAGAAGGAGAAGTGAATGTAAATTTCTTTTCTTATCTAGTTTAAGCCAACATATTGTTTCCAGGGATGGGGTAATGTGATCATATTTACGAACATTGCTTACAAAACGTACACTCAAATTATGAGCACGTTGAAGTTTCGTTTTGTTGTCGCTGGAAAGGTCAGTCAGTAAAATGTCAGCATAGTCAAAATAGGGAAATACAAGCGTCTGCACAAGGGACTTTTTTAAGCATGAGGGAAGATGAACATTTATCCTTTTTAGCACATGGATAATAGAATATACTTTTCTACAGGTTTCTGTGATTTGCATGTCCCAGTTGAGATTATTATCCATGTGAATGCCAAGATTTTTTACCGAAGAACTGAAAGTGATATGCACTGTACTTACTTTAACGGGGGAAATGTCGAGGTGCTTTACAGCGTCGGTTTGCCGTTTGTGTCCTAATATGATTGCTTGTGTCTTTCCAGGATTGATATTAAGATGGAATTTCTTTGTCCATGTCACAATCGAGTCAATGTCTTCGTTCAATTTATCTATAGCGTCATTTATTCGATCTAAGCGGGAAGAGATGTAGCATTGAAGGTCGTCAGCATACAAGTGATAGTTACAATGCCTTACATGAGATGTAATATCATTGACATATATTGTGAACAACAATGGTCCGAGTACCGAACCCTGTGGTATACCTGGTGTTATGTTAAGCCAGGAAGAGCTTCGATTCCCGGATACAACACATTGTTGTCTTACCCGTAAGTAGGATTCGAACCAACTCACAGCAGACTCTGACAAATGCAGATTTCTCAATTTAAGAGTGAGCAGTTCAAAATTTACAGAGTTGAAAGCTTTGCTAAGGTCAAGAAGTGTTAGTATTGTTACTCTATTAAAGTCGATTGCTTCACGAATGTCTTCTGTCACTTTAAGTAGAGCAGTGCTTGTGTTGTGTCCAGCTCTGAAACCTGACTGATACTTGTCAGTTTGATAGTTTGTGTTCGTTCATGTAGTTAGTAATTTGTCTGTGTACGATTCTTTCCAGTGCTTTTGATATGGTTAGCAGGATACTGATTGTTTTTTTTATTGGGTTATTTTACGACGCTGTATCAACATCTAGGTTATTTAGCGTCTGAATGATATGAAGGTAATAATGCCGGTGAAATGAGTCCGGGGTCCAACACCGAAAGTTACCCAGCATTTGCCCGTATTGGGTTGAGGGAAAACCCCGGAAAAAACCTCAACCAGGTAACTTTCCCCGACCGGGATTCGAACCCGGGCCACCTGGTTTCGCAGCCAGACGCGCTGACCGTTACTCCACAGGTGTGGACTACTGATTGGTCTATAGTCGTTCGGGTCGGTGGGAACTTTGTCTTTTGGAAGAGGAAGAACGAAAGTTTGCTTCCATATTTTAGGGAAAGTTGAAGTGATTAAGGAACTATTGAATATGTGTGCAATTGTAGGTATTACTTTTCTATATTAGTAAAAAAATTGGAGCCTTTATTTTTTTATATGTTGAATTTCGCGGTTCATTTTTAATAGCGAATAATAATTGCCAAATAGATAATAATAATGCATAGGTTTTCTGTATGTGACGGTGGTGAAAAGATTTCAGAATGATTTTGATTCTGACACGGCCTTCCTGATTCATGCTATGCACAATTTTCGTGAGAGTTAACAAAATATTACTGTAGTTAACATCCATGTGGAAAACATTGGTCAAACCGAAATGTACGAAAGAATGTTAACACTATTGTTAAATTTTTAGTATGTGTTAACAAACAACATGTCAGTACCTTTTTAATGTGTGATTATGAAACCGGCTCTAGGATTAACCCATTACTGCATAAAGTTATTAATGACTTGAAAAATGCGTTTCTGAGTTTAAGTTTGCTAGTTTGTGACATAAGAATGCTTTCTTACCATTTTTATCTTTATTTACTTTCTGGGATAAAAATTAAGGACCGTCCCATAAATAGGACGCTATGCATAACGGTCAGTGATACAGTAGTTGAAGAGAATAACTCCTCTTTTAGTTCAAATAGTATTTATGTGTTTATAATGTAGCAAATACATATACACATATTAGAATCAGTGGTTCACCTGCCCTCCTCATACAAGCCTGCGCATTGCACAACACTACTGTATTTTGTGTGGTAAGGGTAGAAACATTTAGGGTGGAGTCCAATTTGACACTTGCTGCAGATGAACTTTGCTTTCCCTGTACAATTAGCACACCTTCGCAGAGTTTCATTTTCAACTGGCCAGTGGTGTTGACCATCAAATCTTATGTCTCCTGATGGAATGGGAAGAATTTTTCCTTAGTGGAACTCACCCCATGCCTTTTCAGTACTGTAAAAGCCAGGAGACGGCAAAAGTTGAGGGGCGGTTCTGAAGAGTTTTGAGGCTTCATTTTTCTGTACGGAAACCAAGCATATGGCAACATCAAGAAAATAAGCGAAGATGGACCACCACTCTGTTGTTGCCGCTGTTGCTAACATAGGTACTGCCAACGCTGGTGCCGCTGTTTCTGTGCTAGCGATGGTACTGCTGTTGCTGCTAGTGATGGTGCTGCTATTGCTGCTGCTAGCGCTGGTGCTGATGGTGGTGATTGTAAAAAAATTCGTAGCTCTACGGCCCATGAAGGGCGAAGACCGACCAGCTTGCTGCTGGTCTTACGTCCACATGCCGAAACAGAGGCGGACAATCATCCAACCAGAATGGCGGTATCGTGTGGTTAGCACGATGATTCCCCCCAGCCGTTATAGCTGGTTTCCGAAATCGGATTATCGCTATCTATCGTAGGTCCACAAATGCATGATGATGCTGGGTGGGCACTGGTCCCATACACTGGCCGAAATTTCATGAGAATATTTCTTCCCCCATGAGGACTCGAACCAGCGCGCATTCCGTAACGCGAGTCCGAGGTAGGATGCCTTAGACCACGATGCCACGGCGCGGTACGTTGGTGGTTATAGTAGTAATAATAGTACTTGTAGTTGTAGTAGTACGATGGCCTTCTACCTGGAATTACCTTCCCTGCCTTGGAAATGTTCATATATTAGCTTCCTTCTTTTCGGACGGCAATAACTTGTGCGAGAAACCTCAGCTCCATTTTTGTCTAATGTACTTTCAAAATCATTTGTTGCAGCTTTTATGTTCGAAGACTCTGGCATACTTTCATCAACAATGTCATCTTCATTATCGTCATTACATATTGTTTTTTTTTTTTTTTTTTTGTAATTCCGCTTTACTAAGTAGCATTTTACCGCCAAGATTATTCAAATAAGCCTCATGCTCGTCGTCCGATTTATCACTTTATTTATTTGTATCATGGAAATCTTCTGGAGGGGTCACATAAATTAGACTCTCATTATTATTATTTCGATTTTCCATTAACCCCAGAATTTCACTCACGGTTAGACTGGAAATAAATCAATGTAATGGAAACCATATACATATTATAGAATACTACAGGAGTGCACACTGCATGGCGTCCTATTTTTAGGACTGCACTTTATTTCACCTTGTACCTAGCAACATATAAGAAAATGTTATTCTTGTTATGTACCACATGAAAACTGAAGTATTCAACTCATTATGTGAAAATAAAAATCAGATTTCTGTGTCACCATTGCAGAGTAACTAAGAATGAACTTACACGCGGTGCGTCACAAAATACTGTTAACCTGCCATCTTGTAAAAAATTAGCTGGTGTGAACAAATGTTCGCGCGGAATTCAAATACTGCAACACCATAATACAATGTAATAATTTACATTCTAAACAATGCCTCCAACTGTACTAAACAATAAAAAGTTCCATAGAAATCGGTATTTTACGCACGTCCCATTTTTAGGACGCTATGCAGTAATGGGTTAAATTTGGTATTTCCTAGGAATGCATTATACCATGTTGCCAACTTCAGAATTAACACAGCTCTAAATTCATAAGAAAAAATATCTGAAAATAGGCTACTAGACAAGTGATGCAATTTTACATAAGAAAACTTCAGCACTTTACAATTTTTTTCTAAAAATCTGCTTCCTCGTCTTCACTTAGACCCGGTTTCTTCAACCTTTGTTAAATTATAACAGTGTGTCATTCCATTTTAACTGTAAACTTAACAGTTGAAGTATTTCTTCAACTACTGTTAGTAGGCCTACTAACAGGCTGTTAAAACCTATGTTAATTTAACTGCTCAATTTCATGCAGTTAAATCATTTAACTCTGTTAGCATAGAAGTATCCAATATGGCTGGTGCGTTAGATGCTGAACTTATATATATGGATTGTTTAGAAAATGATATCCATGAATACATAAACAGAGGGGATGATTTCTGTGATTTGACAGACCAGAAGTTCATACAAAGGTGTAGGCTATTTTCTGCCAAGCCTCACTTTTCGCTTTCAACTTAGATTCCTTTGTTTGTTTATTCTCATTAATTGGTTTATATTGCGAAATAATTTCCAGCAGAAGGTTTCTTTCGAACGAAGAGAAATTAGTCCTAAGATTTCTTTTTGTTCCAGTGTTTTCCATTTCATAACAGCAATACCAATACGCCCCTTCACGCTATTGTGATACAGACGAGGAAAGAAGCAGAAATCAAACCTGAGAGAATAGAAAGACTTCTATTCTCTCTGAATCAAACAACGGAAACAAGCGAGAATCGCAATTGTCAGAGTTCAGAAAACAGAAGTGAGCCTATACTAGGTTATAGGTTATGGTTAAACTCTAGAATCTCTGGTCCTAACAGAGAGTTAACAAACAGAATGTTAAAATGTGAAATGTAAAGTCGAAGAAACGCAATATTTTTAACAGCAATTCATACTTTTAACTTACAGTTAATTAACGCTATGTTAGGTGCATTTTAACAAAGGTTGAAGAAACCGGTCCTCAATGTGTAAGAAGCTGTTAATCTGCTAGCGAAATACTCTGAGCAGGACGACGACTCTTGTGAAGCATAGAATATCATTGTTATAGCCTAATTCTTGGGATGACATCTTCTGGTACCGTAATTTCACACAACTATGGTCCTAAGCCACAACTATGGTCCAAACACGCGCACTCACGAAAACAGTGATATCTCAGTTCCTAGTGACAGTTAGTGACTATTTAAATACTAAAGCATAGAGCATAGATATAGTAATATTGTGAGGATTATGAAACGTATCCTGTCTGCCATGTTTTGTCGCTAGTCAACTGTCAATTGGAGTTAGGTTTTGCATGTTACCTCGTCCACTGGAAACTTTCTCTGCCATCAGTTATCACAACAAGAATTTCTGTGTTCTTGATGGTCTATATGACAGGTAATTTAGTATTTACATACATTTAATGAATATTTTTACAGCTGCATATGTATTTTCATATTTATTGGAAGAATAATAAAAAATGGTACTTGGAGTTCAACTATGGTCCTATCATTTTTGTGGACCAGAGTTGTGTTCCGACTTTTGGTTTCGGTTCTTACATTACAGAATGTTTTTTATAGCTTCTGATGGTGCCACCTAATAAAATTTTTCGTAGAAAGTTGGCAGGAAGGTCCTATAAGCCATATGATGACAGAAGTATGCTGCATGAAAATAAACTAAACTCACCTGATCGACAATGGTTCTTCTTGTCTTCAGAAAAAAAGTATTCGTGCATTCGTCGAACATGCTATATCCATGTCCAATCTTGGATTTCTGATAACGTTATTCTACTTCTGGTGTAATGTGAAAATGTACCTGGATAGCCAAGACCGCAAAGTACCAGCATTCACTAAGAATCTACCTGGAAGACGTTGGGCAAAATGCTTTTCAGAACGTCACAAGAATGAATTATCACAGGTTTTGCAGTTTCCAAATGTGACCGATCTGATGCAACCACTAAACAGAACTTGTTTTCGAAATTGAAATACCATTGGCGGCAAATACTTGACGAGTGAAAAGGGACACCAGATGGAAGAAGCATGCCAACAGATTCCAAAAATGTATTTCCTCCATTGTTAAATAAGCTCTGAAATAAAGTTACTGTATTCCGATATCGCAAGCAAATTTGCAGTTGGATTCAGGAAAGTTGCAATCTTTCCTCTTTGTGCAGTTGAAGTTATAGGAAGTGTGCCATCATGTTCTGATCCTAACGTCAGAAACCCAGAAGGAAGTGCTGTTTCAGACACATTAATAAAATATATAGAAATGACAACGAATCAAGCAATAGAACAAGGAACATCATAAAGAGGAGAAAGAAGAAAATTGATGTTGAGTCAGGTAAAAGTATTTCAGCAGCAGATGTTGAAAATTTTGCATTACCATCTACCTCCAAAATTGCAATTTTCTCAAGCAGAAACAAAGGTTATTGCAAGGGGAAGGCAGTAGAGAGTTCTACCGTGAAAGATGAAGATGGATATTCCTTGGCATCAGATCTTCATTGAACTTGTCAGACATTGAAGAGACACCCGAAGATACTTCAAACCATCCTTAAAAGATATTAAATGATCTATCAGTAAGCCAAAGTAGCGAAGTACGAAAAGGAAGCTTTTCCATGTGCCTGAACTTGAAGGTCTATGGAGTTAAACAAAAAATTAACCAACTGATTATGTATCTGTTTGAGGATGTTTGATTTTGATTAAGAATGATTGTCTTAATTTTTTTTTTGGTTTTATATTGATTTCATTATTTGATACAATTTAAAATTAAGAAATAAATAATTTTTCTGATTGTCTTCTGCAAAATCTGTATGTTATATTAAAAATTATTGACTGCTGTATGACACAGTTGCAAAACATCCTCTCAACTGTAGTCCATGAGCGATTTATATTAGGATATATTCAATGGACTATAGTTGTGACTTCATAACACAACTATATTCCACAGTTTATGAAAAGATGTTCCATATACCAACTACCTTTCGAATAACAAAAGTGTTTGCTATTAATTGCTGACCTTTCTAAAGTTGATATCAACAAAATAAATTCTTCTAATAGTTTTATTTTGTAAATTACATTAAGAAATCTAAAAAATGATGAGATATTGGACCATAGTTGTGTGAAATTACGGTATTTGTGAAAACAGCTCTCCTTTTTCTGAGACTAAATCTTAACATTAAACATTGCATGTAATGTATTAATGTTAATGAAATACTGAAAGTTGCACCGAAACTGAGACAATGTTCGCCGAAGCGGTAGTAAGCGTAATCATGCCCGCTGTGGCGCTGTATTATTGGTCCAGGGGAAATAGCTTGTCTTTTATGGAAATCCTCGCAGCGGCCTTGGCGATGTTTACGAAAACTGATCATGATAATGCCATTCTACTTCTGTTTCACATGAAACCAATAATTTGACATTGTTTATTTTCAGGTGCCGAAAAAAATCTCTAAGAGGCGTGTTTCAGTGCCCCATCCCAGCCGTAATGCAGATCTTCAGCCTGAAAAAGTGAAAATAACGGTTAGTTTTACATTTATTTTTGCTCCAATTTGTCGCTTGGATAAACTGTTCCAGTAATTACACAACTTTGGCATCTCTTGCGCTGTCAATGTTTAACTTATTAATTACACTGGGTAACAAATTTTGAGCAACTTTTTGTTTCTTCTGAATTTTTGGTTTCATATCAATAAATCACACACGCTGAGTTCAGAAATACCAGTATTTTCAGGCCCGATTGTATAAACCATTTAATCTTAGATCAGAGGTTAAATTGATCTTTGTTTCAGCTGAACTTGGAATTTTGTGTTGTATAAAGTCTAATCTGAGATTAATTTGTCTCAAACTAAAGTTAACTTTGACTGAAGAAATTTCTCCGATTAAGTTAGATGATCCAAGTTCAATTATTTCGTTTCTGTTTGAAATATACGAGTGACAGATTGTGCAAATAAAATATCCATTATTATTAATTTTAATAGATAATAATAGATAATTTTAATAGATAGAACCAATTTCTTGCCTTAATACACAAACATTCTTATATTTTATAAAGCTCTATCGTGTTCAGCAGTATCAAATAACATAACCTATAATTATATTATGTTTATAACAACCATTAATTATTAATGGATATGACAGGTACATTCATAAATGTTCAATTAACTCTATTACTAAAGGAAAATTGTCGTTTTATAAAGCTTTATTATGTTTAGCAGTATCAAACACCATAACATGATAACAACTTGGAGAACAGCCAACCTTCTTCTTATTGTCCGCCATTATTTACATAGCACAAAAAACCAGTGTCTCCAACAGAATGTAATACGGAAAGTCGCCAAAAAGTAGTTGTAAAGTCGCTAGATTTCTCATTATCAACAAAGAAAGATTAAATTTTGTCACTATGGGATGCTAAAAAGGTCCCTGAATCCCTATTTAAGCAATATAAAAGTTAAAAGAAATTGTTGTTGAAAAAGAGTTAAAGTCACTAGATTGGCAACACTGAACAAACCTGTGTAACATGGTCCGCGCATCACGTATTTCACCTGTTTATGCGATGTTGCCAAATCCTTTTCACGTGAACTTAGATTGCATTTGAACCAAGGTAATTTGATCGCAGAAAAGTTTTATACAATAGAAGTGTCTGAACTCGGTTTACTTTTCGATCTTCGATCAAAGTTGATCTTTAGTCAGGGAGTTTTATACAATTGGGCCTCAATGTAGCATCAATAGTTCTTTGGGAAATTAACTGTATATGTTTAAGTAATATGCATATTTTTTAAGGCCTACCAGAAAGAATAATGAGTAAGTTATATAATATAATATTTACGATGGACAATACACATTTATACGACGAAAGACATCTGACAATGCCCTCGGCTAGTATCCGACATTGCCCTCGGCTAGTATCCGACATTGCCCTCAGCTAGTATCCGACATTGGCCGACTCTTCACAAACAGTAAAACAAGCCAGCTGCATGAAACATGTTGTCGATAGCATTTCTGCAATTAAAGAATTAAGAAGCCTTATCTATGGTATATCAAACAGTGCGTACCATGTTGTGTAAATATAAGAATAACTTGTAACGAATAAATCACATTACTTACCCCCTCAAAAAGTTTTTCTTTTTTTTTTTTTTTTTTTTGCAGAAACGTTGAAAACACGTTATTCACACACAGTGAAGCACTCAACAGTAATGGCTATTCATGCAGATGTTCGTCTACTTGTAGAGAACGTAATGCATAATTTTCACATCAGATTGCACCATTCGATGGAAAAGAAATATGTTATCCGAGATTATCCGACATTACCAGACCTATCCGACAATCCCCTCCCTTACTCTATCGATTGTAAAGAATTGCACTAGAAAACTAAAATGTTCGTTTAAGTAATCTTGTAATTGTACGTAAAGCACTACAGAAAATTGTGTCAAATCTAATTAGCTCACTTGAAGTTTGATATATTTTTCCAGGTTATGTATGATTACTTGGAGGAGCCTGATCTTGGATACATCCGTCACCGTACTCCTAAAAGTGAGCTCCAACCTCAGGATACCACGCCGCGTCCCCGCGTCCGAGAGATGGTCAGTTTTGACTATATAGACCTAGGCCAAGACCGTCTCCAATACTCAGACCTTAATATAGAAAAAAATAAATCAGCTTATATTTTATATTTTTAATAGATGGATGTTGACATTCTAGGGTCCTTAGCCTAATTCGTCTTGAATTTCAATTCTTCATGTTTTGTCACTTTTAGGCTTAGGCCTAACTCTTCATGACTTCTTTTCACTTTTCTCGATAATTGGTTTGAAATGTTTTTCTCTCGTTCAACACCTTTGTATAGTTATTAATGACAGAATTTCTTCTACACTGTCGTCTTTCATATTTAAGAAAATAACAGTCACCTTAAACAATAGTCATAAATGAAACTACATTTCTTTCCTGAACATCACTTTGAAACTGATCGAAAGTGCTAATAATTTCCCTTTCACACCATTGCCCTGAAAAATTCTTCTCCCCCCATCTGTTCCCCTTTCCGTTGATGTGGATTCTTTCTAGGCACTATAATGACTGACAGTACGATATAAAGTTGGTTAGGAAATATGATTCTTCAGGCGTCATGGGTAAGATTCGAAATTTCCCTAGGAATACGAAAAGGATCACTATTTACGATAGGAAAAATATCTTTCCTAATAACTAATTTAGGTTCAAAATGTTTTATGTGTAACACTGTCATTCTAGGAAGATACGAACTGGCCACCCTACCTCATAATCTCTTGGCTTAGTTGCCTCATAAGTGGTGCCTTGTTGGTATCATTTGTGATGTTCAGACCTGTCTTCGGACAGTTGACTATACAACAACAAACTGTAATTTCCTTAACTTGCAAATTGTCACGATTATGCATCTAAACCATTTGTCGCGTAGTAAAGTTGTATTTTTCGGGGTGAATGTAGAGTATCCAACGCCCACTGAACGAATATTTCACTTTTATCATTGCCAATGTTGCGCTATAATCGTATATGCAAGGTAGGCTATAACAAAAACCTAAACTAACCAAACCTAACCTGTCAAAGAAGCAACAAGTTATAATAAATATGTATAAAATTGGCCTATGTCTCTATAGTGGGCGGGACATAAGTAACATTGACCTTTTTCGGGAACTTAAACGCTAAAATATGAGACATAGATTCACTATTAGAATTACAACCCAGTAGGCCTACACAACACGATTTCACGACGTAATTAACACAGGAAAACATCATAACAAAACCACGTGGTAATCATGCTTGGATCTCTACCGGCGCCATTTTGGCCACTATCGATACCTACATTAAGGTCTGAGTATTGGAGACGGTCTTGCCTAGGCCTATATGCTCCAACTTAACACCTACACAGTACGATTTAGTTTGCATGAATATGATAATAGTCCTATAGGCCTACACACTTTCCTCAGAATCGTCACTGGAAGCAGCAGTAGCGGACGGTGGGTTTGAAAGTTGAGGAGGCCAAGACGTGACTGATGAGAATATAAAAATATAAGGCCTGTGACGTACCTCATTACCAAGCGCAGAATTTATAGATTTTAAGAAATTAAAATTAGGTTTTCCAATTTATGTTTTACTTACTTACTTACTTACAAATGGCTTTTAAGGAACCCGAAGGTTCATTGCCGCCCTCACATAAGCCCGGCATCGGTCCCTATCCTGTGCAAGATTAATCCAGTCTCTATCATCATACCCCACCTCCCTCAAATCCATTTTAATATTATCTTCCCATCTACGTCTTGGCCTCCCTATAGGTCTTTTTCCCTCCGGTCTCCCAACTAACACTCTATATGCATTTCTGGATTTGCCCATACGTGCTACATGCCCTGCCCATCTCAAACGTCTAGATTTAATGTTCCTAATTATGTCAGGTGAAGAATACAATGCGTGCAGTTCTGCGTTGTGTATCTTTCTCCAAACTCCTGTAACTTCATCCCGCTTAGCCCCAAATATTTTCCTAAGCATCTTATTCTCAAACACCCTGAACCTATGTTCCTCTCTCAGAGTGAGAGTCCAAGTTTCACAACCATACAGAAGAACCGGTAATATAACTGTTTTATGAATTCTAACTTTCAGATTTTTGGACAGCAGACTGGATGATAAGAGCTTCTCAACCGAATAATAACACGCATTTCCCATATTTATTCTGCGTTTAATTTCCTCCCGAGTATCATTTATATTTGTTACTGTTGCTCCAAGATATTTGAATTTTTCACCTCTTCGAAAGATAAATCTCCAATTTTTATATTTCCATTTCGTACAATATTCTGGTCGCGAGACATAATCATATAAGTTACTTAGTCTTTTCGGAATTTACTTCCAAACCGATCGCTTTACTTGCTTCAAGTAAAATTTCCGTGTTTTCCCTAATAGTTTGTGTATTTTCTCCTAACATATTCACGTCATCCGCATAGACAAGAGGCTGATGTAATCCGTTCAATTCCAAACCCTGCCTGTTATCCTGAACATTCCTAATGGCATATTCTAGAGCGAAATTAAAAAGTAAAGGTGATAGTGCATCTCCCTGCTTTAGCCCGCAGTGAATTGGAAAAGCATCAGATAGAAACTGACCTATACGGACTCTGCTGTATGTTTCACTGAGACACATTTTTATTAATCGAACTAGTTTCTTGGGAATACCAAATTCAATAAGAATATCATATAATACTTCCCTCTTAACCGAGTCATATGCCTTTTTGAAATCTATGAATAACTGATGCACTGTACCCTTATACTCCCATTTTTTCTCCCCAATTTATGTTTTAGGATTTTAAATCTTGTGTTTAGGAATTTATATGATTTTACGGGAAAAGAATAAAAATAAACAACATACTGTTAATATATTACAACGGCTTGGTAAAGATAGCCTCTCTCTAAGACACTCTAAGTCCTAACCTATGAATTAGGTCTTTTAGTTCATATTGAATTTAAGAATGTTACTCTCTGCTACATAAAACGACTAAGAAAAGCAATATTTCGAGAGTAACGAGATTGCAACAAAATTGATTCGAACCTAAGAATCCGGGGCTTTGCTCATTACTATTACATAGTCTAATTTTACAGCAAATTAACTCGACGATCCTCTTTCTTCGCAAACCGATCAAATAAGTCACAACATACTGAATAACTGCTACTAGAAGAAGCTAGAGACAAATCTGCATTTGTTTCTAAACTCGCGATATTTTTAAAATACTGTATAAGTAAATACATCTCGTAACACTAAAGAATAAAATAACTAGAACACCTGCAAACAAGAGAAAATCTAACAACGTAAATGAAAACTTTTACGTAGGGAGAGAATACTAACAACACGTGACTAAATTTTCTAAAACCAAGAAGAGAGAAAGAGAGAGAGCTTCCCAATACAGCCGAAACCAGCCGTGACTGCTACAGTTGTCAACGGTGGGTAGGACGTCTCCAAATCAGCTCCCCTCGAGGGTTCTAGTCAAGTTTTTAACACTCTTCTACCAGCTATCTTTTTGGTTGATCTGCTGTTGTCATGGTTAGGCCTACCGGGGAGTAGCGTTATGTAGCCGACTCCTCTCTCCCGCTCTCGCATAGACGCTGTAGGATGCTAGATGTCTACTATACAGGTTACAGCGCTATCTGTTATTTTTCAGTACGAATTATTTGTACTATCTACAGTATACTGAGCGGGTATCACCAACTGAATGTGGTCGACTTTACGTAACTTACATCTTAGTCATAGTGAGTAGTAAAATTAATATAAAAGAAAAAATGTTCGTCATTTACTATAACTTGTCTGTGATCTTAATTCAGCTGAAATTATTACTACCATACTGTGTTCTGGTAATATATTAGGGGAGGCTCGGCCTCCCTTGCCTCCCCTGAAAATCCGCCGCTGGGTGGCAGGCAAAATATGAAAGTCCATATTCTTAACCAAGTCTGCTACAGAAAAATATGAACAAGATTTCACTTGCTCTGGGTAATCTCGGAATGTTGGTGGAATGGATGGTTTGGTTTTTCGAAGTGATTTCCGGAAACATCTCAATGGGCTGTCGCCTTAGGCCTATAAGATCGTGAAAACCCGGTACAGTAGGCCTACTACCTATTAAAATTCCCCTTCGCTACATTCATCTATAGTCCCGTCGCTCTAATTTCCGGCAGCCAATCGCGTTGCAGGTCGGCTACATTTAAACGTGTGCGTCTTGTGATTCGCTTATGAAGACGTTATTCATTTCTTAAGGCTCGACAAATGCTTAATATAATCGCCCGCCATTTTGGCTCTTTCGTTGGCGTTCGCAGAAAGCACACGAAGACGTTATTTGCCGCTCAATTATTTACTCAATTACAGGGCGTTTGATTTATTATCATAGGAACTACGACATGATAATGTTTAACGGTGTGGCAAATAGATTCCGGATAAATCGCAATATAGCGAACGCCAGTAGGGGAAGTTATCCCCACCCACATGAAATGTGCATTCGACACAACACTCGCCTATCACGTAGAGTGTCTGATGACCTATTAGGGGAAAAGTGGAAGGGGTCGTGGGCGGAGCTTCTACGTTCGCTATATTGCGATTTGCCCTAGATTCCTCGTATGGTAGCTCGGCAACGAAAGAACAAAAATGGCGAACGATACCACCTACCTAGACTTTATAGAGCCTTCACTTCCTAAGACGTAAGCGAAGAGGAGGAGTCACGCCGGGAATAACAGCGTCGCGACTATAGTAACTTCGGGAAGCCAACTTTAGAACAACAGTTTCTAGATTTGTAATCAGAAATTTTCAAAAAAGAATTGTTTGTTGAAAAATAATTTTGACGTTCTTTAAATACCACACCCCCTTACAGGCTTAATTAAAACAAAAATTAAACATATTTGTAATGAGAATTAAACTAAATCCATTTGGGGTATGGAAATATATATTCTGAAGAAGTGAAATAGCCAATAATTGTGTTTTTTTATATTCTTTCTCTTCAGTGGAGTGTCCCCTTGAGAATGATGTTAAATTAATTTTTCTTGAACCAGGTCTTTGGTGTGGAGAGAAATGGAAGATTCACCTTGATCCACAAAATAAGTTAACTGAAAATAAAATGTTCCTTGTTGATCAAAGTGCTCGCTTAGTTATAAAACATTAAACTTATTCGGGAGGTTTCGGTTTTCAGTCCAAGGTGCAGCCAATGATTTGGGGGTTTTAGTGGGCTTCTGACACATAACTAAGAATCTAGGTAAGAATAGTTTTCTCAAGGCAAATATAAGATTGGTTTTGGCTTCCACTACAACAAAGGTGCAATTACTGATTGGCGAGATCTGGGCTCTTACTTTTAGGGGGCCTATTCTGTGACCGGTAAAAGTGAAGCAAAATGGAAAACTGAAATACAATGGCACTTTACCTGGCAGATAGTCGCGATATGACAAGTTAGTTAATGCTGCTATAAAGAAAAACCGAAATTAATCTTGTGCTTGTACTTCAAAACATTGCAGTAACTTCTGAGGAACCAATCTGATTGTTTTACAGGCGGAGTGCGAGCCTTGCAAGCCGAGTGGCAGCAAAGAATCAGATGAAGAACCAAAGGAAAAACGAGTCAAATTTGATGTCAAAGAAGAAAAAGGCACACAAGAAACCAAAGAAGACGGAAAGGAAAAAGAAGTTGAGGTAGGAAAAAACAAAAATGGAGTCATGGAAGAGAAAAACAAACAAGAAGTCACAGAACAAGAAGTGATGGAAGAAAAAGACGCGACTGAAGAACTTCAAGAGAATATGCTTCGCTGCGTTGTGAGTTCCAGTACAGAAGAAAACATCCCAGAAATGATGGAAGAACAAAACACGACTGAAGAACCTCAGCAGAACATGCGTTGCTGCGTTGTGAGTTCCAGTACAGAAGATGGCTCCCAGATGATTGAGATTATTCATTTGAATTAACATCCCCAGCAACACACAACGACACCGGTGCCATCGTCCGGACAAAGGTCTGTCTTGCATTAATTTTTTTCTTTAGTTTGTGTGAATATGCTAGTGTGATCCATTATTAGAAGGCTGCGGATTCATAAGCACCAAAACTGTGTAAATATTCTGAAAACACTTGGGAAAATATGCATTAATATAGAAAATATCCAATGACTAAAAGTTCTAATGCCGGGGACTTGACGATGAAGCCGATGTTTTTCGTAGACGGTTTCTTTCTGGAGGGTTGGGCATCTGACGAGGTGCTCCCAATCAATCTCTTCATTCAGCCCGCACAATTGACAAATAGGTGAGCGGAGGATTCCTATTCTGTGTAGATGTTTTGTCATGCAGTCATGGGGTGTAATTAATCTGAAGGGAAGAGGATGGTATTTTTTAAAACGTTTTTCCTATTTGGTGTAAAATATTAATTTTTTGTATGTGGAGAGCTCATAGCTGTAGCAACTCAACCAAATATAAATATTTTGAAAAAAAAAATATTTGGGGGCCCAAATTTGAAAAAAAAAAATATACCCAATGCAGGATTTTACTAAAACCGTTATATCTAAACCATTTTTAAATATAGATTCAAACAATTTTTTGCAATGTACTTGAAAAAGCATGCTCTAAAATCTGTCTGTAACAGAATTTTTATATTAGTTCCTGCGTTTGTAAAATAAACAATTAAAATTTAATAACGCTTTTTTTTATTTCTTTTTCGCAAACAAACGGGCATATTTTAAAAATGAAATCTATTAACAAAATTCTGTTACAGAGAAAAGTTTCCTAATAGTCTAAAGAATGTGTGTTCTAAATTTCATGCATGTATCTCTAATAGTTCAGAAATTATATACATTTTTATCTGGCAATGTAGCAAAAAAATGAAGTTATCGGAAACAACGATAAAGGGGTCGTGTGATTTAAAAGTCCATAGCGCAGAAAGTTTAAAAATGGCGTCTCAACATCTGATAAGGACATAAATACCCATAAAATGTTATGCAATGCATTACCCTATCAAAGAATATTTTAAAGATTTTTTTTTTTCGAAAATTTAATTTACCGGAAACAACTATGAGAGGGGGCGTGTGATTTAAAAATCCATAGCGCAGAAAGTTTAAAAATGGCGTCTCATCATCCGCTAAAGGCACAAATACCCATAAAATGTTATGCAATGCATTCCACACATAGGACAAAGTATTCTAAAGAATTTTTTTTTTAATTTACTCATTTTTCATCAAAAAATATCGTCCTCTCCCCTGAAGGCTGCTACTGCAAACTTCCTAGGTTAATCAGCACCTACTCGTTATCCCTGGCTTTGATTTTCACAGCGTCTGTTTTCTTGCATTCCTAATTATTTTTATATTTAGTTAAAAAATCCAATAACAATGACTTTCTAGATTAGTAAAATGGGATCCTTTATTTCTTTTCACACCATCAGTATTGCTGTTCATTTTTAACAACAAATAATAGGCCTAATTACCAAACAGATCGTAATATTGCACATGTTTTCTCTATTTGAAGTGGGTGAAACTCATTCAGAGTAATTTTAATTTTGGCAAGGCCTCCCTGGTTCATTCTCTTCCCAATTTTCGCTGAAGTTAAAAAAATCTTACAAGTGAACACTATAGCCGTATATTAGCCATACCAACACATAAGACATCATCGTATTCATCATCATACACAATCTCGCTCTCGCGCTTGTGGAATACTTTACCCAGTGACATCAGAGACTGTCGGAATTTAATAGCGTTCAAAAGCAAGCTTATTAAACATTTTCTTACTGCGTAGAGTAGGCTTAATTTTTACTCACTGAATAAAAAAAAATTTTCTCTCTTTTTAACTTTTACAATAAACTGTCTAGCCTTTATTAATCAGTTAATTTTTTAGTACTTTGATTTTTATTGTATTTGTAAATTTAATATTAATTTTAATTATAATTGTAGTTGTATTCTTAATATTGTAGTGGTAATATCCTGGTAGAGGGGAAGAGAAGGCCTGATGGTCTTATCTCTACCAGATTAAATAAATAAATAAATAAATAAATAAATAAATAAATAAATAAATAAATAAATAAATAAATAAATAAATAAATAAAATATGATGGGGCAGATAAAAAAAGTAATTTTTTTCTTCCACCATGATTATGTCAAAAGAAGTGGTTATAGAAATTTTGGCCACTCGACCGCAATTACGAGGGCCGTAAAAAATAAGTTCGCTAGGGGCTGTTAACAGAAAGAGAACACAATTTCATTGGAAAAATTTATTGGAACAGAAACAGCAATTGTAGAGCTATTTTTCAACACATTCCCCACCGGAATTGAGACATTTGTAAAATAATGGGATCGACAGAGATGTGCAGACGGCTGTCAAATGCTGGTTCCGATCCCAGGCGGCAGACTTCTACGACACAAGGACACAAAAATTGATCTCATAGTGTGACGAATGTCTCAATTCCAGTGGGGGATATGTTGACAAATAAAGCAGCAATTGCTGTACCTGTTTCAATAAATCTTTCCATGCAATTGTGTTTTTTTCTGTAAACGACTCCAGGGAAAATCACTTTCTGGACGGCTTCGTAATTGCGCTCGAGTGGCCAAAATTCGTATAAGCACTTCTTTTGACATTATTAATATCGTGGAAGAAAAAATTTAACTTTTTTATCTGCCCTCATCAGATCTAGCATCTGTAGCTCAATGGGCGCAAAAATTTGGATTCAGACTAAACCCAGACAAATCACAAGCCATAATAATGGGCCACCAACGAGCATTAAACAAAATAGATCAAGCCACTGTATCAAATACAAAAATAAATAATACTACAATTACATATAGTAAGACAGTAAAAAATTTAGGGGTATATTTAGATTCAAATTTTAATTTTCAAAGTCAAGTGACCTACATATGTAAGAAAACTTTTTCCATAATTCATTCCCTCAAACACTTAACCAATGTTTTACCTCTCAGCCTTAAAAAGAACCTGATCCAAAATTTAGTGATGCCCCACTTCGATTATTGCGATTCTTCATTCACGAATCTAAATACTGATCTTGCCCGTAGACTACAGCGTGTTCACAATATCTGCGTTCGTTCCGTTTGTAACATTAAAAAATTCGATCATGTAACACCGTCACTAGAATTGTTGTCTTGGAGTCCACTTAAAGAAAGAAGATTCTTCAACTCTCTCTTATTACTATTTAAAATCATCCACACCTCCACACCCTCTTACCTAGCATCTCGTTTTGTTTACCTTTCACTACCTCGAACCCGGTACATGTACCTTCTCTCTATTCCTCTGCACAGAACATCCTTCTACTCATCATCTTTCAGCATATCTATTCCACGCCTCTGGAATTCTCTCCCTGACCACGTCAGAGACTGTCGGACAATATCAAAATTAATTTAAATTTAAATTAAAAAATCACATTCTAGTTCGTGGAATTGCTTGTTGAACACATGTCAGGTTGCGCAACTTCACCTTAACCCATGACATAAGTTATGAAGGGTCCAGGGGAAGAACATGCCAAGTCACATTTTACTGTTTTTACAGGAGAGCAAGTTTAAAGTTTCAAGGACCATTACATTCTATTGTCTCTGAGTTATCATTTTTTCAAATATTTCTGTCTTAATCAAGTTTTTACTCTGTACAATTAAACGACTGAAATCTCTATTGCCTGAGGTATTACATGGCATCCAAAACAAAAAATTGATAAAATTGGACTTAGCACGTTTTTCCCTGGACCCTTCATATAGTAAATATTGTAACTATGCTGTTGTAAAATTGAAAATTAATATGTAATGCATTTATTATTATTATTATTATTATTATTATTATTATTATTATTATTACTACTACTACTACTACTACTACTACTACTACTACTACTACTACTACTACTACTACTACTACTATTATTACTACTACTACTATTATTATTATTATTATTATTATTATTATTATTATTATTATTATTATTGTCAGTTATCGATATCATCATTGCTATCTCTGTTTTCTTTCTTTTCGTTGTATTAGCCCGATGAGAGCTCTATAATGTACTTTTGACTCTGTTGACCCTCTCTAGGGCTTTAACATAATTTGTATCATTTTCATCAGTGTTTGTATTTCTTTTTTGTATTTATATGTGCTATCTGGTAGGATGGAAGAGAAGGCCTTATGGCCTTAATCCTGTCAGATTAAATAAATTATTATTATTATTATTATTATCCCTTCTGGAAATCGTTGTTGGAACCGAAGTGCACGAAAAAATGTCAACACAACTGTTAAAATTTTAGCATGTGTTAACAAGCAACGGGTTAGTGCATTTTTAACATCTGATGATGAAACCGGTCCTTAACGTTCTGTATGCTTATCATTACGCTTAGGGGGGAGGGGGGCAGAGCATGCAAATATGCAAAACCCGCAGGGTATTCATAAGTGTAAGTGAAATTGTGTGATATTATGATTAGCCCTATACGAATAAAGGCTCATTCACAATGAAAATTAAACATAACGTAAGCGTTAACTTAAGAATGTAAACGTTACGGTAAATTCAAGAAATCAAACCATCATTCACGATCGGAACATAAACATAACAGCAAACATAGACTAATTGATTACCATGGAAACATAACAACGACACCATTTCCTCATATTCTGTCGTATACTTCAGCGCTCCACGATTGTGTTCTGTTTGCAAATCACATAAGCATAAGCATGAAAGTTTAGAGTTTCCAAACTTTCATGTAACGTCTTACGGTAATGTTTATGTCAATGCTTATGTGAACCATTGTGAATGATTCCATTTGGTAGCCTGGGTGCAAACTTCTGTGTTTATACGATGAAAGAGTAATGGAACGGAGAAAAATTCTCTCTGGCACCGGGATTTGAACCCGGGTTTTCAGCTCTAATGCTGATGCTTTATCCATTAAGCCACACCGGATACCCATCCCGGTGTCGGACAGAATCGTCCCAGTTTAAGTTCCAACTCTTGGGTTCCCTCTAGTGGCCGCCCTCTGCACTACGTCATAGATGTCTATGAACGTAGGACTGAAGTCCAAACATGTGCTGAGGTGCACTCGTTATGAGTGACTAGTTGGCCGGGATCCGACGGAATAAGCGCCGTCTTAAATCACGAAGTGATTTACGCATATCATATAAGTTATATTATTTGAATGTACCGAAGTAACTTACATATGATATTTCCATGCAGATATTCTGCGTCATCATACGATGTGGCTTAATGGATAAAGCATCAGCACGTAGAGCTGAAAACCCGGGTTCAAATCCCGGTGCAGAAAAGAATTTTTCTCCTATCCATTACTCTTTCATCGTATGATGACGATGAATATCTGCATGAAAATATCATATGTACAGGGACATTATTTTATTTTTACTAACATTTTTAATATTAACCTGGCTATATCCTTGGATTAAGGTCTACAACCGGAAACACCGCTTGCTCCCCCTTCCAAGACTGGAGTTCGATGATACTGGCGTAAAATACAAATCACTCTACTAGGTATAGGAGGGAAGAAAAGTAGTTCATCCATTTACGTAAACTAGGAAGTATCGCGATTTTGAGTTTGATAATTTTCATTAGGTTTTTGTTTAATCAAAATACAGTACTGTATTAACACTTAGTGTTTTTACTCACGAATAGAGCTATCCATGCGGACGTATTCATTATGCAGTGTATATTATACTGTTTACAGCACATTAGCGTACAATATAGAGAATGAAGTTAAATTGAAAAATAATCATAATATGGATAGTTAAACACATTTTTGAAAATGGTGGCCGTTAATTTCGATACAAGCTTCAGTTCTTTTGTGCATATTATCGCACTATAGACTATTGTACCTAATTCCAATTGCCAGTTTCGTCCTTCGTACTAGTAACTCATGTTGAAATAATTCTGTACCTACTCTATAAAAGAGTACATTATGTACTGTAAATTCAATCTTTACTTCTGCCCGATCCGAAAAGATAAAATTACTCAGACATCCTATCTACTGTCCGTCCAACTGGTTTTGTCGCAGGGTCGTAGAAAGGAGGGGGAATCACGTGACAGTTAAATACTTAACGAGGCCCTTTCTTTTGAGTTATTTTAAACAGTTTTATAATATTACGTAGACGTCCAATTCCTAACAGAAATTAATGTTTTCAGAAAAGAGCTAAGACAGCCCAGCTACTAGACTTTACAGAGGGGCGAACAGAAGCAGGTGGGGGAAACCGGGATGCGACGTAGGCAAACGGAAGACAGTGCCTGTGCAAAAATATGATTGAATATTGAAAACTCTTTCGTTACTGGAAAACGCGAACATATTTCTGGAACGTACTATACTCAGTAACGCAGTACTCCACACGGGTCCTCTGTTCTGTGTGGAGAACCATTGGAAGTTTACTAGTAGAAGGGGTGGGAGTGAAGTACATTAAAAAATTCAGATTCAATAAAAATTGAAGTAAAAATAAAATGATGTCCCTGTACATCGGTACATTAAAATAATATATATTCTGTGTTTATGTTACGGTTATGTTTAATTTTCATTGTGAATGGGCCTTTAGTGTGATTGTGGTTATGGGAATATGTGAGTGCGTCAGCGTGTATATATCTGTGCGTGCGTGCGTGTACGTGTGTTTTTTTATTGTGAGTTTCGGTGTGATCTGAGAATGTGAATGTGTGGGGGCAGGATCAAGAGTGGGGTAGGCTATATCAATCAATGTGCGATTGTGTCTTCGTGATTAGCCACCGGCGTGGCTCAGTCGGTAAAGGCACTTGCCTACCTGTCTGGTTGCATTCGGGCGCGGGTTCGATCCCCGCTTGGGCTGATTATCTGGTTGGGTTTTTCCGAGGTTTTCCCCAACCGTAACGTGAATGCAAGGTAATCTAAGGCGAATCCTCGGCCTCATCTCACCAAATAACATCTCGCTATCACCAATCTCATCGACGCTAAATAACCTAGTAGTTGATACAGCGTCGTTAAATAATAATAATAATAATAATCCGTGGCGCTACAGCCCGTGAAGGGCCTAGACCGACCAGCCGGCTGCTGGCCTCACGCCCACATGCCGAAGCAGAGGTGAACGATCATCCAACCAGAATGGAGGTATCGTGTGGCGTTATAGCTGGCATTCGCAACCGGATTTCGCTACCTATCGTAGCTTCCCAAGTGCATCACGATGCTGGGAGGGCACCGGTCCCATACACTGGCCGAAATTTCATGAGAAAATTTCTTCTCCCATGAGGAATCGAACCAGCGCGCATTCCGTAACGCGAGTCCTAGGCGGGATGCCTTAGACCGCGACGCCACGGCGTCGTTAAATAACCAACTAAATTATTCTTCGTGATTTCAGTAATGGGAGTAGGTTAGTAATTATTGTGCCAAAGTTCCAGTGTGATTTCGAGATTTTGAGTGTTACTGTTATATATTTTGTGTCTGATTCTAAGAACGAGGGCATGGAAATGGGATGGCAACAAGATTGTTGAGTGTGTTTTGTTGATACGTGTGACATAATTGAAATTGCTATTATAATTTGTGCTGTTCTTTTTTCTTTGTATCGTTCGAAGTATTCTAGTTCAGGACCATTTGAAATGCAGTGACTATGTCATGAGACAGGTATACGGCTATATAAATTGCGTTGTTTGTTCTCAAGCATGAATTGGGAGAGAAAATTTTGTGGAAGTTTTTGAGCATACAATCACAGAATATGAAACCGAGAAGAAAAAATTATAATCACGAGATCGAAAGCATTTCCGTTGGGTTTTCATATAAGATAAGCTTATAAAGTATACATATGTAGAGTAAAGTATGATAATATTGTGAAACGAGTAATATTGTGATAGTTATTTTTGAGAATTTATTACAATTTTACTGCGCGAGAGAAGGGCCAGTTTTGTGCAGCAACTTGGCCACGAACATTCCCTTAATATGTTGACGCGAAAAACCGATCTTCCTCTCGCTCAGTAAAATTGTAATAGATTATCAAAAAGAACTATCACAATATATCTCTATCAAAATATTACCAAACGTTACCCTATTATATATATATATATATATATATATATATATATATATATATATATATATATATATATATATGCCGGCCGGGTAGCTGGTTACGGACTGGAAGGTCCGGGGTTCGATCCCAAGTTGTGACGGAATTTTTCTCGCTTTCAGAACGGCCCCGAGGTTCACTCAGCCTCCTATAAAATTGAGTACCGGATCTTTCCCGGGGGTAAAAGGCGGTCAGAGCGTGGTGCCGACCACATCACCTCATTTTAGTGCCGAGGTCATGGAAAGCATGGGACTGTACCTCCATACCCCCCAAGTACCTTCATGGCATGTGATGGGGAATATCTTTACCTTATATATATATATATATATATATATATATATATACCTATATGTATTTTCCCTTTTCGGTCTTATCTAGTGTAATTCAAAGTTGCAAAGAATTTACTGTAGTATACTGTATTTAGAATTAAACTACAGTAATACATTTCATTTAAAGCGTAAAAAGATACATAATGCATATTATAGGCCTAAATTTACTGTTAGATTGGGAAGCCTCCCTCCCAATAAAGGAAACCTCCCAGATGCGGACAGATTGTTACGTCGAAAAAATCGAAAAATCGAAAGAGAACTGGGAGGACAAATTTAAAAGGTACGCAAAACGCGTCCTTGCAAGGGGTTGGGGGCTGTACAAAACTAAGTATGTGAGCCCCAAGCCTGTTGGCCACTAGTCTCACTCCGGGTTACGCTGCTCCACTGAAGGAGCTCTAGAAAGTTTTTAAGGGGAAGCCGAAATTGGACGTAAACTCTTAGGTACTACATACGCGAGGGGGACAGATTTGATCAAGTGATCACACAACGGGGCGAGGAGGAGATTGCTGGTGTTTGCCGTTAGGATGGCGAGACGCTGTCATCTGTTGTTCGGTGACAAAGCATGTGAAGGCCGTCGGAAGAAGCGCCGTGAAATCTAAATCTGCAATTTGAGAGGTCCCTGTCCTTTCAAATTGCGACTAATTGAGTGACCTCGTATATTTAATAGACAATTTAGGTTCTGACCTAGGGCATGCGTCGTTTATAATAAAGGGGGATATATATGGGGAAGGGCATATAGGTCCGTGGCCCATTTCTTATAGGGCTCATCTCGACATTTGTCTTACGCCTTAGGAAAACCACGGAATACCTTAGGCAGGATGAGTTGTCTCATATATAAGAGACTAGCCAATTTGGCTATTATGTAGGAGGTGATTGTTGTCATGAGCCTTGTTGAATCGTCTCTACTTTGAGACCAGCCATTTCGCTATATGATGGCTCAATTACGAAGAGGGGGGGAGAGATGTAATTGTTAATTGATTTAGAGTAATTAGGGAGATTCATGGGGATATGAGTGCAGGTCCGTGGCCCATTTCTTTTAGGGCTCATGCCGACATTTGTCTTAGCGCCTTAGGAAAACCACATTGTCACGTCTCTTCGATGTCCTAAAATGAGAGATTTCACTGTAGGCTATTCGTAAAAAGAACAAAATCACGTGAAATAACTCCTGATACGATGTAAACAACTGGATACACTAGAAGTGACTAGTGACATAGACCGTTGTTCCGACCAAGAAATTCATGGTTGTAACTCGTGTAGAAGCGCCTCTGATATAGATATTGAGGAAAAATGTTTGTGACAGCTTTGTATGATTATACAGAGCTTTATTCCATTAAAAATTCTAATTTTTTAAATTGTAACATAGACCGTTATTCGGCCCAACGCTTCAATTACTGAGAAATGTCTCCTATGGACATCGGCCACTTTCTGGTAGAACAAATAGGCCTACCCGTCCCACTAGGAGTACTGAAAATCAGTCGCCATTAATCACTGCATATGACCTACAGCTCAGGGATCAGAAGTGAGGTGTTGTATTCCTAAAGCTAGAGAGAACTGTAGGTCAATGGTATTCAATCAAGCGTACACCTGGGGGTATGCGGGGTTGTCTCAAGGGGTACGCACCCCACTGACTACGTATGTAAAAATGCTGACAAATTAATTTTATTATAGGCCTACTTTTTGATAATTATTGCAATTTACGTTTATTATTTTACAATATAAACTCTTGTTTTTCCTTGCTTCAATAACAGTTTTATATAATTAATTATTTTATTATTGCTTCAATGGGTATTATATGTAATAATAATAATAATAATAATAATGATAATAATAATAATAATAATGATAATAATAACACTTACTGGCTTTTAAGGAACCCGGAGGTTCATTGCCGCCCTCACAAAAGCCCGCAATTGGTCCCTATCCTGAGCAACATTAATCCAGTCTCTATCATCATATCCCACCTCCCTCAAATCCATTTTAATATTATCTTCCCATCTACGTCTCGGCCTCCCCAAAGGTATTTTTCCCTCCGCCCTGCCAACTAACACTCTATATGCATTTCTGGATTCGCCCATAGGCCTACGTGCTACATGCCCTACCCATCTCAAACGTCTGGATTTAATGTTCCTAATAATAATAGTAAAAATAAAATAATAATAATAATAATAATAATAATAATAATAATAATAATAATAATAATAATAATACTTACTGGATTTTAAGGAACCCGGAGCTTCATTGCCGCCCTCACATAATCCCGCCATTGGTCCCTATCCTGAGCAAGATTAATCCAGTCTCTATCATCATATCCCACCTCCCTCAAATCCTTTTTAATATTATCTTCCCATCTACGTCTCGGCCTCCCCAAAAGTCTTTTTCCCTCAGGCCTCCCAACTAACACTAAGTTATAGGCCTATGCATTTCTGGATTCGCCCATACGTGCTACATGCCCTGCCCATCTCAAACGTCTGGATTTAATGTTCCTAATAATAATAATAATAATAATAATAATAATAATAATAATAATACTTACTGACTTTTAAGCAACCCGGAGGTTCATTGCCGTCCTCACATAAGCCCGCCATCGGTCCCTATCCTGAGCAAGATTAATCCAGTCTCCACCATCATATTCCACCTCCCTCAAATCCATTTTAATATTATCCTCCCATCTACGTCTCGGCCTCCCCAAAGGTCTTTTTCCCTCCCACCTCCCAACTAACACTCTATATGAATTTTTGGATTCGCCCATACGTGCTACATGCCCTGCCCATCTCAAACGTCTGGATTTAATGTTGCTAATAATAAAAATAATAATAATAATAATAATAATAATAATAATAATAATAATAATAATAATACTTACTGACTTTTAAGGAACCCGAGGTTCATTGCCGTCATCACATAAGCCCGCCATCGGTCCCTATCCTGAGCAAGATTAATCCAGTCTCTACCATCATATCCCTCCTCCCTCAAATCCATTTTAATATTATCCTCCCATCTACGTCTCGGCCTCCCCAAAGGGCTCTTTCCCTCCCACCTCCCAACTAACACTCTATATGCATTTCTGGATTCGCCCATACGTGCTACATGCCCTGCCCATCTCAAACGTCTGCATTTAATGTTCCTAATTATGTCAGGTGAAGAATAAAATGCGTGCAGTTCTGTGTTGTGTAACTTCCCCCATTCTCCTGTAACTTCATCCCTCTTAGCCCCAAATATTTTCCTAAGCACTTTATTCTCAAACACCCTTAACCTATGTTCCTCTCTCAAAGTAAGAGTCCAAGTTTCACAGCCATACAGAACAACCGGTAATATAACTGTTTTATAAATTCTAACTTTCAGATTTTTTGACAGCAGATTAGATGACAAGAGCTTCTGAACCGAATAGTAACAGGCATTTCCCATATTTATTCTGTGTTTAATTTCCTCCCGAGTATCATTTATATTTGTTACTGTTGCTCCCAGGTATTTGAATTTTTCCACCTCTTCAAAAGATAAATTTACAATTTTTATATTTTCATTTCGTACAATATTCTGGTCACGAGACATAATCATATAGGCTACTTTGTCTTTTCGGGATTTACTTCCAAACCTACCTCTTTATTTGCTTCAAGTAAATAATAATAATAATAATAATAATAATAATAATAATAATAATAATAATAATAATAATAATAATACACATTTATTTTGCATACAACATCAGTCAGAGTCTTTTGATATTTCTTTTACAATTGCAATATAGTTTGTGGATACGAAGATAATGAAGATGTGTATTGGAGTTATACTGTCAAAAACGATTGACTATCACTGCTGTAGATGATGGCACAGAGCAGTCTATCATCGTGACGGAAGATTGATCGATCACACCAACGAACTCATATTGATAAGGAGTTGGCTCCAAGCAACCCACAAATGACGGAGTTTAAAATTTGTTCCTTGATAATTAAAATACGTAGAACGAAAGCATCGGTTCAGATTCTGAAGCATTAACTTTGATGGAATGGCGGGCAGGTTGAGACTTTTATTATCCTTGGGTCGTGTGTCACAGCGTAAGAAAATGCGAGCCAGGCCATAAAACAAGCACATAAGCTCACGGACCCAGGGACATTCAATATGACTCCTTTGTTCAGTTTCATTTGTGTTTGGAACTGCGTAAACAATAAATGTCACGTAAAATAATTTGTGGCTCAATTTCGACTTGGGCTTGCTATAAGAAACATGAGAGTCTCAGCCAATTAAAATTCTTTTCTTGCAAGCTTCATATTCGTACTCCACATTTCGGCACTAATTCTCACTACAAATAATAATAATAATAATAATAATAATAATAATAATAATAATAATAATAATTAAAATTCTTTCTTTGCAAGCTTCATATTCGTTGGCCTACTCTAGATTTCGTCACTATTTCCTACTACAAATAATAATAATAATAATAATAATAATAATAATAATAATAACAATAATAATAATAGTAATACTTACTGGCTTTTAAGGAACCCGGAGGTTCATTTGCCGCCCTCACATAAGCCCGCCATCAGTCCCTATCCTGAGCAAGATTAATCCAGTCTCTATCATCATATCCCACCTCCCTCAAATCCATTTTAATATTATCTTCCCATCTACGTCTCGGCCTCCCCAAAGATATTTTTCCCTCCCACCTCCCAACTAACACTCTATATACATTTCTGGATTCGCCCATACGTGCTACATGCCCTGCCCATCTGAAACGTCTGCATTTAATGTTCCTAATTATGTCAGGTGAAGAATACAATGCGTGCAGTTCTGTGTTGTGTAACTTCCTCCATTCTCCTGTAACTTCATCCCTCTTAGCCCCAAATATTTTCCTAAGCACCTTATTCTCAAACACCCTTAACCTACGTTCCTCTCTCAAAGTAAGAGTCCAAGTTTCACAACCATAAAGAACAACCGGTAATATAACTGTTTTATAAATTCTAACTTTCAGATTTTTTGACAGCAGGCTGGATGATAAAAGCTTCTCAACCGAATAATAACAGGCATTTCCCATATTTATTCTGTGTTTAATTTCCTCCCGAGTATCATTTATATTTGTTACTGTTGCTCCCAGGTAGGCCTATTTGAATTTTTCCACCTCTTCAAAAGATAAATTTCCAATTTTTATATTTCCATTTCGTACGATAATCTGGTCACGAGAGATATTAGTATAATTTTTCTTTTTGGGATTTACTTCCAAACCTATCTCTTTACTTGCTTCAAGTAAATAATAATAATAATAATAATAATAATAATAATAATAATAATAATAATAATACACATTTATTTTGCATACAACATGAGTGAGAGTCTTTTGTTATTTCTTTTACAATTGCAATGTAGTTTGTAGATACGAAGATAATAACGTAAAGGTGTGTATTGGGGTTATACTGTCAAAAACGATTGACTATCACTGCTGTAGATGATGGCACTAAGCAGTCTATCATCGTGACGCAAGACTGATCAATCACCAAGGATCGGATTCCTATGTAATTAAATATTATTTGCGTGTGATAAAATACAATTAACAAAGTTAAAAATTTCGAACATGAAGTTTCAAGTTTAAAACCCGAATTTTATTTAACATAAAAACACATATTTTCACAAAAAAATTATGTAAATACATAGGCCTATTTTCAGGAAATCTATTATAAACACATAAATCTTGGAGTTTTTTTACTTAAATAATTTTTTACAAGAACTTTTAAACATTTAAACCAAAATAAATTATGTTACTCAGAAGTGCGTTATCTTTTTAACAATTCTTGGTTGCTTCGTGTTTCTAAGCGCTGTGTGGTGTATCCGTGATCCATTTTTGTAATAGTATCGCCTCAAGTTCTGAGAACTGCTAGGCAGCATATCAGTGTTATTATTAGAGAATAAATTAACATGGACAAGGAGGAGAGATCTTGCAACACATAATTAGGAATGTTTATTGTTGCTGAAGATGATTTCATTCCACGCTTTGTTTGTGAAACACAACAGATAAGAGCTCGGGTATGAACATTATTTAATTTAAACAAATCTCTAGCCTCTTGCTCATGTCCATCAAGTAAGGCAATACTTCATGTTGTGATTCCTTGTTATCGGGCTTCATCATTCGATATCCTTCAAGATATATACTGAAAAATGGTTGTTTAAAAAACGATTTGACTTTCCTATTAGCAAATCTAAGCTTCTTGTGTGACACCATAAAATACTCGAAACATCCAAAAACCTGTTGTCTGAAACAGGGAGGTGCGTGCCGTGAAAATTAGACTGCACTCGCTACCAGGTTCAGAAGTACAAGTACTAAGGGACAAATTCCAGATTGCGTTTGGGAAAAACAGTGGATATAAAAAAATGTGTAAAGTTGCTCAAGTATTGGAGGGTGTGCCTGTAGGTGAAATTGACGGTGTTTGTGTTTGTGACATTCCTCTCTTTAAATATGCACGTCTGACGTCCTGTGATGTGGAAAGATCGTTTTCACAGTATAAGTCGTTGTTCAGAAATAATCGGCATGCATTTTTGATGGAGAATTTGGAGATGACCTTTGTTGTTCACTGCAATTCTTGGCCAACTACTAGCACTCAAGTGTGGTTGGTGAATAGGCCTACCTAGGAACATTTTTTTCCAAGCTAAGTAAGGTATTTTTGTCATATTAAAAAAAATTTTTTTTTTTCATCTTTAGCAAATATTTTCGTACTTCTTAGCACATAAAGATAAATATATTTAAATTTTTAGCACATAAAAATCCGCTCCCTATCGATCACACAAGGAACTCATATTGATAAGGCGTTGGCTTCAAGCAACCCAGAAAGGACGGCGTTTAAAATTTGTTGCCTGATAATTAAAATACGTACAAGGAAAGCATCGGTTCAGATTCTGAAGAAACGAACATTAACTTTGATGGAATGGCGGGCAGGTCAAGACTTTTATTATCCTTGGGTCGTATGTCACAGTGTAAGAAAATGGGAGCGAGGCCACAAAACAAACACATAAGCTCACGGACCCAGGGACATCCGATACGACTTCTTTGTTCAGTTTCATTTGTGTTTGGAACTGCGTAAATAATAAACGTCACGTAAAATAATTTGTGGCTCAATTTCGACTTGGGCTTGCTATAAGAAACATGAGAGTCTCATCCAATTAAAATTCTTTCCTTTCCAGCTTCATATTCGTACTCCATATTTCGGCACTAATTCCCACTACAAATAATAATAATAATAATAATAATAATAATAATAATAATAATAATAATAATAACACTTACTTACAAATGGCTTTTAAGGAACCCGAAGGTTCATTGCCGCCCTCACATAAGCCCGCCATCGGTCCCTATCCTGTGCAAGATTAATCCAGTCTCTATCATCATACCCCACCTTCCTCAAATCCAGTTTAATATTATCCTCCCATCTACGTCTCGGCCTCCCTAAAGGTCTTTTTCCCTCCGGTCGCCGAACTAACACTCTATATGCATTTCTGGATTCTCCCATACGTGCTACATGCCCTGCCCATCTCAAACGTCTGGATTTAATGTTCCTAATTATGTCAGGTGAAGAATACAATGCGTGCAGTTCTGTGTTGTGTAACTTTCTCCATTCTCCTGTAACTTCATCCCGCTTACCCCAAATATTTTCCTAAGCACCTTATTCTCAAACACCCTGAACCTATGTTCCTCTCTCAGAGTGAGAGTCCAAGTTTCACAACCATACAGAACAACCGGTAATATAACTGTTTTATGAATTCTAATTTTCAGATTTTTGGACAGCAGACTGGATGATAAGAGCTTCTCAACCGAATAATAACACGCATTTCCCATATTTATTCTGCGTTTAATTTCCTCCCGAGTGTCATTTATATTTGTTACTGTTGCTCCAAGATATTTGAATTTTTCCACCTCTTCGAAGGATAAATCTCCAATTTTTATATTTCCATTTCGTACAATATTCTGGTCACGAGACATAATCATATACTTTGTCTTTTCGGGATTTACTTCCAAACCGATCGCACTACTTGCTTCAAATAAAATTTCCGTGTTTTCCCTAATCGTTTGCGTATTTTCTCCTAATATATTCACGTCATCCGCATAGACAAGAAGCTGATGTAACCCGTTCAATTCCAAACCCTGCCTGTTATCCTGAACTTTCCTAATGGCATAATAATAATAATAATAATAATAATAATAATAATAATAATAACAATAATAATAATAATAATAATAATAATAATAATATAATAGTAATAATAATAATTAAAATTGTTTCCTTGCAAGCTTCATATTCGTAGGCCTACTCCACATTTCGTCACTATTTCCTACTACAAATAATAATAATAATAATAATAATAATAATAATAATAATAATAATAATAATAATAATAATAGTATAATAATAATAATAATAATAATAAATGTTATAAGTTATAGCTCTTAACTCTTTGCAAAATTTAAGGGTTGAGAATTATAATGGTACTATCTGTTATTTTGTCGAAAAAAAGGAATTTTGCCTAACATCCGGGGTCTAGTGATAAGAGTAGGCCTAATATCGACCCTCCCAAGTACTAACATTGTAACTCAATTTTTTTATGGTTTTGAGTTATCCTAGTTAATATGGTCTTAAATTAAATATGGGAAATGCGTGTTATTATTCGGTTGAGAAGCTTTTATCATCTAGTCTGCTGTCAAAAAATCTGACAGTTAAAATTTATGAAACAGTTATATTACCGGTTGTTCTGTATGGTTGTGAAACTTGGACTCTCACTCTGAGAGAGGAACATAGGTTAAGGGTGTTTGAGAATAAGGTTCTTAGGAAAATATTTGGGGCTAAGCGGGATGAAGTTACAGGAGAATGAAGAAAGTTACACAACGCAGAACTGCACGCATTGTATTCTTCACCTGACATAATTAGGAACATTAAATCCAGACGTTCGAGATGGGCAGGGCATGTAGCACGTATGGGCGAATCCAGAAATGCGTATAGAGTGTTAGTTGGGAGACCAGAGGGAAAAAGACCTTTGGGGAGGCCGAGACGTAGATGGGAGGATAATAATAAAATGGATTTGAGGGAGGTGGGATATGATGATAGAGACTGGATTAATCTTGCACAGAATAAGGACCGATGGCGGGCTTATGTGATTGCGGCAATGAACCTTCGGGTTCCTTAAAAGCCATTTGTAAGTAAGTAAGTGATATGGTCTTAAATTGTTTCTTTTTCTTCCAGTACTATCATTGTAACTCTAAACCTCCCCAATTGTATGTATAATCTTATTGTTACTCTACATATCTGTATACACTAATTTACACGATCATTTTAATTAAAACTTCATTTTCATCTCCTGAAAAATGTAAGAAGGTGATTTGCAATGTTAGTACATGTGAGGGTCGATATTTTGATAGTTCTTTTTTGAGGATGTATTAAAATTTTACTGAGCGAGAAGAAGATCGTTTTTTTTTGCGTCAACGTATTAAGGCAGCCTTGGTGAAAAGGCCATGGTGCGCCGAGGCACTGTGTAAGCTGCAACGCGCATAGCACCTATGGAGGGAGGCGGACAACCGAAGGGGAAGTTAATGTTTAGGACGTGTAACGAAGAAAGAAATGAACAAGAAAACATAGGACACATTATCACAACCTAAAATTAACTGTCTTCAGAATGTCTCTGCGACAAAGTTTCAAAATCAGGAATTATGTCACTTACTGCCAATCGTAGTTGATCACGAAGGTATTTGTCAGTCGTGATCTAAATTTGATTTTTACTATTTTCATTCTTGAAAATAATTTTTCACAAATGTAAGTTACAGCGAACATGGCTTCAACAGAGCAAGCGAAAGAACGAAGCTTCAAATATTTATTTTTTTCCAAAGATTTGAAAAGTTCAATATTTGTCAAGTCCTTACATCTAGCTTTCATTTAACGTCACATTGTAAATCTGTGAGTTTAAATTGAAAATCTAACCGCATTATTCGTACATCTGCTGTAAAAGAATCGACGTACAGAGATGATGATGATAATAATAATAATAATAATAATAATAATAATAATAATAATAATAATAATAATAATAATAATAATAATAATAATAATAACACAACCTTTTAATGTTTAATCAGTAACATGTAGTAACTTATAATGCCGTTTTATGTTATACAACGCTTTTCCTAGTAATATTTGTGAACAAATCATACATTTAATATTTTCATCATATTGTAAGCAAAAGAATGCATCCTCCCATCCTACTTGAAACTTTCGTTTTTTTATAGAGGTACATGGTTTCGAGAGAGATATTGCGACGATACGCCACTCGCAGGTCCGAGACAAATATAAATAGAACGGAGTTTGACTCCAGTGAGTAAGAGGGTGGGGGTTGTAGGTAGGAAGCGAGAGAAAAGCACTGCGAGCCACATTGTGCTCGTGAGTCGCATTTTCGCCGCGGCTGTATTAAGGGAATGTTCGTGGACAAGTTTCTGCACAAAACCGGTCCTTCTCTCGCTCAGTAAAATTGCTATAAATTCTCAAAAAAAAAAAAAAACTTTCGCAATATTACCAGCCTTTACCCTAATGTAGCCTACTTTACTACACAACGTATTTTTCTATAGAGTCTATTTTCCTTGAATATCCACGAGGAAAAGCTCACCACTTGGTCATTTACTTTGAGTTTGCCCATTTGGCAAAGGATACAATATTTTACGTTTCATACAGGCCATATGCCACTTTCTGCACCAAAGGTCTATGCCTCTACTCTGCATGTTGTGATAGGCCTTATTATTGTATTATTGTCGGACCATCGGATATGTGCCGCTTCAGCGCTGTCGTCGTTCTTGGAAAAGTTAACGCCTGTACTCACTCCATTCCACCCGCTTTCCTCCCACCACGTCAAACAGCAGGCCACGAACCTTGCCGAATAGGGATGTTGCCAAACTTCCCTCAAACGGTGTCATAAATAACTGGTCCTCCATGCGACAATATTATTTCTTTCAATCAAAATACATCTTGTATTTCTACATTTTTAAAACCTAAATCCCATTTCTCGAATCACTTTCTGTAGTTTTTCTCTCCAACCTTGGAAAATATTACTTCTCTCGCAAGCTTCAGTAATTCCTTCGATGTTAAAACTTCTTTCTGAACGGTGTAAAATTCTTGTATCTTTCTTCTTAAAATACATCGGTTCATATCATCTACAATAAATAATTAAAATTTCCATTGGTCTGTTCTTCTCTGGTGATTCTAGCTTTTCATCTCCTGCACAGACTCCCTCTGTCCTGATTATCTTTATTAGGAGTTCTGACCTGTCTATATAAATTACATAAAATGTTGTATTATTAGTATTAGTTAAGTAAGTAATTTTAATACGTAATCAATTGAAATAAAATAAGCCTCACCTGTGATATCAGTTGATCTTTTCGTTGCCTGATTTATAGGAAACATATATTGACCTGTTTGTTTCTCTTCATCGCAAAATGCTATTACGTACTTCCTTACTAATATTTATTTCGCCACTCCGTGCTACAGTATTCATGTTGAGTTGACAACACTGGACTGCAAGTGCAAGTATTCTAAACTGTCCCGCAAGAAGACCAAAATTGTGACAGAAAGGGAGAGAGATAGAAAAGAGAGAGCTAGGAATGCAGGGAGAGAAATGAATTACCGAGGCTGAGAAGGAATTAGGGTTCAGTTCGCATATTTTACGGGGGCACAGGTCCGATGGTCGGACTATAAAGTTTAGTAATTCCTGATAGTACTTCTAGTAGCTCTGTATACTGATTGGCTCTTTAATATAGGAAGTAGTGCGTAATATGTTTGGGAATAAGGTTCTTAGGAAAATGTTTGGGGCTAAGAGGGATGAAGTTACAGGAGAACGGAGAAAGTTACACACTCCAGAACTGCACGCATTGTATTCTTCACCTTACGCAATTAGGAACATTAAATCCAGACTTTTGAGATGGGCAGGGCATGTAGCACGTATGGGCGAATCCAAAAATGCATATAGAGTGTTACTTGGGAGGCCGGAGGGAATAAGACCTTTGGGGAGGCCGAGACGTAGCTGGGAGGATAATATTAAATTGGATTTGAGGGAGGTGGGATATGATGGTAGGGACTGGATTAATCTTGCTCAGGATAGGGACCTATGGCGGGCTTATGTGAGGGCGGCAATGAACCTCCGGGTTCCTTAAAACCCACAAGTAAGTAAGTAAGTAAGTAAGTTAATAAGTAAAGAAGTAGTGCGTAATATACTCTGTTTGCTGCCGATATATTCTCCACCTCTATTCATATTTCTTTTTATGGGACTATTTAAGGAACTGGTTTACTGAGAGCCCCAAACAACGTCAAGAAATCTATGTAGCCTATAGCTACACTAACAAGGGAAGTACCCCAGCTCGAACGGCTAAAACCGAGTGTAAATGACTTTAAAATACAGAGCTGTGCTTGTTCTACCACTCATCAAGGTTATTTATCTGTAAATCTCCGCAGGCGTGTACAATCAATGATTGAAGAATAACGAATCTAATGACTAGAGAAGCAGAAATCGCTGAAGAAACAACACCGTGTAACAGACAGTTATGACAAAGAGATCCACAAAATACATAAATGAGGTATTATGTAGCAAGAAGCTACACGACATTTGCTTTAAATAATGTATGAGTATAGGGTATTTCAAAAGTCAGTTCAAACATTAAACCGCTATAGGGAAAAAACAAAAACATCACAGTGGTTGACAAACAACGGGGTTTACAAAACATTGGGAATATGTTTGGCGTTCTCTTGTTCAACGTACAGCTTTCTTTCTGCGACACCATGCACAGCATTTTGCAGATAATGTCTTGGAATATTGGCAATTTCTTGCGAGATGGCATCTTTCAGTTGTAGTAGAGTTGTCGGATGTGTCAGGAAAACTCGTTCATTAAGGTAACCCCACAACCAAAAGTCAGCCGGATTGAAATCTGGAGATCGCGGAGGTCACATTGTTGGAAAGTGCCTACTGATGACACGATCGCCACACATCTGCGTAATTAATTGTTTTTTCAGGGATAAAGTTGTGGGGTGGAGCGCCATCTTGCATGAAGATTATGTTTTCCATATCGTGATTCCTCAGTCTAGGGATGACGAAGTTCTGTAACATGCTGTAGTAGCGCTCCCCGTATACTGTAACAGTCTGTCTTATTCCATTATTGTCCACACCTTTAGAGTAACGGTTAGTGCGTCTGGACGGGAAACCAGGTGGCCCGGGTTCGATTCCCGGTCAGGTCAAGTTACCTGGTTGATGTTTTTTCCCGGGTTTTCCTTCAACTCAATATGAGAAAATGTTGGGTAACTTTCGGTTCTGGACCCCGGACTCATTTCACCGGCATTATCACCTTCATCTCATTCAGACGCTAAATAACATAAGATATTGATAAAACGTCGTAAAATAACCTTCTTAAATAATTAATGGTGGAGTTAACACGCGCAATTAAGGTTTGTTTTCCGACCAAAGTCATCAGTAGGCACTTTTCAAACATGTGGCTTCCGCGATCTCCAGATTTCAATCCGGCCGACTTTTGGTTGTGGGGTTACCTTAAAGAACGAGTTTTCCTCACACATCCAACAACCCTACTGCAACTGAAAAATGCCATCTCGCAAGAAATTGCCAATATTCCAAGACATTATCTGCAAAATGCTGTGCATGGTGTAGCAGACAGAATGCTGTACGTTGAAGAGAACGGCGGAAATCTTCCCATTGTTTTGTAAACCCCGTTGTTTGTCCAACACTGTGATGTTTTTGTTTTTTCCCTATAGCGGTTTTACAGACTATTACACTCTTACTACGTCATACTACTTTTGACCAATAAAACGGTACGAAAGGACGTATTTCAACCAATCATGGCTGCTTATCGCACAATTTTATCGCGTCCCTAGCATTTGTTTAATTTTATCGCATCCCTAGCATTTGTTTCTTTGTTTGCCAACATTTGAAACTGCGCTGGTCTGGATGTCAAAAATATATATAAAATTACAAACCAGTCCAGTCGATGCACAGCAGTTTCAAATATGACTCGCATTGGCATTCAAGAACAAGAATTAATAAAAATCACTGATCATACCTATGCATCTTCTGAAATCCGATTTACAAATAAATGAAGAGCACCATTCGGAAATCCTGAATAAGTTGAATACACCATGTAGGCCTAAATCAACGAGTTCCACTTCTATTATGCACACGTCCAATATAACATCAATTGAACCACCAACCACATTCAAATTTGAAAATTGTACATTCAATAATTATTCCTTTTAAAATTATTCATTCGGAAATTATGAATAAGTTGAATACACCATGTAGGCCTAAATCAACGAGTTCCACTTCTATTACGCACACGTCCAATATAACATCAATTGAACCACCAACCACATTCAAATTTGAAAATTGTACATTCAATAATTATTCCTTTTAAAATTATTCATGTTTACTTTTTATGTCATCGTCGTTAATTAAAACTTTTCTAACACTTGTGTATATTAGTTAGGTTATGTTATAGCTTCTGCTCTGAGAGGATAAAAAGAACTTCTGCTATATGATATTATGGATAGTCACGTATCAGAGATTGTTTAATATTAAGATTTATTGAATAGTAATCATTACAGTGTCTGTATAAAGACACTACTGCCATCTAGCATGCATCTAGCGTAATATTTGTAATGTTGAGATGGTACAACAATACATTTGAAGACAGTTGTATTTTCGTAAGTCAATTAATATTTTATTGTATTGGAATACTTCGTTACTTCTAATCTTTATATACTTTCTTCTAATCGTGTAATAGTCAATTAAATCCCACTCGACTTTTGATTTTCTCTAGATAAATCAAAACGTCTAGTGAGTTACTGTTGATAAATAACCTTGATGAGTGGTAGGACAAGCACAGCTCTGTATTTTAAACGCATTTACACTCGGTTTTAGCCGTTCGAGCTGGGGTACCTCCCTTGTAAATGGAGCCTTGGCTGCACTTACTGACAATAATCGGACTTCGATTGTGTCTTATACTCACAATACTGCACAAAACAGCATGAAATATGTTTATTTATTTTATTTTATTTATTTATTTTAAGCATTTCATTCCAAAGACTGTGCAATAGAGCATAGGAAAATGTCATGATTTACAAGTAAGCAATAAGTTCATATGTTACATACAATGAAATAATTACATTATATAATATCATATGGACAATTCTCCCTAAAAGTTATACAGCTCTATAGAGTTAAAATACTCATCAATATTATATAATGACAAGTCTATTAATTTATTTTTAATTTCTTTCTTAAAAAGCCTCAAGCTTAAATGTCTAATATTGCCGGGTAAAACATTATATAACTTCTTACAAATCTCTACAAAGCTGCTATTAGTAGTAGTGTAGTTACATTGTCCTTTTCTTAAATCATTTTTCTGCCTTGTAGAATAGCTATGTACTGAGCTATTTGTAGTAAAATTATTAATATTTGTTTGTACATACATTAAACAGCTTAACATATACAAAGACGGTACAGTTAAAATTTCAAGTCTCCGAAATAAAGGATTACAATGTGTACGGTTATCAACATTACAAATTATTCTTACTGCCCTCTTTTGTAGTTTCAATAACTTTATTATTTTAGGATCATTACCCCAAACTATTATTCCACACGTCAGATGGCTATGGATATAAGCATAGTATACGGATTTTAGCACTTCAACACTAACATGTGTTTTTAATTTCCTTAACATAAAAATACCTTTGTTGAGTTTCTTAGATAGTATGTCAATATGACAGTCCCATTTAAGTGTGGATTGTATATGCACTCCTAAAAATTTGACGGATTCTTTACAATTGATCCTATTGTTTAAGGAAAACTCTAAGTTCTGTATCTTCTCTTTGTTTAAGCAAAGAGAATTAGCTGAACACCAATCTTCTACTTTTCGGTTGATTGCATCAAGATCGTTAATAATTTTCAATCTATCACATCCAGTAATTGTTACAGCAAGATCATCAGCATATAAATATGACTTTATGTATTTGCCATCAATTATATAGGGTAAGTCATTTACATAAATAATGAATAAAATCGGTCCTAAGATAGAACCCTGCGGTACACCAGTATTAGTAGTTGTGTATTGAGAAAAACTGTTATTAAAATATACCGTCTGTTGCCTATTGTTTAAATAATTCTTAAAAAATTTTAAAGCTAATTCATTAAAACCATAAAACTTCAATTTCATTAAAAGTATTTCATGAGAGATACTGTCAAATGCTTTTGACATGTCATAAAATCGACTTAAAACATGCATTTTACCATCAATGTTTTGAATGCATAGTTTAACAAAATTCACAACAGCATCACAAGTTCCCTTACGAGCCCTAAAACCATACTGACATTGGGAAAACAAATTATTATTCTAAGTGAGCTTTTTATTCCATTCGTAAATATAACCGGGTATTTTAGTCCGATTCAGTATTTGCAGATGTGCAACACGAGGCGCTGCGTCGGGAAGGTTTGACCTTTAACATTTGAAGGCAGAGCCGGGAGAAACTATAAAATCCGACGTCTTTGTTCCCTCAAGGACGTGCCTCATAAAAGAGAAACAATTGCCTTTGTACTTATGAACCATATCGACTTTAAATTCTACGCTTCACTGGCTGTTATATACGACTATAGCTTAAAACACGGTCAAACGTTTTACTACATCCTGGCGTCCCGAGATTATGATTTATTCCTTCTTTGTTGGCGGTAGGTCGCTTTATGTGCACGTGTACCTAGTCTTAATTGGCAATCTTAGAAAAGTCTTAGAGGACGTTGAGGTCAGTTTAATTTATTTCCAGTTCTTTTATTTACAGTTTTCAACTCTCTATGCCTCTTTCGGCGTCTAATTCTAATTTATTCTAACTCTAATTTATTCACAATTTACATTTGAAATGATACATATGAATTGATACCCGAAATGAGCATATGCTCGTGCTCGGGTACAGTCCAGTAGTCTACATAAATTTTACAAAGATCAATAGGCCTAATAATGTTGATAAAAGAAATAATAGTAATAATAATAATAATAATAATAATAATAATAGAATAACCGTGACGGAGATGATACAAAGATAGTAATACAAATTAATTCATTAATTATAATAATAATAATAATAGGCCTAATAATAATAATAATAATAACAATAGTAATAAAACAAAAATATTTACAATAATAAAATAAAATGCTAAGACAGATAATAGTACATTATGCAACGAGCCTATAATGGTAGTAATTAAGACGCAAGTATGATTGTTTATGAAACGAGCTCAAGCGACTTTTTATGCTCGACCATATTCCTAACTTGAAATTATTTAAAATTAGGTCTTCTTATGGTTATGTGCGAACTGACCTGAATTGTGAGATGTGCGCAGACGCGAAAGTATTCATTTTTTCCGAGGCCGAATGTCATTGATTTCTTTTTATTTTTTATTTTTTTTATTTTAGCAGGTTATTTTACGACGCTTCATCAACAGCTTAAGTTATTTAGCGTCTGAATGAGATGAAGGTGATAATGCCGGTGAAATGAGTCCGGGGTCCGACACCGAAAGTTACCCAGCATTTGCTCATATTGGGTTGAGGGAAAACCCCCAAAAAAAACCTCAACCAGTTAACTTGCCCCGACCGGGAATCGAGCCCCGGCCACCTGGTTTCGCGGCTAGACGTGCTAACCGTTACTCCACAGGCGTGGACGAATGTCATTGACCTTGGCAAAGAATAAGATGAAGATTACTCTGATATAACTTGGAAATTGATTTAGAATTGAAAAGCGAGATGACAAATTGAATTTATTTGAATATTATTTACAATTAACGCTAATTATTATAGTAACAGAACATAACCTTCTGCGACAGCATTGGATTTCCAGCCTCCGTGACTTTTCGCTAATTGTCTTTCGATTGCATATCCGAGAATAATCGATATAACGGCACAAAGCTGACTTGTCATTGGCTGAACACCTGAACTTTAATGAGTAGGTGTACTTTAATGACATGCATTAATGGACTGCTACCAGGTGTATAATTACTACATTTCGGCATGGTCGAACATAAAATAAAATATAAAACCACTTAGCGAGAGTTAACACAATTTAAATAAGCATATAATAGCCAGGAAAAAAATGACGAACTCGAAAATCAACAGTAAAGTTCGTTGTAACGCAGACGACAGCAACCGCCGTATTGACATTGTGTTGTGCATTATTGGTAGTAGGGGGGAGCCGAAAGTCTACGCAACTGCCGTTCTCTTCGAATCTTCTCATACAATCATGGGAAGTTAATGCTGAAAAACAAAATGTCTACTAGTCAAACTGTTCTTTATTACCAGGATAAATACAAATAATACTGAAATATATTAATCTAGTTTCAGTTATAGATCTCCCCTTTTGTGCAAGAGGTAACATATCAAAATATTTTATGAATGGCGGGGAAAATATAAATTTCAAGAACTCTCTAGTGGCAGAGATAGTGACAAGTACAATCAAGTGTATCTGTGGCGATGCTAAGAAATCATTTATTGGAGATATGCAGTTATTAATTAAGAAAGTGATCTATTTATATTTATTACAATGTTTTATCTTATAGGCTACATGCATCAGATAAATACAATAAATATTAGTACCATATAATGGTAGTAACACTTAAAATAATAATAAAATTTAACAAATATCATACAAACATTTTCACTTTATTTTTAAACTTAAGAATGTGTCAATTGCTTAGGTCTGGATTATTTTTCAATACTGAATTGTATAGTCTTGGTCCATAATTCCTACTGTGTCTTAATCCAGCTGTAGTGTGGCATTTATGTTCTACCAAAAGAGTTGGGACATTTCTTCTGGTGTTATGTATATGTTTTTCAGTTATAAAATTCATTCGATTTTTGTGAAAATAAATTAGTAAATTACTGTATGTTTATATATTTGCTCAATTTTTAGTACTTGGAATTCAGAATAAATAAATTGAGTCGGATAATCAAGTGGTTTATGCAGACAGATTTTCTGTGTTCATTATTATTATTATTATTATTATTATTATTATTATTATTATTATTATTATTATTATTATTAAAAGGAGCGCAAAAGATTAACCGGTGTGTGTTTACAGTTCCATTCCCAAAAGCTATTATGAGGAGATGTACAGTAGTGGCAAAAAAAACCGGACCGACCTTGTAGCTGATTTCAGAGCCTTGTTCAATCTAGAGCACGATAGACTGGCAACTAAGACTTTCGTGGTTCGAATCCTGCCTGGGAAGGAAATGTTTTTTGTTCCTTATTCAATTTATACCCAACTTGTGTTTGTCGGTTCGTGTATATCCGAAATATTTCACACACAATCGGAGGTGAAAGAGTTAAGTGGGCCACCCTGTATAGTGCTGTAGGCCTGTTTGATTACGTCGGTTGGATCTTTGTTAGGGAATGGTGAGAGTAGTCATAGCTCTGTGAAGAAGATATACAGGGTCATCATTTTATTTTTACTAACATTTTTAATATTAACTTGGCTATGGCCTACCTCCGGATCAACGCCGTTTGTTACCCCCTTCCACCACTGGAGTTCGATGATACTGGCGTAGAATACAAACAAATCACTTTACTAGGTACAGGAGGGAAGAAAAGTAGTTAATCCATTTACGTAAACTAGGAAATATCGCGATTTTAAGTTTGATAATTTTCATTAGGTTTTTGTTTAATCAAAATACAGTACAGTATTGACAATGAGTGTTTTTACTCACGAACTGAGCTGTCCATGCGGACGTATTCATTATGCAATGTATATTATACTGTCTACAGCACATTAGCATACACTACAGAGAATGAAGTTAATAATCATAATATGGATATTTAAACACATTTTTAAAATGGTGGCCGTTCATTTCGATACAGGCTTCAGTTCTAATGTGTATATTATCGCACTCTAGACTATTGTACCTAATTCCAATTACCAGTTTCGTCCTTCGTACTAGTAACTCATGTTGAAATAATTCTGTACCTATTCTATAAAAGAGTACCTTACGTACTGTAAATTTAATCTTCACTTCTGCCCGATCCGAAAAGATAAAATTACTCAGACATACTATCTACTATCCGTCCAAGTAGTTATGTCGTAGGATCGTAGAAAGGGAGGAAATCACGTGGCAGTTAATTACTTAACGAGCTCCTTTTATTTAAGCTATTTTAAGCAGTTGTATAATATTACATATACGTCCAATTCCTAACAGAAATTAATGTTCTCAGAAAAGAGCTAAGACATCCCAGCCACTAGCTGGTGAATAAAAGCTGGTGGGGGAAACCAGGATACGACGTAGGCAAACGGACGACAGTACCTGTGCGAAAATTATTCAATATTGAAAGCTCTTTCGTCACTGGAAAACGCGAACATATTTTTGGAACGTACTGTTACTATGACCGTAAGGCTACTATGACTGTATATGCAGTCTTGGATCTGTGTGGAGAACGGTTGAACTTCATTAGTAGAAGGGTTGGGAGTGAAGTACATTAAAAAACTCACGTACAATAAAAATTGAAGTAAAAATAGAATGATGTCCTTGTATAAATCAAATAAAAACAACTGGCCCACAGATGTTCACATAATAATTTTCGCTGCACTTTCATTTACAAATACAACGCGTAAGATAATTCCACGTATCCTTTTAATTTCGGAGTCATTTTCTTATATAGAACATTAGAACAGTACTAAGTCTATTTATTTAGTTTTTTAATAGAACACCGGTAACTTTGTATTTTGAGATATATAAGCTTACTGCATAACATACATAAATATTTAATTGTTGCAAGTTTCTTTTATGTGTCGCAATATTTGAGTAATTAAATCAGTTTTATGTTCTCCCATTCATCCATTCCTTCATATTGTTCTTCCCAAGAACAGGTCTTTCACTGCAAACCCAGCATTGTCCAGTCTTTCCTATTTTCTGCCTTCCTCCCAGTCTCCGCATACGATCCATATCGTCTATCATCTGATATCTTCTTCTGCCCCGAACTCTTCTCCCGTTCACCATTCCTTCCAGTGCATCCTTCAGAAGGCAGTTTCTTCTCAGCCAGTGACCCAGCAATTCCTTTTCCTCTTCCTGATCAGTTTCAGCATCATTCTTTCTTCACCCACTCTTTCCAACACAGCTTCGTTTCTTATTCTGTCTGTCCATTTCACACGCTCCAACCTTCTCTATATCCACATTTCAAATGATTTTAGACTAGACGGCATTTCGGAAGGCGGTCAGCTGTTACATGCGCCGTAGCATTTCTGGTATGTGACGTCACAAACTTATACAGTAGAACCAATCAGAATCAGTCTATAACAAGTACTTCCAGAGTTCGTTTGTTCACGTGCGAGTGTTTCAATACATTGAATAAGTAAAACTAACATTTACTGTATATGTGTAAGATAAATAAATGGAAGAAGAGACTCTAAAAAGACAAGTATTGCACAGGTAGGTGCGGAAAATAGTGCTTAAGGTGTATAATTATTTTAAAAACGTTGACGAGCAGAACGCTGCCGGCCATCTTGATGCTGACTGCAACGTTGCCAAAGTGGAAGAAACGACTGTAGAAGCATGTGGTGTGGGATTGAGAACCGTGCAAAGAATATTGATAGTGTAGGAAAGAGGGTTTGTTTGGTGTCATGCTTACAGTAATCAACGGCTAAGTTCATTATTGTCTTTTGATAACTTCTCTCACTTGCGCGTGAAGTACGATGTGGCAATGTTGTACGCTGCCTTGCTCTCTCTATCTGTCTCTCTCGACGCAAACGCTAGCAGACTACCGCCTTCCGAATTGTCATCGACTCAAGTCGCATATTAGTGTGCAAATGTTTCTTTATCCTTCTTTACCGACCTCCTTGCCATCATCTGGGGCTACCTCAAACCAGCCGAGAGTAAGAAACAGCAGCTACGTATTAAATAATAATAATAATAATAATAATAATAATAATAATAATAATAATAATAATAATAATAATAATAATAATATGGAAATGCGTCTGCCATAATTAAAATCTGCTTGTGGTTGTCGTCTCTTTAACGATATAGGCCTACTCTATATTAAGGAGTGAGAAGTGTCGTGTTTAATTTTTCGCACTCTTGGATGTAATACAATTGGTGATAATCGTACAAAACTCTTGTCATTAATAACTCATGTTCAGTAAATTATACATGAAGACGTTTAACTTAGTACCTTAAATTCAAGCAAATTTTCCCAGAAACAGACGAATTCTAGAGGATGAATTCTCTCTCTCTCTCTCTCTCTCTCTCTCTCTCTCTCCTTACTTGAAGTTTGTTGTCTTTTAGCACGAGCACCATCGTCATATCTTTTGAATCCTGTCAATTGGTGTTCAATTTCAAAGTTAGTGATCAGTAGACAGTGGATGTGGGATGACTTATGGAAAAGTGCAAGCCCCTACAGTCTCGGCTGCGCGAAACGAGGAAACCGGGGCAAATTGAACGCTGCGCTTGCCGCCATATTGTTGGAGAGCAGATAAATAATAGCAGTGCGTAAGTCACGCAATTTAACGCTGTGATGATCTAAAATTGACATATTATGGCCATTTTCGACGTTTAACGTAAAATTAGGACGAAATAAACATAGCTATTCAAAGTTTCATTGATATGTGTTAGAACATTAAAGAAAAGAAAATACGTATGCAGCAATTTATAGAAAACATACTGATACATCCATAAATAGGCCTACATAATACACGTTATAGATTGTATAATTTTACGATAATCAGCAAATTGTTAGGTTTCAGAGAATCTAAAATTATATTAACATATTAACTCTTAGATCACAAGACATAAATATATGCACCTTGATTACACAAGTTCTTGTTATAATCAAATTCCTAAGTGAAATAAATATGCGATAATCAGTATAGACTTGTTAAGTTTTAGAGAATCAAAAATAAATTATATTACCGGTACTTTTAGACCACAGGACGTAAGTAACCACGCAAAATATAATGTGCGAAGGTAGCCAAATTACATTGAATTCATTCTTAAATTAATAAAGGGAATGCTATCAATTATAAAAAGTATCGGTACCTAATACATTGCAAACAATAGGTAACGTGAAGACCTAAAAACTAAACAATCACTTTATGCAAGATAAAAAAAACCACATACTTTTTATGTGTGGATTTTTTACATATTTTATTTTTATTTTAAATAAATAAAATAGATATATTATCATTGCTTGCGGAGTGATGGTATATAATTTTTATGCACATATGCAATATCAATAAGATGCCATTCCTTGCTTTTGTTAATAAAATATATCCGGCAAAATGTAAAAGAGTTATTTATAGGTGAACTCTGAATCATAAATTCACAAAGGAGGCTTAGCTATTATAGCTATTTATTTATTTATTATCTGTATATTTATTTATCCATATATGGATCTTGAATGAAAGTTTATTATCTTGCAAATAAATGCATTTACATAATAAAAACAAAAAGTTATCTTTCCACTAATGTTTTAACATCTGATGTGTAAGTCTAAATAATTCACTCAGTGGGATTTCTCTACAATCTGATATACCTGTACTAACAATTAAGTATTCTTTATTGTCGTAAACTACTGATTGATTTTTAATGATATTGATATTGTAACAACAGAGATAATATTATATCATACCTTTTGCAAATAGCTTGGAAAATTAAACAGGGATGGTATTATCGCCCCGCTCTCATGGTTAACATTCGGCAGGTCTTTGAGCGGCCTCATGCTTTCGGCAGGTCTTTGAAATTTAATTGTATTATTGTTTTCAATTTCTTGTGTCGCCGCTCCAATCACTCGCCTCAATTTCAATAATGCAACCAATAAGCTGCTTCAATTATTATTAAATGACACTTACTTGTCTAATCCACGTAGACTTAACCCGAGGTTGCAATGTCTTGTGCTGAGGACGAGCATTAAGGTATGTGATTAAAAATTATTATTAAAGAGTTATTATTAAGAGTTAAGAAAGCCAACGTACTCGTATATGAAATAATAATAATAATAATAATAATAATAATAATAATAATAATAATAATAATAATAATAATAGCCATTTAACAATATAACAAACTAGTGCTTATTCTTATGGAGGAAGTAGACGTGACAACGTGACGCTTAGAGTGAAACCTACAGAGCAACAATCGGTCGGCAAAATTATTTTTTTAAACCACACCGCACGTTATTGTATGATGCCGACATGTTAAGCATGAGTCCGCGGCGATAATATATCATCTTTCAAAATTATATTGCCATTACTTTCACACTATTCACTAAAAACACCCGAGACAAAACAAAGGACAAGTATGACAATCGTGTTTACCGCTCTATTTCTACCAGCAGCATGGCGGCGTAAACATGCGCAGACTGGTTTCAATTTTGGACAGCACACCAGCGCTCTGTGTGAGTCTAGTATACTGTTATAACGTCTTTGGAAAAGTGAAGTTGTTTCATATCGGAGTATATGGCACGTGCCGCGTCGTTCGTCTTTGGTGTACCTGGCGAGTACAGCAGCGTACATAACGAAGGAACCCCGGTCCACATTGCAACGCAATGTGTGCAGTTGTGTTATCCTGCTCAAGTATTTAGAGCAGCGTTTCTCAAACTATGGTCCGCGGACCACCTGTGGTCCTCAAGGTCTGCCCTTGTGGTCCTTCAAAAAAGACAGAAGAAAAAATAAAATTCAATCGAATAGGGTATCACACTATAGCTGAAAATCTCAGAGTTTGTAAATGACACATGGCAATCGCCTTTCACTTTTTCTCCTAGTAGTGACATTTTATGAAATTTATTTACCCTACCTGTCAATCGCCTTCCCACTCTACTCTCAGCAACAAAAGAGAGATTTAAAGCACTATGAACGTGGTGTTTCTCACCATCTTTTCCGTGCAAATCTGGCGCTGTGCCTGTTACCCAGCTAGGGACCACCCGAATTCATAACAGGATCAAAGTATCGAGCCTTTTCATGTATTTATGACATTCTTAATAGTTTTGCTGACATCCAGTCCGCACATTCAAATGGTCACGTACTGTACGTCGTACACCAATAATAGAACATGCAAAATTGCATCTTTACTTGTTGGAAATCAGGAATGTCTCTGCATTATTTTATTTTATTTCTGTTTTTGCAAATGACGATATAAGAAATTTTATGCTCGACCATGCCGAAACGTAGTAATTATACACCTGGTAACAGACCTTTAATTCATGTCGTTAAAGTACACCTACTCATTAAAGGTCAGGTCTTTCAGCCAATGACGACTCAGGTTACAACTGTTCAGCCAATGACAGGTCAGCTTTCTACCGTTATAAAACCGCAAGTATCGATTATTCTCGGATATGCAATCGAAAGAGAATTAGCGAAAAGTCACGGAGGCTGGAAATCCAATACTGTCGCAGAAGGTTATGTTCTGTTACTATAATAATTAGCGTTAATTGTAAATAATATTCAAATAAATTCAATTTGTCATCTCGTTTTTCAATGTCTAATTTTATTTCAATGTTATCTCTGTAGGTTCTTATGGCCTAGCAAGGTCAATGTGGATATCTGTTCCTCGGAAAAAATCAATACTTTCGCGTCTGCGCACATCTCACAACATACGGAACGTTGCTGAAGGTCAGATACAATTAAAATTAATAATATCAAGTTAGAAATATGGTCGAGCATAAAAAGTCGTATGAAACTCGCCTATAATGGTAATTAAGAAGCTCGTATGAAAATTATGAAACTCGCTTGCGCTCGTTTCATAAATATCCATGCTCACTTCTTAATTACCTTCATTATAGGCTCGTTGCATAATGTACTATTATTCTATTAACATTAAATTAACTAGTTAATGCTAATATAAAATTAATTGAATTACATTAATTGTAATTAATTATTTCTACATTAAAATGTAAGTAGGCCTATACTGGTATTAAAATATGCTACATAAATGATAAATTTGCTTTCGAAGGGGACAAGAGTAGGCCTAAGATGGTCCGCGGAACTCTTCTGACTTAAAAAAGTGGTCCCCACTTCAAAAAAGTTTGAGAAACGCTGATTTAGAGTGTAGTGCTGATCCATTCATAATGTCGAAGTCAAAACGTTAAATTCGCTTACAGATACGAAATGCAATTAAGTAGTATGAGAGTGACATTTTATGTATTAACGAAGACAATATCGTGTGTAATGTATGTAAAATTGAAATAAAAACCAGAACAACTCAGGCTATAGAGAAACATTGCAACAGTACATCGCACAGGATATGCGTTGAAATGAAATCTGAGGAACCATCATCATCATCATTTAGTTGTGTGGGTCTAAACGACACGTGCAACATGATGCTCAGTGCAAATATTCCTCTAAAGAAATTGAGTGATCCCCATTTTAGAGTTTTTCTTCAGAAATTCTCTCGATACAAAAACTGTTTAAGCGATAGGCGAAGACGATTCAGCTTCGACAACTTACGAGAATATATCGTCGTTCACTGCATCGCTGGTAATTGCATCAATGATGACGAGGACATATGTGCTACACTACTACAGTACGTTATTTTTCTTTTCCTTCTGACTGTACGGAGATACAGTAGCATGTTGACGTCATTTGTTTACGTTTAAAACCTGTTGAGCCAATGGTCTGAACGAAAAAAAAAAAACATGTAACTTATAGTAAATGTGCACCTACATTCAACGATAAGTCATCCCGCATCCACTGTCTAGTGATCACCAGGCTTCGAGACTTTGGACCCGATACAATAAATTTACTGTGCATGCACTATAGGTTGTTGACTCGCTGCAGGTAGATAGAGATGTGTTGAGGTAACAACGTTGCTATTTAGAGTAGAGTACGGTAGTATGGGGAAATACACATATGTACATTTTGAAAGTAAATATACATTACACAATGATACTGTCAAAAGAATGTGAAAAGCATTTATTCTCCTGTCTTTTATCAGCATTCGTGTTTAATTATACACAGTTAATGGTGGAAATAAGCATGTAGCAATTTTAATTTTTTCATTTATCCTATTGGCCGTCTTTAGGAAGTGCAATTACAGTACCGAATTGCAATGTACTACAAGATACATTCTCAGTGTCTCAAACGTAAATCTTTTTCAGTTATCTGATAAAGTTTGTACTGTAGAAAGCTGCGCTCTACGTCGCATGGCGTGATAGGAGCAAAACGAAGAAACCTAACATCATTGCAGTCTCTAAGAAACAAGCCTTTATTCTCGGGTGACTCTATGTCCACTAATTTGCTGTTTATGTTATACAATGTTCCATATCTGTTATTTTTACATAAAATTGATTTCCACTTCTGTTTCACACGTTCAGTAACCGGTGTACTTGATGTCTCATTAATTCTCTGCATCATTTTCTAAATCAATTTGAGGGCTTCCGGCATCTCTTGCTCTGACTTTTCTAACCGTGTAATAGTTTCAGACACAGTTTGTATGAAAACCAAATTATTCGTCAGAACCTTCAAATCCAGAGCGTTTTCCTTTGCGTATTTGTTGGCATTCATTCTACAGTACCCCCACCCACTGTACGCTTTACCACTATACTTAGTACGTCGTTATGCGGATCTCCCACTGAACTGCTCTATCGGGTCCGAAGTCTCGAAGCCTGGTGATCAGTATTCTCTCAGTAGAATTATAATTGGGAGTAACGTCTTGAGTTTTGTCAGGTCCATGAAATTTATATTTTCAAAACCTTAAGACACAAAACAGATGTGTGTGTCCCACAGCTAATATCCTTCGTGGATGCATAGGAACGGTCGAATATGAGAAAGGATCTCTTTCTGAGAACCGTCGCGTCCAGCAGTAAAATTTTATTGCAGTTTCGGGAATAGGCTAAGCAAAGCGTGTCGTATGGGAACGGACTCGTGTCACGTTACACACACTGCGCTCTCACCCCTTAATGCAACGTTGGCTGCAGAAACATTAAAGTTCCCTTCGTGTTTTTTATTCTTTGCTAAGGCAATTATATTTTCTACAAGGTTCCGATACGCCTATTAGGACCTGTACCAGGATTAAATTAAAGCGTAGTTTTCTGTTTAATGATACTCTTTCAAATGTTATGTTTTTCTAGCTTGAAGGAATTTGTGGTCAAGGGGCAGGCATTTATTTTGTCATTTGTGTTTCTTAATATCCGCGCCAGCGAAGAATTTTGGAGATTTTCCTATAGGCCATCCTTGGTGGGCACTGAATGAGTATATTTCTTAAATACGAATGGGGTTTACCCGGTGGCAGCTCCAGACAGCAAATTATATATAATAGAAAATAGATAAAATAACAAAAAGGATAACTGTAGGAATAAAAATACTTTAGAAATCTACACACCTATCAGTACTACGCGCACAGGTTAAATCTGCGTCCGGAAAGAATGTGAATCACCGTTCCCTCTCCCTCTGGCCTTTGTGACCTATGAGTAAACACTGAGCTGATAAAAAGATGTTTGATGTTCGTGCCAGCAACTTGTATGAGATAGTGGTGAATATACGTGTGTAGGAGATGCTTGAAGTGTTGTACCCGTATAAGTACTGTGAAAATCTTAATATTATGCACAGTATTTCTTACACACATTATATGTAACTTATACAGGGACATCATTTTATTTTTACTTCAATTTTTATTGTACCAGAGTTTTTGAATGTACTTCACTCCCACCCCTTCTACTAATGAAGTTCCTCCACACAGATCCAAGACCCATAGCGTAAACAGCACTGAGTTAGCGAGTATAGTACGTTCCAGAAATATGTTCGTGTTTTCCAGTGACGAAAGAGCTTTCAATATTGAATCATATTTTCGCACAGGTACTATCCCTTTGCCTACGTCACATCCAGATTTCCCCCACCTGCTTCTGTTGGCCCCTCTGTAAAAGCTGGGCTGTCTTAGCTCTTTTCTGAAAACATTAATTTCTGTTAGGATTTGGACGTCTACGTAATATTATACAACTGTTTAAAATAACTTAAATAAAAGGGCCTCGTTAAGTAATTAACTGTCACGTGATTTCCTCCCTTTCTACGATCTTGCGGCATAACCACTTGGACGGACAATAGATAGCATGTCTGAATAATTTTATCTGTGCGGGTCGGGCAGAAGTGAAGATTGAATTTATAGTACGTAAGGTACTCTTTTATAGAATAGGTACAGAATTATTTCAACATGAGTTACTAGTACGAAGGACGAAACTGACAATTGGAATTAGATGCAGTGATCTATAGTGCGATAATATGCACAAAAGAACTGAAGCCTGTATCGAAATGAACGGCCACCATTTTCAAAAATGTGTTTAAATATTCATATTAAGAGTATTTTTCAATTTAACTTCATTCTCTATAGTGTACGCTAATGTGCTGCAGACAGTATAATATACACTGCATAATGAATATGTCCGAATGGATAGTTCACTTCGTAGTAAAAACACTTATTGTTAATACTGTACTATATTTTGATTAAACAAAAACGTAATGAAAATTATCGAAGTCAAAATCGCGATATTTCCTAGTTTACGTAAATGGATGAACTACTTTTCTTCCCTCCTATACCTAGCAGAGTGATTTGTTTGTGTTTTACGCCAGTATCATCGAACTACAGTTATGGAAGGGGGTAGCAAACTGTATTTCCGGTTCTCTAAAGGTATAGCCAGGTTAATATTAAAAATGTTAGTAAAAATAAAATGATGTCCCTGTATATTACCTCACTCGTTGCACATGACCTCACCCACAGCACTCCTTTTTGATAGCATGATAGACCTGCCGATGGAGTATGAAAGTCATTTTTTGACGTGTACTTATGCTATGAACTGTTGAATTAGTTACAAAGTTTTCACGATTACATACGAGGAAGATTATTAATGAAAATATATACTGACAACCCATGGGCATTATTTGTAGTTTTTTTTTAAATAGTCCTACACGAATCCCTAGATTTGGCACCTACTATTATTCTAATTACTCTTTTTTGTAATAGAAATATACTGTTACTATCTGTGGAATTTCCCCAGAATATTATTCCAAAACTCATTACCGAGTGGAAGTATGCAAAGTATATTGTTTTTAAGGTATTGATATTTAACTTACTATCTTTTGCAATGGAGGTGGGAAGGAACTGGCCACCATAATCCATTATGTCCTGACCTAGTTGCCTCATAAATAGTGCCTTGTTAGTATCATTGTTTGTTTGGTTTAGGCTACTCTGGCACTAGGCCACTCAAATGAGACAACGTGCTTTTTGATTATTTTGAATACAGAAGTACTCAATTGCTATTTAAACTTGTACTTTCCACCTCTAGACGGTGAATACAAATGTTCTGTTGCCATGTAGATGATGCGTGGCCTTGAGAGAAGGGATGAATGACGTTGTCCGGGTCGTGACGTATGCTACAATTGGAACACAGTTCTGCATTGCTGCTATAGCCTATAAGCTGATTACATAAAATGTTCTGCAGATGATGAGAAAACAAATAATTGAATGGTAAAGAAGAGAAAGAATAAAAATAATGTATGTTGTTTTTTTTACAGGTTTACTGTTGCACCGTTCCTTGTTGATGTCCTGTAAAGAAGAGAGCGGATGACTCAGGCCTATGGAGTGACAGAGTGTTCATGTCCAATGTATTTCTGCTGAAAACTCACTCGTGAATTTCTTCGGGGCTGAATCGGCACTAAATTTTACAATACATTTTGACGAATACCCGGACAATAGTAATTCATATGTTTGTTTGGAGAAGCTATTGCGAGATTTGTTCTCTTTATTTCATTGTCATATCCGTGATTATCAAAACACTCACTGGTATGTTTGCATTGTGCATTTTTATAACCTTGTTTTGAAGGTGTTAGCCAAATAGTCATAACAATTATTTTAACTTGGAAAAAAGTTCCACATATTAATGTAAAGCTTATATTCGACAAAATGTTATGTCCTGTAAACATTAGTACCGATTTCAAGTCGAAAGATGTGTGTGAAACATACATAATGTAAGTTGAATTTTATTTTCCTGAAATATTTCGTTAGTCTTACATTAATACAGCTTCTCTACTGTTGATGCTGAGAGGTACAGACAATATACTGTAATTCGTTAAATATTACGTAGAAAACAATTATTTAGGGGAGAGTTGGGTAGTATCGGACATCGGGTAATATCGAACAGTGAGTTTCTTTCACCTACCACCAGATGTTAGTACCTGAATGACATTGGTTACGTTTCTGTTATGACGCATACAGAAACGTAACCATGTTATCCAGTTACTACCATCTGGTGATAGATGAAAGAAACGCACTGTCCGATATTACCCGATGTCCGATAATACCCAACTCTCCCCTACTAGGCCTATGAGTTTGAAGACAATGGAGGAGGATAAAACATTTAAGTCAACCTTATAAATAACCTCTCCTTTTTGTTGCACATTTCAGTGTTTAAAACGAATATTTAATTGAGAAATTGTTGTGGTACCTTACGTCCTACTATTCTTTTTCGATTTGGAGGAGTAGAGTAAAGTTGCCTATTTCCGTGATACCCCTAATCCCGTGATACTTTTATTAAACTGAATGTCAGTCAAAGCTTTGCCGTTCGACCATAGCGCCAGACATCTTTCTCGAAAGAGTGCATCTTTCGCCTACTTTTGAGACATCGGCGAACTTCACAACAAGATATCCAACCTCGTGACATTCAGTGAAAAAGACGTATAACGGAATTAGGAGTATCACGAAATTAGGCAACTTTACCCTGCAGCATGCATTTTAGAGGAATTATATGCGAATGGAGAGGACAGTAAGTAATATACTAAAAAGTGTTATCGACGTAATAAATAAATAAATTAATTAATCTCACATTCATCTTGGAATCGTCTTAACATTTTAAATAATTTGAGATCAAATCATGAAGAATTTCTTTTTCGATTATTTATTTATTTGAAAAAAAAACAATCATCATGCCGTAGCCCTGTTATTATTTGAAATCAACTACAGTACGATTATTTAGTCCTGACAGTCGCCGGAGATGTGCGCGTGGGACAGGCCAGTCCATTTAGTTTCGCCAAGGGGTGTTTGGTTTATTCACTCGCTTGCCTTTACCGGCTGCTCGCCCTATCTCTACTCCGGAATTCTCCCCGCCCCCTCCGATTACTTCCCCTCTTTTGCGTCGCTGAGTTGTCAGGACTAAACAATCGGTTAGTACCGTCCACTTAAATGTTACTTTTGAACAGGTATATCGTCTGTGTCTCATGGCAAATAACTGTCGGATTGCAAAGGAGCTTCGGTTCCAATTCAAAATTCCGTTGTTTTTCTGCATCTAGAACTCAAGGCTGAAGACATTCAAATAGCACTTTAAATATAATTGAAATTTTATAAATTTTTACTTCTAAACAAACAAGACATTCGGCTGCCTGTGCAAACAATTATTCTGAGACTCTGTGCTTCCATATTGTCATTGAAATGTTTGAAGATGGTGAAGAATCTGCTTCTTGAGTTACAGCGTCAACAGGAGCACTCTGTTTGTAACCAATTTGTATTTTGTACGTTTACTTAGTGTTTATGTTGCATTAATTTCAAATTGTACTGTAGATGCACTTATAGTTAACTTGTGTGATATTGTGTTATGTGTGTTTACTCATGACTGTACTTCGAAAGATGTCACAAATTTAAGTTGTTCCTTGTTTAAGTTACACTAATTTCCAAGTGTAATGTAGTTGATATTGCAGTAGGCCTATAATTAGTTAATTTGCAGTGACATTGCTTTATGAATGATTACTTATAACTTGGCCTGAGTCTTTCTGGACTAAAAAAATATATGTTTAGGCACATAAGTTTAGTTGATATTCACAGCACTTACCCAAAATCTGGGATGAGTTATGAAAAAACGAACGTAAGGTGTTCTTTGCTTGTTTGTTTGAGTTACTCAAATACAAAGTGTACTGAAGTTGCTTTTTTAGTATTGTTTTTTGAGTAGCTTTACGTTGTCTATGTTTACTTAAAGCATACTCTTAGAATGAGGGATTGAAAGAAATCTAAGACATTCGTTGCTGGTATATGCACGATATAAGTTACTTAATTTTTCTTGTAGACGGATGGTAGTGTATGTTATTAATTAAAAAATATTGTAATCAGTAGTTCATAGGCCTACTACTTACTTATACTGGTATATACACAATATAGCTTACTGAATTATTTTGTAGATGGTGGAGGTATATGTTACTGATTAATAAAAGTAGTAAGTTTTTTTGATAATTCGTTGCTGGTATAAGCACGATACACTGAATTAGTATGTAGACGGACGGTGGTACATGTTATTAATTAAGAAACATCATGTAATCAGTTTTGTGAAATTAATTTTGGTGTCACTTGCATGAAGGATTTGGCTGGTGGTTGTGCAATGTAATAGTTTTTCCATTAAATAAATTAGATTCATTAAGAAGTGTTGATTATTGTATTGTAAATCAGTAATATCTTGGATTATGACTGTTTATAACATTACTTCTTGTGCAGTTTTCTAGCCTTCATACAATTAGGCCCACTGCCAACAATTCTGGGAACTGCCTTTCTTTCGGAACCTACAGAATGTCTTGTAGTGCAATTATGTTAAATTTCTATGATAAAGAGAATCAATGCCCAGTTTACTCTCATCTTCATCGGAATGATTACAATTGAAGACCTCAGAACAATAAGTGAGTTATAGATCAAATGTGGCATTTTCGGATTTTCAAACTATCTTACTATTCCCGCGTCATAGAATCAGAATCTGTCATTGGTTCTCTCATAAACACATTTTTAGTATTAGAAACTGAAGTTCATGTAATATGCTCTTCCAAAAAATAAAGTGAATAGAAACTTTGTTTTTGCTCTTCTAAAAAGTTGCCTTTTGGTTCATAACCCACTTATTGTAATGAGATCTTCAATTATGCAACACGAACTTTTAAGTGCATTTTAACGTCTAACTCATGGATGGGCATCGTGCCTCACTTGAGAAATAATGCCTCACTGACCTTCACAGAGCATATCGCTCTGAGTGACATCACCTTCACAGTCCCCGTTCCTCCCTCACGCAGCTCCTAGGCGTAGGCAGGTTCTATATCAGTTTCATTAGCAATAAGTATCAGTGGTGGCATAATGGCATTATCAAAGCAGTGTGTACGCGTTAGAAAACGATTATTTCATGAGAAATGGGAGGAAGACTTTTTTTGCTGTTTAGAAGGGGAGAACATACGATATATGTTATGCTCGAAAATCCTATTAGGCATTAATACATTTAATATACAACGACATTACTCCTTATGTCATAAAGAACATGCTGAATTAGAAGGTAAGACAAATTAAATGCTATTTTTCGTAATATTCCGAAGAAAATTTATGGTCTTAACATTTGCATAGTAGGCCTATACTAAATACGACATTATACCTTAAACACGCTGCATTAAAAGGTACGAGGAATTAAATGTTGTTTGTACGTATTATTCCCAAAAGAAATTTATAAAAAAAATATTAAATGCGCGTAGAAAACGAAATATGATTTTCTGAAATTATTTTCGGTCGAGAACGTGCAAATCTATTAAGTAATTTTGAAAAAAAAAAACACGAAAATATATATTAAAAAAATAAACGTAGACAACGTGATGGAATATTATTGGGTAGTTACGCAATTTCTCGCCTGTGATTTAAATCAATTCAATGATGCAGAAATAGTAAAGAGGTTTATGATTAAAGCTGCCGAATTAATTTGCCAAATTGAATAAAAGTTTTCGAGTCTCTCACGTTAACCAAGCGCTTTCCTAATAATTCGCCACTGACCGCCTTAGCGATTACGATAAGGTGACGCAGGTCACAGCAGTTTATATTTCCCATCCTACTCTGCAGTCTCCTCTCCTAGTAAACAAACTATTTCAAATCGAGTGTCTCACGTAACCGAAAATTGTGCCCGTGTATGGTCTAACTGTTGAAGTTCAAATTCAAATTCAAATTCAAATTTATTTACAATTTACATTTGAAATGATAAATATGAATATAAGTTATACCCGAAATGAGCATATGCTCGTGCTCGGGTACAGTCCAGTAGTCTACATAAATTTTTACAGAGATCAAATAATAATGCTGATGATAGAAATAATAGTAACAATAATAATAATAATAATAATAATAATAATAATAATAATAATAATAATAATGATAATAGAATAATCGTGACGGAGGTGATACAAAGATAGTAATGCAAAATAATTCATCAATAATAATAATAATAATAATAATAATAATAATAATAATAATAACAATAATAATAGCAATAATAATAATAATATTAGTGATGAAACAAAAATATTTACAATAAAAAAATAAATACTAAGACGGATAAAATAAAATATAAAACCACTAGCGAGAGTTAACACAACTTAAATAAGCATATAATAACCGGAAAAAATGACGAACTCGAAAATCAACAGAAAAGTTCGTTGTATCGCAGACGACAGCAACCGCCGTATTGACATTGTGTTATGCATCAATGGTAGTAGGGGGGAGCCGAAAGTCTACGTAACTGCCGTTCTCTTCGATCCTTCTCGTACAATCATGGGAAGTTAATGCTGCAAAAACAATTTTTTTTTTATTTTAGTAGGTTATTTTACGACGCTTTATCGACAGCCTAGGTTATTTAGCGTCTGAATGAGATGAAGGTGATAACACCGGTGAAATGAGTCCGGGGTCCAGCACCGAAAGTTACCCAGCATTTGCTCATCTTGGGTTGAGGGAAAACCCCGGAAAGAACCTCAACCAGGTAAGTTGCCCCGACCGGGAATCGAACCCGGGCCACTTGGTTTCGCGGCCAGACGCGCTGACCGTTACTCCACAGGTGTGGACAAACAAAATGTCTACGAGTCATACTGTTCATTATTACCAGGATAAATACAAATAATACTAAAATATATTAATCAAGTTTCAGTTATAGATCTCTCCTGTTGTGCAAGAGGTATCATATCAAAATATTTTATGAATGGCGGGGAAAATATAAATTTCAAGAACTCTCTAGTGACAAGTACAATCAAGTGTATCTGTGGCGATGCTAAGAAATCATTTATTGGAGATATACACTGTTATTAATTAAAAAAATGATCTATTTATATTTATTACAATGTTTTATCTGATAGGATACATGCATAAGATAAATACAATAAAAATTAGTACCATATAATGCTAGTAACGCTTAAAAAAATAATAAAATTTATCAAATATCATACAAATATTTTCACTTTATTTTTAAACTTAAGAATGTGTAAATTGCTTAGGTCTGGATTATTTTTCAATACTGAATTGTATAGTCTTGGTCAATTTGGAAATTTGTTTATAATATGTGCTACGTCGAAATTTCCTACTCTAATTATCCCCAGACTCTCACATGATAGACTGGAATATACACGCTCGTAAAACGAGTAAAACGACCTGATTCTGCTCAGACACATAAACCCGAGTCACATGGGGATAGTTTACAGGAGTCAAGTGCTTGAAGCCTCTAAACTTGATGCTATATTTGTGATCACACGGAGACATTAAACTTGAAACCATGCTTGAAAAAAAGCGTGCGCTAAATGTTGTCTTCGTAGTAGTGTTTGAATTCTTGTATTCTGTTACAGTTAATAAAAATCAATAGTGAACTGGCATTTTTAGTTTGGTGAAACTGAAGATGCCACCAGCACATATTCAAGCTTGTGTGCAGCTAATTGGCGCCTTGTTATTGTATGAATTACAAAATATTCTTGAAAAAAAAGGAAAGGAGAACATGGGTTAAGAAATGGATTCGTAGAAGAATTATGCACGGTGCATCTAATATCTTGTTGAAAGAATTAGCTTAAGAAGGTCCTGCAGAATACAGGAAGCATCTCAGAATGAGTCCTGTTTTAAGGGTTTTTAACTTTTTTCGAACCACTTCTACGTCTATGTTTTCGAAACCTTGTTCCATGAGTTCAATAACTAGTTTCTGGAATAATAATTCCCGCTTGTTTTTATTGAGGTATTCTTTGTCACGTATACTCCTGCCCGTGCCTCACTTCCTGAGCTGTTTCTTTGCGGGGCGAGACGCAGAGGGACAGGGTAGGAGGAGCTGCGTACCGCATGTGCCTACTACCCTGCGTTCAACACATCGGCCTTTTCAGGATTCCTTTCGTCAGCTATGGAGCAATATCAGCCATTGACAAGCGAATGTATAGGCTGTCCCCTCACGAAACAGATTATGTCCCCATCAATTCCTGTAACTAAACACAAATACCAGTTGTAGACTACAGTCTCTACAAGACATTGTAGACCTAATCGCGATTACGGTTATCACGTGTACATATTCGTAAACTCTTTCCTCAATGGCAGTGTTTCTCAAACTTTTTCCACCGCGAAACCCCTTTTAATCTAAAGTGTAACTGCGGAATCCCTGTAATATTGTATTAGTGTTTAAATTAACAGACAAGTGAAAGCTAGTATCTCAATAATTCTGTTCAGTGGGACGAAAGTATTTGCTTTTTAAGCCTGCAATCTGGTTTTATGGCGGAAAGTTGTAGTCTCATTTCTATTGTACTTCTGCATTTTGTCTTTTCGATATTTTGTTTTAGTGAACAGATGCGCAGAGAATCCAGTGATGAAAGTGATAAATATTATGGGTATTTTCCGTTTTAGATGTTCATTAAACATATTATTATTACGCATATTCTTGGATTATTATTATTATTATTATTATTATTATTATTATTATTATTATTATTATTATTATTATTATCGGTGGTTTCATGTTATTATTGATTCATATTTCCGTAACATTTATATATTTTTATAATATCCACTAAGTATAAAATAGCCACCGGAGCAGTCCAGTCGGCTAAGACGTTTGCCTATCGATCCAGAGTTGCACTCGGGCGCGGGTCCGATTCCCGCTTGGGCTGATTACCTGGTTGGGTTTTTTCCCCGAGGTTTTCCCCAGCCGTAAGGCGAATGTCAGGTAATCTTTAGCGAATCCCCGACTTCATCTCGCCAAATACCATTTCGCTATCATCAATCCCATCGATGCCAAGTAACCTAGTAGTTGATACAATGTCGTTAAATAACCAAGTAAAACCATATAAGGCTCACGGAACCCCAGAACATACTTTGAGAAATGCTGCTCTATGGTAATTCAGCAGTTGTCCAAACTGAACGAAGAGTGGCCTAGTGTGTACTTACATTTTAGGAAATCGCCATCAGAGATAATAGCGATAGTGGTAACCACGATTAGAGTATCCAGTATTATAACCAGTAAAGATCCCTGCGATGGCGTAGGATAATGTTTTCAGAACATGTAATATGCTGCCGTGCCGCCACGTTGCACCTCCCGTGACGTTCCGAGCAGACCTAAGAGGCGTGGTTATAAGCACTAGGGAACTCTCGGTTCAGGACGTGAGACACGGGTAGAGTACAAGTTCATACTTCTCATACACTTCCAAAAACTTTATGATATCGTTGGAATTCCACTTAGGGGCGCTCATTATTAATAATAATTAATTTACTTCGACAATAGGCCTAAAACTACAAACTTTCTACTTGCCAAGTTGCTACAAGTTCACATTCACACGCGGGAAGTGGAGGAGTCAAGTTGGTCACGTGACGGGGAAGTGGACACAAAAGTTGACGGGTCGTCAACTCAAATTCTGCTTGACCGCCAAGTCACAACTTGACTGTCTCGACCATATCACACGGGGAGAGTTGAAAGAAAGTCGACTTGCTCCAAGCGCTTGACTCCTGTAAACTCTCCCCGTGTGAATTAGCCTTCAGACACACTGGACAATTCAATGTTGTACAGGGACATCATTTTATTTTTACTTCAATTTTTATTGTACCTGAGTTTTTGAATGTACTTCACTCCCACCCAGGGGCGTATACTGGTTAAAGGGTTTGGGCTACCGCTGACCCTATTATTACACAAAATATATCTAACAATTACTTTAATTTTAATTACTATGGTAAAACTAATAATACAAAATTATTACATTATGTTATATTATAAACTTTTTCTTTTGTAATTTCCTTGGGCTACCGCCGGTAGCCCCGGTAGCCCGCAAAATACGCCCCTGCTCCCACCCCTTCAACCGTCTTCCACACAGATCCAAGACCGCATATACAGTCATAGTAGCCACAGTACGTTCCAAAAATATGTTCGCATTTTCCAGTGACGAAAGAGCTTTCAATATTGAATCATTTTCGCACAGGTACTGTCGTCCATTTGCCTACGTCGTATCCCGGTTTCCCCAACCAGCATTTATTCGCCAGCTAGTGGCTGGGCTGTCTTAGCTCTTTTCTGAGAACATTAATTTCTGTTAGGAATTGGACGTCTACGTAATATTATACAACTGTTTAAAATAACTTAAATAAAGAGGCCTCGTTAAATAATTAACTGTCACGTGAGTTCCCTCCTTTCTACGACCCTACGACCTAACCTCTTGGACGGATTGTAGATAGCATGTCTGAGTAATTTTACCTTTTCGGGCAGAAGTGAAGATTGAATTTACAGTACGTAAGGGACTCTTTTATAGAGTAGGTACAGAATATTATTTCAACATGAGTTACTAGTACGAAGAAATGGTAATTGGAATTAAGTACAATATGCTATAGTGCGATAATATGCACATTAGAACTGAAGCCTGTATCGAAATGTGTTTAAATATCCATATTATTATTATTTTTCAATTTAACTTCATTCTCTATATTGTACGCTAATGTGCTGTAGGCAGTATAATATACACTGCATAATGAATACGTCCACATGGACAGCTCAGTTCGTGAGTAGAAACACGCATTGTCAATACTGTACTGTATTTTGATTAAACAAAAACCTAATGAAAATGATTAAACTCAAAAGCGCGATATTTCCTAGTTAACGTAAATGGATGAACTACTTTTCTTCCCTCCTATAAATAGTAAAGTGATTTGTTTGTATATTATGTCAGTATCATCGAACTCCAGTCGTGGAAGGGGGTAGCAAACGGCTTTGATCGAGAGGTATAGGCAAGTTAATATTAAAAATGTTAGTAAAAATAAAATGATGTCCCTGTACTTGGGGAGGGCCCCTCTGTATGTAGTCTATCAGGTCTGAATGTATCATACATTCCAGATAGTGACGTCACCTCAACAGGCAGAGCAAAGTAATCAACTCTTCTAAAAGGTTATCGTCTTATTGACTTCTCAGTCGAATGCAATCGTCAAATCAGTCTTGGAATAGAATTGTTAGTGTGAAGAAGTTAGACTTCCATGTACATTGCACAGTATAACATTATATTAGTGATGTAAGGTGAACGATAGTGATTATTATAAAACATTAATGTCTATAGGATAGTGTAGTGGATGTGTAAATACTGTATAGGCCTACCTCAAAAGTGCTGTGTACCAGGATGCAGATCAAAGTTTGATAGATAGACCTACATGAACAGGTAAGATATATGTTGCCGTCTTCTCGATTCGAAAAAATGCCCAGAGTACTAGTAGAACAGTAACTTACTGGTGACGGGTGAAACATAGTGATAATTTTTAACCTGGAAATTCTGCTGTAGTTTGTATCAATCATTTTCCGGAAGAATTTATACCTAGTTAGGGAAGAACGTGCTACAAGGAACGATGGCAATGAGCGTGTTGTACCAAGGCAGATGTTTATATTATATTATATAAAAAGTGTGTTGATAACGGATGTACCCCGATAAGTAAGTTTTCAATTTATTATGGGGGCTCTTGAATCTCAGGAGGAACAAATTTTATTTTACAACAGCGCAACCCACTTTCTTTTTGAACCACTAAACGCGGAAAGCTGGAGAAGAGGCGAGAAAAATCAGTTCGCAAGGACGAGGAAAACTTTATAAAATGGTGCGAAGATGTGCTAAAAATTTGAAGAATACAAAGATAGGATCCGTAATGCGGAAATTAATAAGTTAATAAAAATTTGAAAATGGGATTGCACCATGCGGGACTGTTAAAAATTGTTACGAGCTAAGATGATTATATTCGGAACATAATATCATTAAAACTAGTCAATTTTTCATCCATTTCAAAATTTAGATTGAAGTGGATATTCGGTAAAGGAATTATTCTTGTTCGTTGTATAAAATTCGAGTATTTTTCGATGAAAAAATGTACCAGCTCTCAGAGTTTCCATTTATGTTAAAAATAATTGTGCCATTTTTGCAATACTTTTCAGATTTGTGAAAAATTGTTAATGTAGAATTTCAAGAACACGATAGATTAGGGCCTATATTAAATTTAAAAGTTTGGACTTATTTATATTTAGTTAAAAATGGGAAGGATTAGAAACAAAGGAATCATCGAAAAATAAATCTGGAAAACTTTCAAATGATACGAAAGTTACCCTAGGCCTATAACATACCATACCAGAAAAACTTTAATTTTTAATTGCAAATTTCTTTCATCTGACATAGGATTTAAAAATAATTCTCTGGGTAAATTTTTCACGGATCATTTAGAGGCTAGATTTGGACAGTAGGCCTACAAGGAGCTCAGTGAGGACAGTTATATTTTTCTCACTCAAATATTCCAATCTGGAAAGAATATTAAATTACTAAGTCTTCATCAATTAAATCGGCAACATGCTGAATTTTATATAAGATTTCTGATCTGTAATAAAGAAATTGATACCGATGGCTAGGCGCATTCACAAACCCACACCGTCCGAATATAGGCCTAGGCCTACTAGTTTTCGCTGAGTACAGTACGATTATATCTGCAGTGCTTGGGAAAAGTGACATAAGTCAGTTTTCACAAACCTTTTTTGATAATTTATTGACAACTTACACTGGTTTATGTCGATTTGATTTTTTTCTGTATGAATTATTGTAATGGGAGGAATACCTATGTATTTTTTTCCAAGCTAACATATGTTCCATAAATTGTCAATAAATTATCAAAAAAGGTTTGTGGAAAATGACTTGTGTCACTTTTCCCGAGCACTACAGATTTAGTCCTGACAGTCTCCAGGGGTGTGCGCCTGGGTCAGTCCATTTAGTTACCCTAAGGCAGACGTCTCAATAGGGCCTCCTCGGAGCACTTCCTCCTCTCTCTCTCTCTCTTTTTTAAGTAAGAGTGGAACAAGATGCGGGAGCAGTTCGTGTGTCTCCGGATGATGTCATTGACCGCGACGTTTGAATAGACATCTGTAACCGCTACGATTTTGTCTCCTTCTCCGAAGAAAGAATGTCCTTATTACCGCAAATGTATGAACAAATAAAAGCTTTTACAGGGAAAGCGAAATTGTGGGAGCTGCAAGTTTCAGTGGATAACTGTTACCACTTTATTAATCTAAAATTGTTACCTAATTTGAATCAAGACCAGTGTAACAAATATAATGAAGTACTGAAGGACTTGAGAAAAGAATTTGAGAGGACATATCATAAGAATACGTACCTTAACAATCAACAAGTTTAACTCTAATTTTATTATTATTATTATTATTATTATTATTTAATTGAATTTTATTTTATTCAACATAGTATGAACTTAAAAAAAGAGAGATACCAAAAACCATTTTCTAGAAATGAAATATTTTGTTGTTATTCAACTGTCCGAAGACAGGCCTGAACCTCACATGTGATATCAACAGGCACCACTTATGAGGCAACTAGGCCAGGAGCTAATGGGATAGGGTAGCCAGTTCCTTGTACTTGAATAATTACGTAACATGTATGGTTCTTCATGCTTCAGATGTCTTCTTTTTACTCATAATATATAATTAGAAAATACATTTATTATTATTATTATTATTATTATTATTATTATTATTATTACTACTATTACTACTACTGCAAACGACTTACGAAATTTTATTCCTTCCGAAAACAACCGTCTATTGTGACAGTACAACTCAAAAGTGCAGCTTTGTGGAATTTCTCCCGCGACAGTTACAACTTAGCTCGCTCATGCTTGTAATATGAATCAACGATCGGCTATCTTCGGCTATTGAGCTTATCTCTTCAGCTGACTACGCTATCTACATCTGCTCTGTGTAACAACTTTTATGCGTTGGCCTTGAGACGCCTGCCCTAAGGGGTGTTTGGTTTAGTTACTCGCTTGCCTTCGAAGCGATCGGTTGTCATGTGTGCGGTAGAGCGGTATGTTTCCAGTATAATTAAGCTGTACTGCATTCCTTTACCGACCGCTCGCCCTTGTCTCTACTCCGGAGCTCTCACCACTACTCCTATTACTTCCCCTCTTTCGCGTCGCTGAGCTGTCAGGACTAAATAATCGGCCTGTACACAGGTTTCGAGCAGGCATCTTCCCTCGTCACTAGAAGAGGCATTCCGTGTGTCGCCAGGCGGAGATCGGTATATTCCTTGGATTGACGACGAAATGGATAAATTATGAAAGAATGATGTAGGCGCCTAATCTGGGGAAAAATCTGGAGAATTCCGAGAATGGGTCATTGTGCGTCACAAGTGCCACTACGGATTTTTTAATGAAAAATCCCAAACTTGATCGGGACGCGAACAATAATTTACAATTTTTTTACTTCCACCATAATTATATTTATTAGCCCTGTATTATTTTTAAATGCACGCCTATTTACAACACTGACATGCTTATACAGGGATATCATTTTATTTTTACTAACATTTTTAATATTAACCTGGCTATACCTTTCGACCAAGATTGAGAACCGGAAACACCGTTTGCTACCCACTTCCACGACTGGAGTTCGATGATACTGGCGTAAAATACGAACATACCACTTTACTAGGTATAGGAGGGAAGAAAAGCAGTTCATGCATTTACGTAAACTAGGAGAAAATACACAAACGATTAGGGAAAACACGGAAATTTTACTTGAAGCAAGTACAGCGATCGGTTTGGAAGTAAATCCCGAAAAGACAAAGTATATGATTATGTCTCGTGACCATAATATTGTACGAAATGGAAATATAAAAATTGGAGATTTATCCTTCGAAGAGATGGAAAAATTCAAATATCTTGGAGAAACAGTAACAAATATAAATGACATTCGGGAGGAAATTAAACGCAGAATAAATATGGGAAATGCGTGTTATTATTCGGTTGAGAAGCTCTTATCATCCAGTCTGCTGTCCAAAAATCTGAAAGTTAGAATTTATAAAACAGTTATATTACCGGTTGTTCTGTATGGTTGTGAAACTTGGACTCTCACTCTGAGAGAGGAACATAGGTTCAGGGTGTTTGAGAATAAGGTGCTTAGGAAAATATTTGGGGCTAAGCGGGATGAAGTTACAGGAGAATGGAGAAAGTTACACAACACAGAACTGCAGGCATTGTATTCTTCACCTGACATAATTAGGAACATTAAATCCAGACGTTTAAGATGGGCAGGGCATGTAGCACGTATGGGCGAATCCAGAAATGCATATAGAGTGTTAGTTGGAAGACCGGAGGGAAAAAGACCTTTAGGGAGGCCGAGACGTAGATGGGAGGATAATATTAAACTGGATTTGAGGGAGGTGGGGTATGATGATAGAGACTGGATTAATCTTGCACAGGATAGGGACCGCTGGCGGGCTTATGTGAGGGCGGCAATGAACCTTCGGGTTCCTTAAAAGCCATTTGTAAGTAAGTAAGTAAGGAAATATTGCACTTTTGAGTTTGATTAGGCCAATTTTCATTAGGTTTTCGTTTAATCAAAATACAGTACACTATTAACAATGAGTGTTTTTATTCACGAACTGAGCTGTCCAAGTGGACGTATTCATTATGCAGTGTATATTATACTGTCTACAGCACATTAGCATACAATATAGAGAATGAAGTTAAATTGAAAAATAATCATAATATGGATAATTAAATACATTTTTGAAAATGGTGGCCGTTCATTTCGATACAGTTCTAATTGTGTAATTCCAATTACCATTTTCGTCCTTCGTACTAGTAACTCATGTTGAAATAATTCTGTACCTACTCTAGAAAAGAGTACCTTACGTACTGTAAATTCAATCTTCACTTCTGCTCGATCCGAAAAGATAAAATTACTCAGACATGCTATCTACTGTCTGTCCAAGTGGTTATGTCGCAGGATCGTAGAAAGGGGGGGGCAATCACGTGACAGTTAATTACTTAACGAGGCCCTTTTATTTAAGTTATTTTAAACAGTTGTATGGGTACAATATTAAGTAGACGTCCAATTAGTAACAGAAATTAATGTTCTCAGAAAAGAGTTAAGACAACTCAGCCACTAGCCTTTACAGAGAGGCGAATAGAAGCAGGTAGGGAAAACCGGGATGCGACGTAGGCAAATCGACGACAGTACCTGTGCGAAAATGATTTAATATTGAAAGCTCTTTCGTCACTGGAAAACGCGAACATATTTTTGGAACGTACTGTTTACTATGACCGTAAGGCTACTATGACGGTATATGCTGGCTTGGATCTGTGTGGAGGACGGTTGAACTTCATTAGTAGAAGGGGTGGGAGTGACGTACATTCAAAAACTCCGGTACAATAAAAATTGAAGTAAAAGTAAAGTGATGTCCCTGTACTTGCTGTGTGTTACCAGGCCCAGAAATATTTCGCGCGAATGAACCAACAATAGTAGGCTATAAGTTATCAGAAACGACCACGTGCATTTTGCCTACCATCCTAAGAGCGTGCCAAGTTCAGTTATATTCATTTCATTAGAGTATGATTAGGTAAGAAAATAAATTATTTTCAGATGTGATAACTAAATATTCTTGACTAATTAATACTTGTAGTCATGGAAGAACACAAAAACTTGGTTACAAATACAGCATAAACAATGAATGACAACCTGTAGGTTAAATACAGAAATAAATTTGTGAGCAACTCGCATTGAACATCAAAAGGAACAGCATCAGTTATTGTAGTAGTTGAATAGGACGCACCAAAGAGTTTAAAATCTATCGATATATCGTGCAGATCTCGAAATCTGATATATAATCCTTGAATTAGACTTTTACGAATACCTGCAAATGCCTGTAATTGATATTGTGTCAAACTAAGGCCCGATTGTATAAAACTCCCTGACTAAAGATCAACTTTGGTCGAAGATCGAAAAGTGAACCGAGTTCAGACACTTCTTCTATTGTATAAAACTTTTCTGCGATTAAATTACCTTGGTTCAAATGCAATCTAAGTTCACGTGAAAAGGAGCTGGCAACATCGCATAAACAGGTGAAATACGTGATGCGCGGACCATGTTATGTAGGTTTGTTCAGTGTTGCCAATCTAGCGACTTTAACTCTCTTTCAACAACAATTTCTTTTAACTTTTATATTGCTTAAATAGGGATTTAGTGATCATTTTAGCACCCCATAGTGACAAAATTTAATCTTTCTTTGTTGATAATGAGAAATCTAGCGACTTTACAACTACTTTTTGGCGACTTTCCGTATTACATTCTGTTGGAGACACTGGTTTTTTTGTGCAATGTAAATAATGGCGGACAATAAAAAGAAGGTTAACTGTTCTCCAAGTTGTTATCGTGTTATGGTGTTTGATACTGCTAAACATAATAAAGCTTTATAAAACGACAATTTTCCTTTAGTAATACAGTTAATTAAAAATTTATGAATGTACCTATCATATCCATTAATAATTAATGGTTGTTATAAACATAATATAATTATAGGTTATGTTATTTGATACTGCTGAACACGATAGAGCCTTATAAAATATAAGAATGTTTATGTATTAAGGCAAGAAATTGAAAGAAATAGATATAAATGTACCTAACGTATCTATTAATATTAATAATAATGGATATTTTATTTGCACAATCTGTCACTCGCATATTTCAAACAGAAAAGAAATAACTGAACTTGGATCATCTAACTTAATCGGAGAAATTTCTTCAGTCAAAGTTGACTTTAGTTTGAGACAAATTAATCTCAGATTAGACTTTATACAACACAAAATTCCAAGTTCAGCTGAAACAAGGATCAATTTAACCTCTGATCTAAGATTAAATGGTTTATACAATCGGCCCTAAATGTTTTCATTGACAATTTGGGAAAATGGCAAAATCTGACGCTGTCAAACTCAGATTCGAGCGTCGTACAAGGTAAAGTGGCGCCATCTGGTCTTACAGGACAAACAGCTCTTGTCTCCTTCAGGCGCACATCCCGTTAGTTTAAAGAGCGATCTCTCTCGTTGCTCACCTTTGCTTTAAACAGTGGAAGACTAGAATTCACGTAGTAATTGTTTTAAATTTCAGTGTACGTTTGCTGAAGCCTTTCGATTTCTTCGGTAGCAGAGACGATGTCGTGTTTTTAGTGTCGCGGTGTCCTTTGTGCTGTGCATTTGGTAGTTGATAAAGTTTTAATAGCGAATATTTGTGATTGCGGTTGTTGATATTTAATACATTTAGTGCATTTTAATTGAAATGAATTTACTGCATCACAACATGACCATCTGGCAGCAACAACACAATGAGGTAAGCCTATGAAATGAAATCATTGACGTTTTTGTAGCTGGTTGTTGGTAATATTTCGAGGCGTAGACATGTTTCAAACGTTTAACGATTGGAGATTCAAATGATCCTAGGAACAATTTGTACCTGAAAACTTGGTACTTATTTTCTAAGACCTCTAAAGAATTCAAGTTCGATATTGTAGAGGTGCGATGTCACATCGTGTGTAGCAAATAAGGATATAGGCCTACAGTAATTCAGCAGACGATGTTATCAGAACGTAATGTCTGTGTTACTTGCCAGGATAGACAATGAGTTACTTATGCTGACTTAACACATCTGGAAAAAGATAGGTGATTCGTTAATTGGAGGACTTCTTTGTGACGATAGTATTATGAAATGTAGATCTAATTAGTAAAGATCTGATTTTTTGTAGCTGGTAATTGCGATTCGTCCTAAAGTAGAAACCGAGAAAAAAGAAAACGTTTATTATTAATCTAAATATATTTTCTTTCATGCATTGTTCTCTGCTCCCTTTTTGGTTTTTAAAACTAATTCTACAGTTGGAACGTTTGGCCGAATATCGGTCTATGTTACAATTATTCAAAATCGAATTTTGGTCAATGTAGAGTATCCACCGCCCACTGAACGAATATTTCACACTTTTATCACTGCCAATGCTGCGCTATAATCCAATTTTCGGCAATCTAATGTAAAAGATTGCCTACAGATATTTGGAAAGTTTCAGAGAAAATACACAAGTTCAATCGGGCGCGCTTCCGAACAGGGGCAGCTGCATTTCCTCTAAGGTTAGAGCCCAATTTAGGTGTGTGTATGTTAATCGAAAATTAGGGGCTTGAAAATATTGAGAATATGACGCATGTTTATATGACATTATTTCCGATTAATACATACACACACACACACACACACACACACCTAAACTGGGCTCTAGCCTTAGGGGATATGTTTAGGATTAGTGTAAAACTGGCCTCTGTCTCCTATAGTGGGCGGGACATAAGTAACATTCACCAGATCCCCCAAGTAATGTAAGTTCCTGTCTGTTATTTTTGCTGTATTTTATTAGTTGTGTTTTAATTTACCCTTTACCTAGTGTTAATTGGTCTATGTCAGTAGTTTCAGCGTTGTAACCTCCAAAACCGGTTGTGGAGCTAGAGAGTGCAGTCGGAGCGTGAACTTGCTTATGTCTGTGGAAACACCGGAGCACGCAACGAGTCATAGTGGAGCGCTCCGCTCCGTTTAGTCTCTGTCTGACAACGCTGGTCTATATTCTGTTTTGCCACTATACTAGTTTATCTTAGAATTTTATCACGGTATTTCGTTTCAGGAACAGATTTGTGGATATTCTTGTAAGGAGATGTGCTCACAGCTTGCTCTTGATGTTAGGAAGGAGCTGTTCAAAATGTATTACTCTCTTATAGTCAGCATTTAAAAACTGCGATTGTTATTGTCTTCATTATTAATTTATACACGGACATCATTTTATTTTTACTTCGATTTTCATTGTACCTGAGTTTTTGAACGTACTTCACTCCCACCCCTTCTAATAATGAAGTTCCAACCGTCCTCCACACAGATCCACACATATACAGTCATAGTAGCCTTACGGTCATAGTAGGCCTAAACAGTACGTTTCAAAAATATGTTCGCCTTTTCCAGTGACGAACGAGCTTCCAATAGTGATTCATTTTCTCATAGGAACATTAATTTCTGTTAGGAATTGGACGTCTATGTAATATTATACAACTGTTTAAAATAATTTAAATGAAAGGGCCTCGTTAAGTAATTAACTATCACGTGATTTCCCCACTTTCTACGACCCTGCGACATAACCAGTTGGCCGGACAGTAGATAGCATGTCTGAGTAATTTTATCTTTTCGGATCGGGCAGAAGTGAAGATTGAATTTACAGTACGTAAGGTACTCTTTTATAGAGTAGGTACAGAATTATTTCAACATGAGTTACCAATTACGAAGGACGAAACTGGTAATTGGGATTAGCTACAATAGTCTATAGTGCGATAATATGCACATTAGAACTGAAGCCTGTATCGAAATGAACGGCCACCATTTTCAAAAAGTGTTTAAATATCCATATTATGATTATTTTTCAATTTAACTTCATTCTCTATATTGTACGCCAATGTGCTGTAGACAGTATAATATACACTCCATAATGAATACGTCCCCATGGACAGCTCAGTTCATGAGTAAAAACACTCATTGTTAATACTGTACTGAATTTGGTTAAACAAAAACCTAATGGAAATGATCAAACTCAAAAGCGTGATATTTCTTAGTTTACGTAAGTAAATGGATGAACTACTTTTCTTCCCTCCTATACCTAGTAAAGTGATTTGTTTATATTTTAAGCCAGTATCATCGTACTCCAGTCGTGGAAGGGGGTAGCAAACGGTGTTTCCGGTTCTCAACTGTTGATTGAAAGGTATAGCCAGGTTAATATTAGAAATGTTAGTAAAAATAAAATGATGTCCCTGTACTCAACGTATAAGTTACCTATGTAGGCCATATATTGAGACGAATACTGAATATTCAGGACAGGGGTTCGAATTCAGTCTCCCAACTATTTCTCGACTGAAATATTTAATTTACCTTATTCGTTTGTTATTGTCCCAATTTTAGGTAATTTAATGGTGTCCCTGTGTCTCAATACTGCGTTTATTTTCTAATAATATTGTTATTATTTTGTCATTAATTAATGTTTATTCATAATGAGTCCGACTGCAACTTTAATTAAATTAGGTACATGGTGTTAATTCATATTAATCTATAGCATTTAAAAATGAATGCCAATCATTTTGTTCACAATTTAACCTTTTTATTGATTTTGTGTAGGCCTATTTCATAATATTCTTACGGTCTTACTAATAAAAACTCTATATACAGATGTTTAACTGTCTTATACTTATACAATGAGTAGCTCGTTTATAAGTCGTGTGTAAATTCCTTACTAATAATCACTATATACGTCGTGTATAACAGTACAACTGTTACACAGCTACGTCATAGTTTCGTCATTACTTCATTGTGAAATGTAATAGAATATCTGAGGTTTTCTATTGTATCCGGTAGAGCGCTCTAGTGTGCCGTGATAAGTATCGATATTCTGTGCTCTTTGGTTTGTTCTTCTGTGGTTACAAGGCAACCATCATCATAAAATGACAGTCGATACGAACAGCTGTTAGAGGGGCGGCCATTTTTTCTCTATGTACAACGCTTAAACAAGGGGTTTCGTGTACATAACTACTGCAGAGCAATTCCCATTGTATAGTTACAGACTGTTTATACATTCATCGCTTATGCATGGTTTATTAGTAACGTTTTGTGTCTCAACACTGCATAAATCTCGTATAAAAACTATACACGGTTTATTAGTAAGACCGTTATTGTATAAAACAGTTTATTATCTGTGGAGTTATTTATTTATAGAGTTATAATATTCTCATTGTATGCTATAAAATGTTTTTATTACTCAGTAGCATTTCTGTGGAGTTAAAAATGTTACAAACTTCTATGATGTGTAATATGACTTTCAATAACATAAAATCATATAAGCCAGGCCTGCAAAAGGTTTGCGCTCTCCGAGCCGGCTCACAGGTCATGAGCGGAATGCAGGTATCAGCTGCGCTCTGTATAAGGGTGGACTGGAAGAAGGGGTGATCTCGTACAAAATGTACACAAGGTGTTCATGAAATTAATTCCCGTTCATTGTTTACAAGAATATTTTAGACTATTATTAATTAATAAAGAAACATTTATTTTACAGAAATAATAGAAATTCTATAGCTACTTAAATGTACAATATCATTTTGTTATATTTTTGTTTACCTATCGGTACATGAAAACGAGGTTTTTTGCTGTTGGCAGCTGAAAGGAACAGTAGCCTACTGATCGTAATGAAACATCAGTTACAGATGTTCGATGTCTGCCTTTATTAAAGTTGATTATAGAAAATAGTTGGTCACAAATATAAATGTTGAGCCAAACATAGCAATCATTTTCACAGCCAGTTTGTGTAGTCGTGGATATTATTGCTAATGTTTAGTCTTGTAAAAGTCAACCAGACTAGTAGTATTATTCAAACGATCTTTAGCCCTTAGGTCACATTGAAGATCAGTAAGTTCGAGCTGTAAATCGTTAAATGTTAAATATTACGTCCCGTCTTTTAGATTCCTCCATAATGTAGCTTACTGTAGCAGTAGGTTAACAACCTGAAACAGTTACTGAGAATAGGCCTACACACTGCACTCCACTAGATAGCTGAGTGGTCGTTTCCTTCTCCTCTACCCACAGCAAGTCTATGTCATTCTGACGTATCTTTCTCTCTGTTTCGGCGAGCGGTAAATACGGCTCTTCCGCTCCGAAGGAGCGCGCGCGCTCGTTGAGCGCTATTTGTGCAGGTATGGTATAAGCTTACGTACTTATAAAAGCAGGAAAAAGTCTGTGTGATTTTTATTCACATTTTCCATTAGTCAGATTTCTCAGGCTTCGTCAGCAGCTTTCGACAGACTGTGCATGTTCGGATCCACATACATATAGGAACATTGTTTTCTTTAGTGAAAATAAGTAAGTCCCACCACAGAACTAGCTAATTCATCTGACTACAATCTACAAAATTTTCTCAGTTCATGCACTGTCCAGATCATAGTGCATAATGTTGAGCAATGAGTACGCAATAAAGAGGCTAAAAAATCTCGTAAAATTAGCATTACAGAAGATCAGGAAATATTTTTACTAATGGTCGTGCACATGGATGGGCAACTCGTGCTCCCAAAGTGCTAAAAAAAAACCTTGAAAGAGAGAAAGGCAGACGGAGCCAGCCGCAGCAGTTACAAGTTGTTTGTAGTTTCGCTGCAAAAGCCACGGTGCGCTCTGGCGGCTCATGCAGGTGGTCGTGATATCTATTCCATGATTTGAATTTCAGAATGACGCATGGTACAATAATTATAGTAATTTTAGACAGACTATACCTGAACACATAACAAAAGTATATTATTTTCTAGCTTTGTAAATTAGTTTAGTACTGGAAACACAAACTGAATACAACCTTTTCAAGATACAACAAATATAGCTGCAACACTTATTTATTATTACACTATTTGTTAATATTTATTATTGTAAGCTTATGTCTTATTTGAAACGTAGAACGCTAGAATTTACAAGTCTTTATACATTAAAGACTATTCCTTTGTTCTCAGAAAGGTAATAGTCTATGTTCGCAAACAATAACAAATTGAAGGAAGTATTTTTTACATGTCACGGAAGATGAAATATGCTTACTTCTGAGCTCTTTCTTTGCTTTGAGAGCTTTTACACTTCTTTCTTGTATTAAACTCTGCCTCAAGCACATACAGTATATATGGAAGAAAAGAGTAGGCCTATATTTGGAAATTCTACTTAGGCAACATTACGAACAATTCGATTCCTGATTTTGCTGGAATCTGAGTGGCGTGCTGTTCTGTAGATTTATTAATTCAAGCTATAAATTTTCAGGAATTTCTATCGGCGTAAACCAAAAAGATTTCAGAAAAATTTCGATTCCTTGTCAATTATCACTGTTTCTCCAAACTTAGCAGTGAATTCTGCTGTAGGTCTTATGTTTGATAAGATTTTTTATCACTTTTCAAAATAGTTCATAGTCAAAGAAAATGAAGTTGTCTATGTTCTACATGATGCTACCACATTTCAAATTTATCCATAAATGCTCTTAGCTAGTCGATTATATGTCGTGCAATTCTGTAACTCGCACGCACAACGTGCTAATGATATTTGATATCAGTCCCACCTTGTTGATATCCCATTTTTACCTTTAGCTGTTCTAAAGCAGGTGCAGACAGTATTTCTCTACTAAAACCTTCACTGTTTATTTGTAACATAAAATGTCATGCGTAAGAAAGTGTAGGCTAATAGACTAAAAGCTTTACCTCTTTTCTTAATAAAAAAATTCTCTCTTTACTCGTAACTAAAGGGAAATGATCTGGGAATTATATTGTTTTTCACTTAAAACGAGCCGCCACTGACTGCACACGCGATCGAACTTGTGTCTTGAAAGAACCGCACACAGACAGTACAGGTAGTACAGAGTCCGTTCTACCTGCATTGAGATTGTGTTGACACTTTGAGAGCACGAGTTGCCCACCCATGGTCATGCATTAACAAAATGAAAAGAAAAAGTAGAGATTTAAAATGCAGTAGGCCTATAGTATTTAGTTTTATTCAGCTTTCATTTCATCCCTAACTTATCAACCAATTGCTTTCATAAATGTAAATACCAGTATGAGGCATTCATATTATTTTAAGTTTAATTTGATCAGCAGACATCGAGATTTTGGACCCGACAGAATAAGTTTACTACGTCCATACTATAGGCAGCTTTTTCATTGAGTTATAGGGGGATGGGAGTCGGCAGAAGAAGAGACATGTGTTTCAATAAGTTTACTACGTCCATACTATAGGCAGCTTTTTCATTGAGTTATAGGGGGATGGGAGTCGGCAGAAGAAGAGACATGTGTACATGAAACCAAGTCCAGTCCAGTCTGCTGGTGCTGTACAGTGACGTTCCAAAAAAGGCAACTAATTTATCAAATATTAAAATAAAATGATTGTTAGAGGAGAAAAATTCTATAGGACCAAAAAATTAATCTTTACATAGATTAAAATTAAAAAAATCTATAATGCGAAATTTTCAAAATAAATTAATATGCATTTCCTTTCGGCTTCTGTCATAAGCACAAGTGCAATACTTACTCAACATACATAATAATCCTACACAATATACACAACTTATGATGTACAATACATGGTACTGTTACAATGTAGCCTACTACAACACACATTCTGAAGGTCTCAAAACTAAACTTTCTTCGGTAGTCGGCAAGACAAAGTTTATATTGGGAGAAGCTCCGCTCTACATCACATGATGTAATGGATTTATTTTAGTAGGTTATTTTACGGCGCTTTATCAACATCTTACGTGATTTAGCGTGTGAATGAGATGAAGATGATAATGCCAGTGAAATGAGTCCGGGGTCCAGTACCGAAAGTTATCCGGCATTTGTTCATATTGGGTTGAGGGGAAAAGCCCGGAAAAAAACCTCAACCTGGTAACTTGCCCCGACAGGCAATCTAACCCGGGCCACCTGGTTTCGCGGCCAGACGCGCTAACCGTTACTCCACAGGTGTGGATGTTGTAATGGATGCAAATACGAAAAAAACACTAAGTCATTGAAATCTATCTTCGCTACCCCAGCAGTGTTCGTAGACTTCTTTCCTGCTAGCAGAATATCGCATATATTCTTAGACTAATCACATATATAACCACATGCACAGATCAAAACTAGACTACTAGCTATCTCCAGTCCTCTCTTCTGATAAAGTGAACTAGGTGTACGGGACTGTTTTTATTGTCAGAACAGTACCTCCTCTCCCTGCCTTATGAGCAGACATCGAGATTTTGGATCCGATAGAATAAGTTAAGTAAGTCCGTACTATAGGGAGCTTTGTCACTGTGTTTGAGGTGGATGGGAGTCGGCAGAAGGAGAGACATGTGTACATGAAACCAAGTTCAGTCCAGTCTGCTGGTGCTGTACAGTGACGTTCCAAAAAAAAAAAAAAAAGACAACTAATTTATCAAACATTAAAATAAAATTAATGTTAGAGGAGAAAAATTCTGTAGGATAAAAAAATTAATCTTTACGCAGATTAAAATAAAAACCTATAATGCGAAATTTTCAAAATAAATTAATATGCATTTCCTTTCGGCTTCTTTCATAAGCACATGTGCAATACTTACTTACTGCTTTTAAGGAACCCAGGTTCATTGCCGCCCTCACATAAGCCCTCCATTGGTCCCTATCCTGAGCAAGATTAATCCAGTCTCTATCATCATATCCCACCTCCCTCAAATCAATTTTCATATTATCTTCCCATCTACGTCTCGGCCTCCCCAACGGTCTTTTTCCCTCCGGCCTCCCAACTAACACTCTATATGCATTTCTGGATTCGCCCATACGTGCTACATGCTCTGCCCATCTCAAACGTCTGGATTTAATGTTCCTAATTATGTCAGATCAAGAATAAAATGCGTTCAGTTCTGTGTTTTGTAACTTTCTCCATTCTGCTGTAACTTCATCCCTCTTCATCATCATTTCACATAGATCTGGGAATAACTCGGATGCTTTGTTTGTAAGTGAATCTGACACAGGTGGAAATTCTTCCCTCTTAGAGACAAAATGTTTATATGTGAAATGTGTTTTCGGGAGTTACAGTGGGTCTCAAGGTATCGTTTTTTGTCTCCCCTTAGTCTGACATGACACAATTTACATGTAACATGATCCCCATTAACTTCAAAATAATCATTTCCGAACTCCTGCACAAATAAATGCATCTTAGAGTCTTTCACGTTTGGCATTATTACTGTTAATTATATTCTTACGACTAATCAGATAGATGACCACATGCATAAATCAAAACTATAGACTACTATACTTCGCACGAAAACATGACGACCTTCCCTCATCCCCTTCACCAGTTAACTGCAAGCACGCGCAAGGGATAAACCCTTAGCCGAGTTGCCAATTCTTGAAGTCATTGTGATTTGCGAACGTTTTTCAAACTGTGTTCCGTGAAACCGCGATTTTCAGAAAGACTATATTATCTTTGTAAATATACCTTAATTTATAATTACTAAAACAAAATTGGTATAAAAATGAACAAACTTATTTTAAAAACACTTTATATTTATATTTTCACTAACATGTTTTGCCTAAATAAACAAAAAAATGTAGATTTCTATAATAAGTGTTAAATTCTCATGTTATTGAAGTTCCAGAATTTTACACTTAATTAAGAATGTTGCGCTGGTAAAATTTTCTGAAACTGTGATCATTGAATAGTTATAGAATTTATAGTACAAAAGAGTAAAGTTAGATTTTATCAGCTTCGCCTTGGGTGATAATTTCCACGAACGCATAAAATCTGTTTACTCTAGTATGCTATACAATATTTTATTCATTACTGGTATGTAAATTTAATTTTAAACTGTAGGGCTTTTCTTTGTACTGTGTTGTTGGCGAAGAAGTTCATATATATTCATTTTACTATTGCTAATATGTTGGTTGTTATGTAGAGTGATTTAAAAACATTTAATTCACTGCTGTAAGTTAGAAAACTTTTAAGCAGTGCTGTGAATAATGTCATTATTTAGGTTGCTAAGGACTGTGTTGCTGTTGGCGATATCTCTTTCGCGTGCTGTTCACATACTGTTCGGCGAAGTAAATCACGTATAAAATCGTCTATCTTACCGAATTCTGTTTTAATTTGATTATTTTCTCTTTAGTTGGTGAACCGTAATTCTTAATTTCTATGCCCATATATCCAACTCCGTCGTTTGCGTCCGATGTTAAGTGATTAAGATTTATACTTATTATACTGAACTTTCGATTACTTTATGGATAGAATTTCTAACGTTAGACACAATTTTAACACTTTGTTTTCTTAGCTACGCTCCTCTGCAAATAAGATATTCTGTTTTCTTCGACGGTGTTATTTGTTGTTCTTGTCGTGATGGTCCTGGATCTTCAGGTGTATTAGGAGGCCTGGCTGCGGATCATCTGCTCCAACACTCATTAATCATGGCCGGAATAAATTAGACATATTGAAGCGCACAACGGTATAAAACAACACGTCGACAAAGATACTGAGAATGGGTGAAACCCAACAGGTAGAGGCAATGACTACTAGATTTGGCAATGCTGGGATCTATTGTATTTCTGCCACGCGACTAGGGGTTGAGTAGAGGATGGGGGTTTACGAGAGATTACCAATTCCAAGAAGAGAGGCCGTCATGTTTCCGAGCCGAGTTATATCTCCTGTCCTCTCTTCCGACAAAGTGACCTAGACATACAGAACTGTTTTTATTATCAGAACAGTACCTCGTCTCCCTGCCTTACGAGCAAAGCTCGGAAGTTGGGGACTTGTGTCTTTGAACGTGGCTAAGCGACCGGACTTCAATGTCAACAAACTCCCCCTTCCAGCACGGAGGTACTGTCAGGTCTGCTATAAAAGTGGTTCCTGGCTGAAACAACATAATGATAATATTATGATAGGTTGAAACACGTAATTTTATAGCATATATATATATATAAATAAACATGCAAAATACATCAAATTTACAGTTCTGCTCTGTACATTTCATTACAGTGTATGACTACATGCATTCGAAGATTTTCGAACCCATAAATTCTTCGTCTGTTAGTTAAACATGATTTGAAACGAAGGAAACTTATTTCCACGTCACATGAAGTGACGGGAGCAAACTTTATTTTTTTTTTATTTATTTATTTTAACTAGCTACCTAGTGAGTACAAATTGCATTTATAAAATAAAAATGTTTCTAGCCACTACCGTAAGATTCAGGCTCGTGTACGGTGTGGTCTTAGTGAATAATATAACATAAAATTTACAAGGACAGTTTACTAAATACAGTAATTAACTTAATTCAAACCAATAAGTACAACACAAGAGCAAGAATAAAGAAGGAAGGGAAAACGAGAGAAAAATACACATTTAATATAAATTGACAATCCGACAGAAGCCAGTGATATTCAATAAAAACATGAATATAGTCGATAGAAATAAAAGGTAAAAAAAGTACATTTGTTATATTATATATCATGGATAATTTTACAAAATTCTTTTTTAAAAGTTTCAATTTTAAAAAATTTCAAATTTGGAAAATGGTTTGAAATGTTATTGTAAAGTCTTGGGCCTAAATAAAATACTGAATATTTCACTGTCACTGTTTCCTGTTCGATTTTCAGCAGATCTCGTATCTGAGAAAGATAAGTATATCCTAAATTTTTCTCGCAAATAGTTTTCAATTAGTGTATCACTACTAGGGAAGGTTCCTCTACGACTTGATCCATGGCTATGGACAAATTCTCCATCAATTTAAAGGACTGCAATGTCTTTCAATGAATGCCCGTTTCCAGCTCTAGTTTATGTGTGGTACAACTTACAAGATATAAACTCTGCATTAGAAGAAAATAATGTATCTCCTCAGAATTCCTCCACGAAATTCTGTACCTAAAATTTAAGAAATGCATTTTCAAACTTCCATAACACCCATTCGAATAACACGTATTTTCTAATTCCTCAAACAGACCGTTTACCTGTAATTCTCTTAATGTCATTGGCTTCGACGTGACACAGTTTATTCGTTCGTCTTCTTGCCATTCGATGTGACCACTTTCTTAGTACAAACGACTGTCCCTGAGCACTTGCAGCGTGAGCTTTGTGTACGTTATGCCTGTAACCTTACTCAAGCACACGACACACAAGTCCCCAAGATCCGAGCTTTGCTTACGAGTATGACTGAGTAAATAAAGCACATGGGACGAAAGGTAGGTCGCTACCCTCACTGCCCCCACCCACTAACGTCCAGATTTCCAACTTGAAATCGCAGTGTTTTCTTCTATCGGGTCTAAAGTCTCTAAGCCTGCTTATGAGTATGGCTGAGTAAATAAAGCACATGGGACGACAGGTAGGTCGCTACCATCACTGCCCCCACCCACTACCGTCCTGCTATCCAACTTGAAATCGCACTGTTTTCATCTATCGGGTCTAAAGTCTCTAAGCCTGTTGATCAGTAGATATGAGAAACATTTATTATCACGAAAAAGCAGCAACCATCGCAAGCCTCCGCTGTGTCCGCTGCAGCGAAACACGAGCGCAGCGGGCTTCAGAGCTGCCTGAGATGACGTCACAGGGCATCGAGTTGACGACCGCTGGTCTAATGGGTTAACACAGGCATGTCAAAACCCTGCACATTGTGTAGACGCGCACATTGTGTAACTGTCTCTGTGCGATGTGTAGGGGAGACTGTTGTACCTTTAAACACTTTTCACATTTTATTTTTTTTTTTAATTTTGGGAAATGAAATTTTTAAATGAAAAAATGCTTGATATAATTATTTAAGATTCCTTTACGACTTACTATATGTATTTTCCTGTTTTACAGATCTATTAAGGATGGAAAAAATAAAATGAAGGGATATGTAATGTGTTCAAAGGTACAACAGGTTCATGTACCTTGGAACATACCCTCTTTCAAGTTGGAACACGTGGAATATAGGTGGGAATATAGCTGTAAAAACTGTCAATCATATTTAAAATGTATTTGCCATCATAAACCAGAGCAGGCTTCTCTGATTGAGATTTTATTTCGTGGAGAAGCAATAACTGCTTCAGCAGCTTTCTTCAAAGCATCCGGATCAATTGAATGCCTCTTTAATTCCAGACTTACTTCGTGACATGATCTTAAAATAAAATAAAAACAAAAATCGATAGTATCGTGTACTTTGGAACATGTTCCATGGTACAAGACGTTTTGTGTTCAAAGGTACAAGAGGGTGCACGTTTAAACAAATATGGCTCCCAAAACTAGAGATTCGAATAAATCATGGAAATTAAAATATGTTATTACTGATCAGATGACAGGGAACACACTGTACTTAATGGATAGTAACAAATACAGTCTGGTTTTGTGTTAGAAAACATATATCAATGAACGAAATGTTTACTTTTGGTACTAAAAAAACTTATTTTGTCCACGGAACTCACACTTTGCAGTAAATCAAACTGAAACTACGACCAGAGCTACTTAGCGGCTTTCTCTACAATCTACTTCAGTTTGAGTCCTCTAGGTAGTAGCAAAAAATAAACAACAAAAATGTTCAAAGGTACACTATGCTAAAGGTACAACAATCTTCCCTACTCTCTATTCCCCTATCTAGAGGGAGTGAATCGCCTCTGAGGGGAACGCGACAGGGTTATACAATACCTGTAGCAGCTTTTGTTTCAGTACGAGTGCCGATTTGGCTGTGTCTGTGAATGAGTTATGATAAATAAAGTGAGGAGTTCACAGATAACGGAGAAGAGAAATTACGAATTATATAACATAATTGTTATAAAGTTTTCCTCAGCCAACAATAATAATTATTTTAAAATTAAAGGCCTTCATCAGCCTATGTCGAGGTAATAGTGTTGTGAGGTGTCAATTTAGATCAGATTAGTAAAGTTCTCAAAATATGATATTGCCAGCGCTTATTTCTTAATCAGTACTCTCACGGCAAAACGAACTTGACAATGGCGTTGTTTTGGAGTCTGTACTAACACAGCCATCAAAGGTTAGACGACTTACGACTTTCATTTCATAAACTGGTAAGTGATGAGCAGGGAACGGATTTATATGGACTAAAAATATATGAAATATGTAAATATATATGTAGTTATTTTTACCAAAATATGGAATTAAATATGGATTTTTACCAAAATATGGAATTAAATATGGACTTAAAATTATAAAAAAATGACTATGTACGTTAAATATTGGTACATTTTAATCAAACTAAACAAAAAATATAATGGACGTACCTTATCTTCCAATGTAGTTTCAACAAAACACAATTTTTATTGTCTGTTACCATAACAATAGGTTACAAACATTTCTTTCAAGTGCTGAAAAGTGAATCTTCTTCTATTGTCTCTGAGGATAGATTTATACTGACTAAAAGAGCGTTCGACGTCACAAGAAGTAACTGGTACATAATTCAATTTCACAATGTCTGCTGGGGATAAGTCCAAGTTAATCTTCACTGTTGATTCACCACTCATCACAGCAACAACCTTTTGTAGTTCTTCATATCCAGGGTTTTTTGAAAGTACAGTGTCCACCTTAGCTCTTACTGCATCTGCAACTTTACCTCTACCACGATTCAGTTGTTCCACAGTACTATTTATAATTTCAAAACTTTCAGATAGTGAAAGGTGCCTATTTTGGAGACTTTTGAGCGTTTTTATGATGCATGAAAATGTATGCTGAATGTGAGCTAAGTCATTCTTCACACTTATGTCACAGGTAACTGTTTTCGCAGTATCAATTGAGACTGAATCTTCAGAGTCCAATGCAAGGAGAACATTGTTAATAGAGTCTATATGTTCGGCATAATATTCAACTGCTTCTAGCCATGTACCCCATCTAGTTAAAATTGGCTTTGGTGGCAATGGAATTTCAGGGTACATTTCTTTCAACACGTTAACTCTACTGGGAGCTTTGAGAAATACTTTTTTCACTGATGAAATCAACAAATCTACTTTAGGGAAATTGTCTCTGACCACTTCTGCCACACGATGAAATGCATGCGCCACACAAGTAAAATGAGTCAATTTAGGATATACAACAGATAATGCTTGTCCAGCTTTGACCATATAAGGGGCAGCATCGCTAATAAAGAATAACACATTATCGTACATAATACCCTTTGGCCACAGGATACCCATAGCTTCGTTGAACAGTTTAACTATAGTTTTGTTATTGCACTTTTCTAGAACATCACAATGTAAAAGAATTCGTTCAGAATATTGTTCACTTAACAAACCGATAACTACATTACCAACAAGTCTACCTTCTTTGTCGGGAGTCTCATCAATGGAAACCCAAATTGAACTATCTTTAATTTCATCTCTTATCTTCTGTATTGTCTCATCGTAGATGGATGGAGCATACGTCTTCCTAAGTGTTGACTCATCCGGGATTGTATGTTGAGTATATTTTTCAAGGAATTCCCTGAAGACCTTATTCTTTAGTTTGTAGAGAGGAATATCAGCAGAGATGAGAGAACGGCACAGGTCGATGTTAAACTCAGATCTTACATTCGATGTTGTTGGTTGTGTTAAAAACAATTGTCTCTGCTTGGAATTTAGTTGTTTGTTGGCCTGATGTTTACTAGTTGTAATGTGTTGTTGCACCAGGAACTTTTGTGTAGATGATACTGCACACTGACACAAATTACAAAATAATATTTTATTGTCAGTTGATAAACCATCTTCTTTAAATTCTGAAATGTAACTTGTTAGTTTTGATTTTAAATTGACTGAATGACGTACTTTTGGCATATTTACCGTCTTTATAGTATGATTTACAAAACTGAACCTATGTGTACTCTGACTGGCATTTAACTGTTGAGCTGCACAACTGAAGTCTGTTAAAAATTTTAAATTAAATTAATACAGTTTTGTAACTTACTTTCCCATTGTTGATAGGACTGCTAATTTTCAAATAACTCTGATGTTAAAGGGATTACTGAACATGTGTTTAAATCTCTATTGTTGAAATGTATTTTTAAAAGTTAATGGAATTTTGTTTTGTTTTATTGTTAAACCTAATATAATATGGACTGTTTTATATGAAATATGGAAAATATATGGAAATTAACGAAAATATGTACTAAACTCTAAAATATGGAAAAATATGGAAAATAAAAGTAGGATTTTTCAACCCTACACATTGTGAAACATAAAGATAATGCAAAATATAAATTATATTAGCTTTATAAGTAAATATGTATTTACATATAAATCCTTTCCCTGGTGATGAGAATATAGTGAGGAATACATGTGAGGCTCTTGAGGTTGTAAGGAGAGAAGAAAAGAACTATTTGCAAGGCGGAAAAATTTTCTGGGAAAATATATAATGGCATATTTTCCATCTCACGTCACAATACTAATTCAATATACTTATATTAATAAATCTTTATATCTGACATAAATAGAATATCGTCGCTTCACAGCTTGTGAACTACACTTTTAATTTCTTTGAGTAACGCTCCCAACTTTTCGATACTTGCTCTCAACGTTTTGAAATAAACTATATGTGAATTTAAATTCTAAGCTTAATTTATATTTATTAATATTAATATTAATTTATATTGACATACAGCAAAGAAATGATTTCAGTGTAAGAACTTCACAATGTCCTACTGCATTTAATTAATTGGGAGTATAATATTTTCTTCAACATTTCTGCACCAATGGTGACAGTAAATAATAATGCTTGACGAACAATGAAAAAGTAGGGTCTATTACTTTAAAATAATTACTACCTACAACTTAAAATGAAATATTTGTTCGTTTTTTGTTGTTTCGTAATTACTCCAAATTTTTTTCTTCAAATACTAATAAAAATCATATTAATAAATTACGCTTTACAAACCACTACTTTGTCAAGTAACTTATAACTGAGTAAGCCTAAAGTTTCTTGTCAAATATAGACAATGATAATAACTGTGTTTTTCCCTTCTGCTAGGTGTGTTTATAATGTCCAAATCTCTATTTAATCCAATCCTAGAAGCGCAGAATAGATTATTGTACACCCCTCCAGCTAAGAACGGGTAAGATCATACATGGGCACAATTTTCGGTTACGTGAGGCACTCGATTTGAAATAGTTTGTTTACTAGGAGAGGAGATTGCAGAGTAGGATGGGAAATATAAGCTGCTGTGACCTGCGTCACCTTATCGTAATCGCTAAGGCGGTCAGTGGCGAATTATTAGGAAAGCGCTTGGTTAACGTGAGAGACTCGAAAACTTTTATTCGATTTGTCAAATTAATTCGGCAGCTTTAATCATAAACCTTTTTACTGTTTCTCCGTAGCTGAATTGATTTAAATCACAGGCGAGAAATTGCGTAACTAGCCAATAATATTCCATCACGTTGTCTACGTTTATTTTCTTTATATTTTCTCAAGATTACTTAATAGATTTGCACGTTCTCGACCTAAAATAATTTCAGAAAATCATATTTCGTATTCTACGCACATTTGATATTTTTTTTATAAATATCTTTTGGAAATAATACGTACAAACAACATTTAATTCCTACTACCTTTTAATGCAGCGTGTTTAAGGTATAATATCGTATTTAGTATACTATGCAAATGTTAAGATCATTAATTTTCTTCGGAATAGTACGAAAAATAACATTTAATTTGTCTTACCTTCTAATTCAGCATGTTCTTTATGACCTAAGGAGTAATGTCGTTGTATATTTAATTTATTAATGGCTAATAGGATTTTCGAGCATAACATACATCCTATGTTCTCCCCTTCTAAACAGCAAAAAAACTCTTCCTCCCATTTGTCATGAAATAATCGTTTTCTAACGCGTACACACTGCTTTGATAATGCCATTATGCCACCACTGGTATTGCTTATGAAACTGATACAGAACCTTCCCACGCCTAGGAGCTACGTGAGGGAGGAACGGGGACTGTGAAGATGTCACTCAGAGCGATAAGCTCTGTGAAGGTCAATGAGGCACAAATTTTCAAGTGAGGTACGATGCCCATCTCTGGGTAAGAGCAACGCTTGATTGATGCAACCTGCACAGACCGGCGATCCGCGCACATAACTACACATTTAGAGTCTGATTTCTGACATGCCTGGGTTAACAGGTTCTTGATAATAGGCAAGATTGGAGAATGCTGGCTTTGCAGTAAAAGACCTGCCCTTAGAAAGAAAACTATGACAATTAATTCCACTTCGTTCTCTGCTTTAAAAAAGTAAAGATGATCTCGCGAACTCATTGTCACACAAAGTGAACTGAATTAATTTTTCATAGAAAATGTTGCAGGCTTGTCTCTATTCTTTCTTACCCATAATATAAAAAGATAAATTGCATAATGAATACTTATAAGTTACAGAGAAGATTAAACTTTACGTAAACTTTGATTTATATATTAATTTGCAGAGTTAATTATGCTTTCTTCATACCTAAGGCAAAAGAGGCAGTAGCCTGGGGGCATTGACCCCTACGCCCAGCGGCGGAGTTTCAGGGGAGACAAGGGAGGCCTTGCCTCCCCTAATATTTTAGCAGAACACAATATGGCAGTAATAATTCCAGCTGAATTAAGATCACAAACAAGTTATATCAAATGACGAACATTATTCCTTTTATATTAATTTTATTATTCACTATGACTAAGATGTAAATTACGTAAAGTCGACCACATCCAGTTGGTGATGCCCGCTCGCTATACTGTAGATAGTACAAATAATTCGTACTGAAAAATAACAGATAGCGCTGTAACCTGTATAGTCTACATCTAGCAGCCTGCAGTGTCTATGCGAGAGTGGGAGAGAGGAGTCGGCTACATGACTCTAATCCCCGGTAACCATGACAACAGCAGTTCAACCAATAAGATAGCTGGTTAGAAGAGTGTTTAAACTTGACTAGAACGCGCGAAGGGAGCCGATTTAGAGACGTCCTACCCATCGCTGACAACTGTACTGCTTATAGTCACGGCTGGTTTCGGCTGTATTGGGAAGCTCTCTCTCTTTCTCTCTTCTTGGTTTTAGAAAATTGAGTCACGTGTTGTTAGTTTTCTCTCCCTGCGTAAAAGTTTTCATTTATGTTGTTAGATTTTCTCTTGTTTGCGGGTGTTCTTGTTATTTTATTCTTTTGTGTTACGAAATGTATTTACTTATACAGTATTTTAAATATATCGAGAGTTTAGAAACAAATGCAGATTTGTCTCCAGCTTCTTCTAGTAGCAGTTATTCAGTATGCTGTGACCTATTTGATCGGTTTGCGAAGAAAGAGGAACGTCCAGTTAATTTGCTGTAAAATTAGACTGTGTAGTAGTAATGAGCAAGCCCCGGATTCTTAGGTTCGAATCAATTTTGTTGCTATCTCGTTACTCTTGAAATATTGTTTTTCTTGTTCGTTTTATGTAGCAAAGAGTAACATTCTTAAATGTAATATGACTTAAAAAGACCTAATTCTTAGGTTAGGACTTAAAGTGTGCCAAAGAGTGGCAATCTTTACGAAACCGTTGTAATGTATTAACAGTATGTTGTTTATTTTTATTTTTTTCCCGTAAAATCATATAAATTTCTAAACATAAGATCTAAATTCCTAAAACATAAATTGGAAAACCTAATTTTAGTTTCTTAAAATGTATAAATTCTGTGCTTGGTAATGAGGTACGTTACGGGCCCTATATTTTTATATTCTCATGATTCACGTCTTGGCCTCCTCAACTTTCAAACCCACCGTCCGCTACTGTCTACGCCCCTCCGTATCGCCGTCTATGCAAGGGGGTTGGTGTGAAGGGGGTGAAACCTAAAATGCAATTAACATTGGTTTTAAACTCCGCCCTCAATATCAAAATTAAGGTGAGTTATGTTTGAATTAAATTTAATTGAAATGAATATTTATTTAGACTGGGAAATTTTGAAACGAATGCCCGGCATTTCAAAGCACAATGCCGCAGAATTGTTCAGAGGAATCAGAAGCGAGCAGCAACAGCTGCTTTTGTTTCACCGGAATCGATCCCAGGCTGGCACCAGAGTAGGCCTACTATTTTTGGCACACTTTTTATCTAACATGAAATATTGCTGGGGAATGAAATTTCTAATGTTGAGGAACACTGAAACAGCACAAAAGGACTCTCATTCTTATAAAAAATCTCATTTGTGCGAAGGCGAAGGCGAAGGCGAAGGCTAAGGTGTGGCCCACACTCTAGCACAGGATTCCTCAACCTGGTGCTCGCGAGCACCATAGTGCTCCTTGAATGATATTTGTTGCTCTCGTCATGCGAGTAAAAAAGTGCTCGCGAGCACGAAAACTCCTGACGTATTTCTTTCAATTCAAACTTTGTTAAAGATTTGCATAATACACGTCACTGTTCGTTAACAGAAAGAGAAAACCACAATTTAAGTCACACGGAGTTAGTGTGCACTCGAAGTTGGTTGCTTGACGGTTGTCAGCCCACTTTGAGGTCTGTGGATATAGAGGGAAAAATTGGATCGGTGTCGGTTAGAGTTCCCGAGTAGCTCAGTGGTAGAGCGTTGGTACGTTAAACCAAAGGTCCCGGGTTCGATACCCGGCTCCGGAACAATTTTTCCCTCGAAATTATTCAAATTATTCAAACTTTGTTGTTCGAACTGGAACAGTGTTCCTATACATCCATTATAATGTGTTAGAGACCTCATAGGCCTTCTCGTATTCCATGGTGTATAATCCCTTTGAATTCAGTGTGGACCTGATCAGAAAAATCAAGATTATTCAAGATAATAATATGGCTGGACGTTCAGAGCTTCGGTTGATATTGTCGGACCATCGGATCTGTGCCCCCGTAAGATATGCGAACTGAACCCTAATTCCTTCTCAGCCTCGGTAATTCATTTCTCTCCCTGCATTCCTATCTCTCTCTTTTCTCTCTTCCTTTCTCTCCCCACTACTCTCAATTTTGAACCTTCTTGCGGGACAGTTTATTTGCACTTGCAGTCCAGTGTTGTCAACTCAACATGAATACTGTAGCACGGAGTGGCGAAAGAAATATTATTAAGCAAGTACTTAATAGCATTTTGCGATGAAGAGAAACAAACAGGTCAATATCTGTTTCCTCTAAATCAGGCAACGAAAATAACAGCTGCGATCACAGATGAGGCTTATTTTATTTCAATTGATTACGTATTAAAATTACTTACTTAACTAATACTAATACAATATGTTATGAAATTTCTATAGGCAGGTCATAGCGCCTAATAAAGAAAATCAGGCTAGAGGGAGTCTGTGCAGGAGATGAAAATCTAGAATCACCAGTGAAGAACAGACCAAGGGAACTTTTAATTATTTATTGTAGATGATATGAACCCATGTATTTTAAGAAGAAAGATACAAGAATTTTATACGGTGTAGAATGAAGTTCCGACATTGAAGAAATTACTTAAGGTTGCGAGAGGCAATATTTTCCAAGGTTGGAGAGAAACGCTACGGAAAGTGATTCGAGACATGCGATTTACGTCCAAAAAATATAGAAATACAAGATGTATTTTGATTGAAAGAAATATTGCAGCATGGAGGACCAGTTATTTATGATACCGTTTGACGGAAGTTTGGAAACATCCCTATTCGGCAAGGTTCCTGGCCTGCTGTTTAACGTGGTGGGAGGAAAGCGGGTGGAATGGAGTGAGTACAGGCGTTAACTTTTCCAAGAACTATGACAGCGCTGAAAGGGCACAGATCCGATGGTCCGACAATAGATCTCCAGTCCTTCTTAGCGTTGGAATATTTGTTTTAAAAGGAGAAATTTATAGTCTTTGGGGGGGCAGAAGATACAAAAAGACTTGTACGCCGGTCTCCTTTGGTCGTTCCCCCTCCGACGTGTAGTCGATATGGGGAGGGGAAACGGGAGTGACGGGACAAAATGGCGGTAGCTTGTGGGTGGGGTGATGATACAAAACTGTGGTGAAGTAGGGGAAAGTTTAAGGAAAGACTGTTTTAAAGTAACATTAGCTTATTACAGAAATAAGCTAACAAAGAAAGTATAACTGTGGTTCCCTTCTAGTTCTGTGGAAGGGGTAACGGGGTAGCAGTGGCGGCTGGTTGACTGAGGCAAGTGAGGCCGGTCCTCAGTCACTTGGCTTAACAGAAATCAAATTTTGTGTTTTTATATAATGTATTAGTTATTTGAATGAAGCATCGCTGTAGAAGCATTTTAAAACTTTGTGATGTATATAGACCTGTTTTGCAGTAAAATTTACCCCTGAGGCCAGAATCGCTCGTGCCGGGTCTGGTTGTGATGTATATAGACCTGTTTTGCAGTAAAATTTGTTCCTGAGGCTAGAATCGTTCGTGCCGGATCTGTCTTCCGAATTTTCTGTATTTTCGCGGGGTTTGAGTTTGCGCTTAAAACGTTGTAGCCGAGGCACAATTCGTCTGGCCTCGTGGCCTGGTCAGGTTTCACTCCTCCCATCCATGGGCCGGCCTCAAGGGTAGAGTGGGGTGGGAATAGCAATGGTGACTTGTCTTCCTAAATAGGCCATAAATAACAAAAATTCCAGCTCTTTGGCAGGCAGAGACCCACACTATTCCCTCCCCTTATGTCTCAGTTTATGACTTAAGCAAGGGTGTTCTATTATTGTAATTCGTAGTACAGTAGTGAATCTGGGCCAATGTTATGTATTTCGGGAAAATATAAACAGAAACAAATGAGAGAAATAATGCTGGTATAGTTAATTCATTGTTAAAGTGTCCTTTTTTCAAGAAGAAATAATATTGAAAGAAAGGAAGTTTTAAATAAAAGAGAGTCTACCGAGATACCTACGACATCGCTGACAATTTTTCTGACAGATAATCATAAAACGCGAGTTTCTATTGCATCCTGGTATGGGCAACATAAATGGTTAAGTGGTAATGTGGTGTAAAATAAACTTCTGTGTTGGCCTTGTTCGTTGCTGTCAAGGGAAAAAAATAAAAAGAAAAGAAATGAGGGGAATTTCAACACATAATATGGGTTGCTTCATCACACTGAAACCATCACTGAAACTCACAGCATAACAGCTTATTTGGTGAGTGACATTATTTTTCATCAATAGTAGGCTAATAATAATAATACTACTAATAATAATAATAATACAGTAATCATGATATTAATAATATAACAACAATTAATATCTTAAATGAACATTTCCTATCGGAGGCACTTAAACTAGTTGCATCTGGCCTCACCGAGGATTTCCATCACCGGCCCCTACTGCGGGGTAGTCGTGATAGAAATCGATGATTTAGAAATTAGTCCTGAGGCTTCGATGCGGGAAGAGTTATGATGGGTGATAGTAAAGTACGATTTGCGTGAGAGGGAGGTGGGGGTAACGGGAGTTCCTGGGGAAAATTGGCTAACTCTCGTGTGTTGCGGGGGGGGGGCAGGATAACGAGAGAGAGGGAATCGGGTAGAAGGTTAGTTCTCTAGTTCGAAGGATCAACGCAGCGTGCTGTGCGACTTAACCGACTTCGAGAACAAGTTCCTGGCATCGGAGGATCAACACAGTGTACTGTGTAGAGCTGGGGACGGAGCGAGTAGACCCGTTTTCAGTTCAAACGTTGAAACATAGTTCTCGTGTTTTACTTAATTGTAGCAGACAACAACGTAGGTACTGTTGTATTTAAATATTATCTGCTGCAGGACAAATTATTTCCTGCAAATCAAGATTTCAGGTATAACTCCCTGTAAAGTTGATTTGAATAATTTCGAGGGAAAAATTGTTCCGGAGCCGGGTATCGAACCCGGGACCTTTGGTTTAACGTACCAACGCTCTACCACAGAACTACTCGGGAACTCTAACCGACACCGACACAATTTTTCCCTCTATATCCACAGACCTCAAAGTGGGCTGACAACCGTCAAGCAACCAACTTCGAGTGCATACTAACTCTGTGTGACTTAAATTGTGGTTTTCTGTTCACGAACAGTGACGTGTATTATGCAATTATGAAATTATTAAAATCAACTTTACAGGGAGTTATACCTGAAATCTTGATTTGCATAATACACGTCACTGTTCGTGAACAGAAAACCACAATTTAAGTCACACAGAGTTAGTGTGCACTCGAAGTTGGTTGCTTGACGGTTGTCAGCCCACTTTGAGGTCTGTGGATATAGAGGGGGAAAAATTGTGTCGGTGTCGGTTAGAGTTCCCGAGTAGCTCAGTGGTAGAGCGTTGGTACGTTAAACCAAAGGTCCCGGGTTCGATACCCGGCTCCGGAACAATTTTTCCCTCGAAATTATTCAAATTATTTCCTTATCCGCAAGGCGGGCTGAAAGACCTCTAGTATTGAAGAGGAGTTCATCCTATCATATGACCTGTCAATTGGGCCTAATGTACATTGACAGTCTGAACATAATACTGCAATAATAATAATAATAATAATAATAATAATAATAATAATAATAATATAATAATATAATAATAATTATTATTATTAACTTATTATTAACTTATTATTATTAGGCCTATTATTATTATCATCATATTAGAGTGTTTGATTAATATTAAAATATGTTTAAAAAAAGTTCGTTATGTTTTTCTTCTATTTGTGTTTATTGGATTTGTGTTACCTCATGAGTCATCATTTTATTTGTCTTTATTTCTACGAATTATGTTACCTAATTACTTTAATTTATCAATAATATTACTCTTCACCAAAGAGAACATGGTTGTATTGAAGGCTAGTAGACCCTAATGTTATAAAATAAATAAACATTATGTTCTTCAGTTTAAGATTCCACGTTTTATTGATTATTTTATCCACTTTCCGTAATAGTAAATAATTGTGTGTGTTATTTTTAAGTGTTTCAGGCAGCGCTTCATGGAGCCCGTTTCTTTCTATCTTCTTGTTTACTTAGCTGCAGCGTTTAACGTTTACCTCGCATGTTAATTTATTAGCTGTTGGTATCATAAATTGTTTTATCAATTTTATTTCGTCTGTCATATATAACAACACTGAAAGTTAAATAGGCCGTTCATGCAAAATAACTCCGCAAATAGTTGTAATCACGCAAATGAAATTTGCAACTGCCATTTTGCAATGAAGAGAAGCACTTTTTTCTCGTCAATCGGCAAAGCGAAAGCGCTTTACTACAACGCTTTTAAAACAAACTTTGTTTCACTTTCAAAGTACGTTCTAAAATCGACTCAGTCTATCTAAATTTTAAATCTGCCGCCACAAATTTGTACTCGGTACTGTACTCGGTTCAACCGAGTAATGACGTCATTTTAACTGCTCCGAACCGAACCGCTCCGTCCCCAGCCCTAGTACTGTGCGACTTACCGACTTACCCAAGTAAGACTCAAGCTATAATTATCGGACATAAGCGTTTAGTTAACTCCCTTAATAACAGCAATCTTTCAGTTGTTACCCTTAACAACACGCTAATCCCTTATTCATCTGTCGTAAAAAATCTTGGCTTCTTTTTTGATAATAATCTAAGTTGGAATTTTCAAGTTAAAGAAACGATAAAAAAAATCTGTTCCTCCATTCACTGTTTGAGTCGCTTTAGAAACTTCTTGCCCCAGCAACTAAAACTTACCCTAGTGCAAACCCTAGTAATGCCGCACTTCGATTATTCTGACGTTTTGTTAAGTGATCTAAGTTCTGAACTGTCAGTCAAGTTAAGTTACGGCGAGCTCAGAATATGTGCGTCAGATACGTGTGCAACATCCGACGATATGACCACATATCACCGTCCTTCGCAAGTCTTTCGTGGCTCCGACTTAAAGAACGCAGAAATTTACACTCTTTGTCTTTACTCTTTCGAATTCTGCACGCCTTAACACCAAATTACCTTTCGTCTCGTTTCTCTTATCTATACTCTAACCACGACGTAAATACCAGATCACTTATCTGTGGCACGCTAAGTATACCTCTTCATAGAACATCTTGTTATTCATCATCTTTTACAGTATCCACCTCGCGTCAATGGAATTCCTTGTCACAAAGTATTAGGGGCTGCAAGACAACGAACACCTTTAAGAACAGCTTAAAAGATAACCTTATTAACATTTCACTCCAATCATACTGATTTAAACTATCACTGACTACATTGTTACTTCTCTCTTTTAGACATCATCCTGATTGTGCTGTACTTTCAAAATTGTCTCATAATAATCTCTTTCTATTATCTAATATTATTTGAAATATATTAACATTCTATGTATTTTAGCTTAATTCTGCTACACAGTTTATTTCAGTGTTTAATTAATAGTTCATAGTGTTTTGTTGTTTAATTCGTAAATAACTCTTGTATACATGTAACTCTCACCTAAATCAAATTGTTGAATTCTTTGTAAGTTCATGCATATGTATATACTCTTTTTGCTGGTTGAGTGGAAGAGAAGGCCTTACGGCCTTAACTCTGCCGGCTAAAATAAATCATTATTTATTTATTTATTTATTTATTTATTCAGGAGCGGGGAAGGGTGACCTCTATCATCGACGGATCAAACAGCGAATTCGCGACTTACCGACTCTAGAGGGGGGCTGAGGAGATGGTAGTGTTTTATCGAACAAGCCGGGATAAGTGCAGGGAGTCGAAGTCAGGAAGGTGAGAGATAAGGGTGATCAGGGGAGAGAAGTGGGTGGATTGGAGGAGGTGATGAGGCCTGTAGCGACTAGCGAGGCGACAATAAAATAAGTAGGCCTACATAAGAAGTGAGGAAGATTCGGCTGGTGTGGGAAAGAATACAGGAGACAGGGGCGCGTCGGGCTCCCTGTTCCCGTACGGTATGGCATAGTTGAGCTCCGCGGTCAATTGGGAGGCCTAGGCATGGCATAATTGCTCCCCGAAGAAATCAGGTAGCAGAAGGGACATGGCATAGTTGCGCCCCGAAGAAATCAGGTAGCAGAAGGGACATGGCATAGTTGCGCCCCGAAGAAATCAGGTAGCAGAAGGGACATGGCATAGTTGCGCCCCGAAGAAATCGGGTAGCAGAATGGATATGGCATAGTTGCGCCCCGATGGGCACAGTAGGCCTACACACGAAAGTGATTGTCATTAAATAAATAAATTACTTAAAAATATTACAGTGATAGCTGCATTGAAATCAGGTAGGCCTAGCATATGATCAATTCTGCTATTTAAAATAACACTTTTTTATCGATCACACACAATAAATGAACTGCATTTCTTGCATGTAGGCTACATCGATATCTTAACCCTTCGGTACAGGGTTTCGAAAATTGAAACTTAGAACCACTAAACTTACACTTTTCACTAAACTTAACATTCATTTTAAATTAACCTCACTATACGCCACAGATGGTGTGAAAATCACTAATAAAATATCAAGACTGCTAAGGCCCCATATTCCAACGGCTCACTCATTTGAATATGTCAGTTAATAAAGTACTGCCAACTTCATGGTGTTCATTTTAACGGTAGGATATTGATAATCACTGCACAAATAGTAGAAAAACAGTTAATATAGTAGGCCTAATGCCAGCTTCATAGTGTTCATTTTAATGGTAGGCTATTGATAATTACTGAATAAACAGTAGAGAAACAGTTAATATAGTAGGCCTACTGCCAGCTTCATAGTGTTCATTTTAATGGTAGGCTATTGATAATCACTGCATAAACAATAGAAAAACAGTTAATAAAGTACTGCCAACTTCATGGTGTTCATTTTAACGGTAGGCTATTGATAATCACTGCACAAATAGTAGAAAAACAGTTAATATAGTAGGCCTAATGCCAGCTTCATAGTGTTCATTTTAATGGTAGGCTATTGATAATCACTGCACAAACAGTAGAAAAACAGTTAATATAGTAGGCCTACTGCCAGCTTCATAGTGTTCATTTTAACGGTAGGGTATTGATAATCACTGCATAAACAATAGAAAAACAGTTAATAAAGTACTGCCAACTTCATGGTGTTCATTTTAACGGTAGGGTATTGATAATCACTGCACAAACAGTAGAAAAACAGTTAATATAGTAGGCCTACTGCCAGCTTCATAGTGTTCATTTTAACGGTAGGGTATTGATAATCACTGCATAAACAATAGAAAAACAGTTAATAAAGTACTGCCAACTTCATGGTGTTCATTTTAACGGTAGGCTATTGATAATCATTGCATAAACAATAGAAAAACAGTTAATATAGTAGGCCTACTGCCAGCTTCATAGTGTTCATTTTAACGGTAGGCTATTGATAATCACTGCATAAACAATAGAAAAACAGTTAATAAATTACTGCCAACTTCATGGTGTTCATTTTAAAGGTATGCTATTAATAATCACTGCATAAACAGTAGAAAAACAGTTAATATAGTAGCCCTACTGCCAACTTCATGCTGTTCATTTTAACGGTAGGCTATTGATAATCACTGCATAAACAGTAGAAAAACAGTTAATAAAGTACTGCCAACTTCATGGTGTTCATTTTAACGGTAGGCTATTGATAATCACTGCACAAACAGTAGAAAAACAGTTAATATAGTAGGCCTACTGCCAGCTTCATGGTGTTCATTTTAACGGTAGGCTATTGATAATCACTGCACAAACAGTAGAAAAACAGTTAATATAGTAGGCCTACTGCCAGCTTCATAGTGTTCATTTTAACGGTAGACTATTGATAATCACTGCATAAACAGTAGAGAAACAGTTAATATAGTAGGCCTACTGGCAGCTTCATAGTGTTCATTTTAACGGTAGGCTATTGATAATCACTGCATAAACAGTAGAGAAACAGTTAATATAGTAGGCCTACTGCCAGCTTCATAGTGTTCATTTTAACGGTAGGCTATTGATAATCACTGCATAAACAGTAGAGAAACAGTTAATATAGTAGGCCTACTGCCAGCTTCATAGTGTTCATTTTAACGGTAGGCTATTGATAATCACTGCATAAACAGTAGAGAAACAGTTAATATAGTAGGCCTACTGCCAGCTTCATAATGTTCATTTCAATGGTACGCTATTGATAATCACTGCATAAACAATAGAAAAAACAGTTAATAAAGTACTGCCAACTTCATGGTGTTCATTTTAACGGTAGGCTATTAATAATCACTGCATAAACAGTAGAAAAACAGTTAATATAGTAGCCCTACTGCCAACTTCATGCTGTTCATTTTAACGGTAGGCTATTGATAATCACTGCATAAACAGTAGAAAAACAGTTAATATAGTAGGCCTACTGCCAACTTCATGCTGTTCATTTTAACGGTAGGCTATTGATAATCACTGCATAAACAGTAGAAAAACAGTTAATATAGTAGCCCTACTGCCAAATTCATGCTGTTCATTTTAACGGTAGGCTATTGATAATCACTGCATAAACAGTAGAAAAACAGTTAATATAGTAGCCCTACTGCCAACTTCATGGTGTTCATTTTAACGGCAGGCTATTGATAATCACTGCATAAACAGTAGAAAAACAGTTAATATAGTAGCCCTACTGCCAACTTCATGGTGTTCTTTTTAACGGTAGGCTATTGATAATCACTGCATAAACAGTAGAAAAACAGTTAATATAGTAGCCCTACTTCCAACTTCATGGTGTTCATTTTAACGGCAGGCTATTGATAATCACTGCATAAACAGTAGAAAAACAGTTAATAAAGTACTGCCAACTTCATGGTGTTCATTTTAACGGTATCGATAATGAATATTAAATCGAATAAGAAATTAATAAGGTTGGTTGATTACGAGGCTCGAGTTTCTGTACTGTCTTTTCCTCTACCTATTTCATCGGGGCGCAACTATGCCCTGCCCTTCCCGTAGTGGTGGCAGTGTGTAGACACGTCGGAACAAAAGTACCTTTCTGCGCCGTAGCGAGAAGGGGAGCACTGGACGAGGAGAGCGCGGGGGTCTCCTCGTCGAAGACTGACTGGATTTATTTTTTTCTTTTTTTTTTTTTACATTGGGGAATTTAATTGAAGTGAATTTATTATGGCAGGCAGAGTAACTATCTCACGCCCCCATGTTTTGTATTACTACCTGTGCACTTCATTAGAACCAGGTACCCAGCCTCGAAGCCGTTAGCCCTGTGAACTTACAGTGTATTTATTTTCCCCTATTCCAGTGATGTCAAAGCAAGCGCATTTTTCTGACTTTGACGTCGTGCTGCGGGTAGTAAGCGCTAGGTATGCTAGAAGGAATAAGCAGCCTATTGGGTTAAGAAATCAGTGGTGCACAAACTCCAAACTGAACGTGAAATTTTATGTCGTTATTTTTATATGGCTTCTTTCTGTTTGTTATTTTCTATATGCCTATAATCTGTAAAACAAAAGTACTAACACCTATTTCTTAGCCTAATATTGCAGTTGTGTTTTAAACGTTAATAACATAATAAAGAGTAAAGAAGGAATATTCACATAAATTCCATAATAACTACAACTATACTGTACTAAGTGAATTAAACACATCATTCATAAAGAAAGTGTTATCCCAAAGAAAGACACTGAATATGACAGGATAAGTTGAAATTGATATTGATGGTATCTTTAGCCTTATAAAAGTAATGAAAACAATATTATAGTACAAAGCAAAGTTGTCTAGGTATATGTTTTAACTGTAACTAATATTACATAATAAAACTCTTATCGCATTATGTTTTCGGGTGATATTGGTGCGCAACTTTCTATTATCAGAATATTAAATTATCTCGAAATCAGTAGAAGCTATAGAGTTAACGTTTTACCAACACATAGACACATTTTTTTTTTGTTGTGATGTAACAGTATTTGCTTTGTTAATTCATTTTCTTACAAAAATTTTCCATGCGAATATTTTCAAACATTTTAATACTCTATCTTCAGTAATACGTATTTACGATATATTAGATTTACGAATACATTGTTTTAGTACCTGTAAGGCTACTAAACAAACGTATCTGAAAATTTCACTTTTCTGTAAAAAAAAAGTTGAGAAAATGTTCCTTTTGAATAAAAAAGCAAACTTGTGAAAAATGAACATTAAAATTAAAACTTACATTCTTATAATACACTCATACTTCTCAGACAAATCTAAAAATTAACATGGATACAGTTTTAATAAGTTATTTTCCCTTAATCCATTGAATCACTGGTGGCCATCCCTGTAATATAGCTCGACCAAGCGGCATATACTACCTCCTTCGTCTGTCTCTTTCCTTTCCGCTGCAAAGCGCTCAGGCTCTCCTGAGCTCTAAAGCGCGCGCTTGCTCCAATGGGCATCAGTTGACGTCACTGCCCTATTATAAAATTATAGGATTATCTAAGAAATTAGCAATTTCTTTATAATAGTAGAAGAGAAAGAGTGAGGGAAGGGAAGAGGTCCGTGGCCCATTTCATGACTGGATTTCGAAAATTCGACCCCTTATATAGGGCCCCCTCTGACGTCAAATCCAATCTTGGGGATTTTCCACTGCCACAGGGTGCTTAGCTGAGCTGAAGCCACGCTTTACTCGCCTCCTCTCGCACAAAAAGAGAGAGAGAGAGAGAGAGAGAGAGAGAGAGAGAGAAGAGGGAGACAATCGGCTTCGTGAGAGAGAAAGAAAAATTGATGTTGCAGGGCGCTGCACAGTGGGACGGATTGCGATTCTAGCCGGAACAAAATCTAATATTGATAAATTCCTTTCGAATCGTTGAAAATAGCAAGATGAAAGTAAATTATTATGACATTTGATTAAGTATTTGTATGAGAATTATTATTTTAGTATAGAATGCCTATTTATTAAAAAAAGAATCGTACAGTAATAGAAATTGCATACAACTAAAGCAAATAAAAAATTAAAGTAAACAGAAATTATTTTACGCACTACTATGAAGAGAAAAGTAATATATGTAGTAAATTTTATGACTCATGTTTAGAAATCTGAAGTGTCTGTTGTATCTCCAGAAGTGTCGGACCCGCTAGCGCTACTGCCGTCCTCATCTTGGGGTTGCAGTTGAACAGTGCTGTTGCTGGCACTCGCAGCTAGTACTTGTAGCAGTTTAACTACCTCAACTTATAGTTTTGATTTTCTTGGACTTGGATGTCGATTAATCTGGGATATGATGGGATCAGAAGATACTAACAACATGTGTAGGACATCTTCTATGTTTCTCTCACGAGATCACTTCCTAGCGTGATCTAACCTGTATACTTTCGTAAATCTTTGTGTCTTGCCTCTTACGCATCTTCAGATAACATCCCAATAGGAAGTATCACAGTTTCTGCAATTTTTCCTCCATGTATCAGTATTTTATGCACGCTGGATGGTATGTAGTACCATGGATATACTGCTGTACATATAAATGGGCTGTATCATTGGTGTACTTCTCAAACGCCTCAATATATATTGAATATCCACATGTAATGGTGCATAAAATTACAGAAAATCTGTGAATGAGGTCTTACTAATGTCCGTAATATTGGCTGTAATTTGTGGGTTTTCAAAAAAACGACGTGCTATATTGCCATCATTTGATGTCCCAGGGCCACCAGATTTCGGTTTGTCACTAAGAAGACCTAATTAAGAGCGAAATCTAGAAATAATCTCCTGTTTTCTAGCTTCAAAAATATCTTTGTTGTTGCCTCTGATCTGCTAAGAACAATGTTTTTTTTAAGAAAATAATCACTTTTACGGTGACACTGCATCCAACGGCTGTTAAAATTACTTCGAATATTTTTCAAAATATTATGAATGCACTTCTCACTATTAGAATGACATCTTTCAATCATAATTTGTTCAAAACATGTCTATATAGTTCATCCAAGTCGCCACTTTTATTGGCAAGTATTGGAAATAGATCACGGCGCGAAATCACCGGAAGCGGTTCCGAGTCTGAAAAAAATTAACCACATGCAGAGCTGTCAGTAGGAGCAAATGAAACTAGGTTAGTCTTAAAGTGCACACTTAACCCTACATTCTGACATAAAAATAAATGTGACTCTGTGTGACTCTCCTATTATAAGTCAACGTTTACTTTGACTATTACACTCTTACTACGTCATACTACTTTCGACCAATAAAACGGTACGAAAGGACGTATTTCAACTAATCATGGCTGCTTATCGCACAATTTTATCGCGTCCCTAGCATTTGTTTAATTTTATCGCGTCCCTAGCATTTGTTTAATTTTATCGCGTCCCTAGTATTTGTTTCTTTGTTTGCCAACATTTGAAACTGCGCTGGTCTGGACGTCAAAAAAAAATATATACCGGTATATATAATTACAAACCCCTCCAGTCGATGCATAGCAGTTTCAAATATGACTCGCATTGGCATTCAAGAACAAGAATTAATAAAAATCACTGATCATACCTATGCATCTACTGAAATCCGATTTACAAATAAATGAAGAGCACCATTCGGAAATCCTGAATAAGTTGAATACACCATGTAGGCCTAAATCAACGAGTTCCACTTCTATTACGCGCACGTCCAATATAACATCAATTGAACCACCAACCACATATAAATTTGAAAATTGTACATTCAATAATTATTCCTTTTAAAATTATTCATGTTTATTTTTTATGACATCGTCGTTAATTAAAACTTTTCTAACACTTGTGTATATTAGTTAGGTTATGTTATAGCTTCTGCTCTGAGAGGATAAAACGAACTTCTGCTATATGATATTATGGATAGTCACGTATCAGAGATTGTTTAATATTAAGATTTATTGAATAGTAATCATTACAGTGTCTGTATAAAGACACTACTGCCATCTAGCATGTATCTAGCGTAATATTTGTAATGTTGAGATGGTACAATAATACATTTGAAGACAGTTGTATTTTCGTAAGTCAATATTTTATTGTATTGGAGTACTTCGTTACTTCTAATCTTTATATACGTTCTTCTAATCGTGTAATAGTCAATTAAATCCCACTCGAGTTTTGATTTTCTCTAGATAAATCAAAACGTCTAGTGAGATTACTGTTGATAAATAGTTTTAAAAAATCGCATTTCCCGCCGTTAAGTTAACATGCCGTTTCTAAAAATTCAAAGTTATTATGAACATAAAATTTATATAATAATTATCTACCAACCTTGTTCTTCATTTTCCATTTCAGAATCACAAAATGTTTCACTCCCAGATCATAGAAAACAAGCTTGCTTCTTACACTATTTCAGCCTGGCTGAGCAATAAAACTGGTTACGGAGGGGAATCCTCGTCATCATCATTGTGTGACGTCCGTATATTTAGTGTCAAAGCTTCTTTCTCGTAGATAAGGATTCTGTGATTCATTAGCAACAACTTGAGATAGGACACGCATAAAAATGAGAACATGTGAAAATTGATTTTGTTCCGGCTAGAATCGCAATCCGTCCCACTGTGGGCTGGCAGGTTTGAACCATTTAACTTACGTAGGACACACGGGCATCGAAAATTGATATACACAACAGACTCCAAATACTGCGGAGCGTTTTTCTTAAATGTCTGCCTATTTCCTGAACAACCTACCTATGCGAAAAAGAAAACTTTTCCACTTATGAAATACCTCAAGAACAAAGCACGATCACGATTAACTAATTCACATCTGCAGAACTGTTTAAGTGCAGTTACAAGCGACTTCTCCTTGGAAATCACTGAGATTCTGAGTAATATTCAGGTTCAAGGAAATCATAACTTTTGTGAGTATTTGAAAAATTTTTTACTTATCTTTATGCTAGATTAACTCCGTACGTAGATGAAATTATTGGGGATCATCAGTGCGGTTTTCGGCGTAATAGATCGACTATTGATCAGATTTTTTGTATTCGACAGATAATGGAGAAAAAAATGGGAGTATAAGGGTACAGTACATCAGTCATTCATAGATTTCAAAAAGGCATATGACTCGGTTAAGAGGGAAGTATTATATGATATTCTTATTGAATTTGGTATTCCCAAGAAACTAGTTCGATTAATTAAAATGTGTCTCAGTGAAACATACAGCAGAGTCCGTATAGGTCAGTTTCTATCTGATGCTTTTCCAATTCACTGCGGGCTAAAGCAGGGAGATGCACTATCACCTTTACTTTTTAACTTCGCGCTAGAATATGCCATTAGGAAAGTTCAGGATAACAGGCAGGGTTTGGAATTGAACGGGTTACATCAGCTTCTTGTCTATGCGGATGACGTGAATATATTAGGAGAAAATACACAAACGATTAGGGAAAACACGGAAATTTTACTTGAAGCAAGTAGAGCGATCGGTTTGGAAGAAAATCCCGAAAAGACAAAGTATATGATTATGTCTCGTGACCAGAATATTGTACGAAATGGAAACATAAAAATTGTCGATTTATCCTTCGAAGAGGAGGTGGAAAAATTCAAATATCTTGGAGCAACAGTAACAAATATAAATGACACTCGGGAGAAAATTAAACGCAGAATAAATATGGGAAATGCGTGTTATTATTCGGTTGAGAAGCTCTTATCATCGAGTCTGCTGTCCAAAAATCTGAAAGTTAGAATTTATAAAACAGTTATATTACCGGTTCTTCTGTATGGTTGTGAAACTTGGACTCTCACTCTGAGAGAGGAACATAGGTTCAGGGTGTTTGAGAATAAGATGCTTAGGAAAATATCTGGGGCTAAGCGGGATGAAGTTACAGGAGAATGGAGAAAGTTACACAACACAGAACTGCACGCATTGTATTCTTCACCTGACATAATTAGGAACATTAAATCCAGACGTTTGAGATGGGCAGGGCATGTAGCACGTATGGGCGAATCCAGAAATGCATATAACTTAGAGTGTTAGTTGGGAGACCGGAGGGGAAAAAGACCTTTAGGGAGGCCGAGACGTAGATGGGAGATTAATATTAAAATGGATTTGAGGGAGGTGGGGTATGATGATAGAGACTGGATTAATCTTGCACAGGATAGGGACCACTGGCGGGCTTATGTGAGGGCGGCAATGAACCTTCGGGTTCCTTAAAAGCCATTTGTAAGTATCTTTATGCTCGACCATGCAGAATTTTACTAATTATACGTACATCTGGTAGCAGCCCTTTAATGGACCTTATTGAAGTACTACACGTATTCATTAAAGTTCAGGTGTTCCACCAATCAGAAAACACCATTGTAGCAATATGAATGCGCAAGTATCGATTATTCTCGGATATGCAATCGAAAGACAACTAGCGAAACGTCACGGAGGCTGGAAATCCAATACTGTCGCAGGAGGTTATGTTCTGTTACTATAATAATTAGCGTTAATTGTAAATAATATTGAAATAAATTCAATTTGTCATCTCGTTTTTCAATGTCTACATCAATTTCAAGGTTATATGAAGATTAATGTTTATTTTACTCCCTAGATTATATCAAGGTCAATGACATTTCTTTCTCGGAAAACAATCAATACTTTCGCGTCTGCGCACATCTCACAATTTACGAGATGTTATACAAGGTCAGTTCCGCTCCCCAATCAGATAAGAATAACATGAATACTTATGAGTAATTTCAAGTTAGAAATATGTTCGAACATAAAAAGTCGTATGAAACTTGCCTATAATGGTAATTAAGACGCTTGCGCTCGTTTCATAAACATACTCGCGTCTTTAATACTACCATTATAGGCTCGTTGCATAACGCACTATTTTATTTTAGTAGGTTATTTTACGACGCTTTATCAACATTTCAGATTATTTAGCGTCTGAAAGAGATGATGATAATGCCAGTGAAATGAGTCCGGAGTCCAGCACCGAAAGTTACCCAGCATTTGCTCATATTGGGTTGAGAGAAACCCCGGTAAAAACCTCAACCAGGTAACGTGTCCCGACCGGGAATCGAACCCGGGCCACCTGATTTCACGGCCAGACGCGGTAACCGTTACTCCACAGGTGTGAACTTATTTACTTATATATTTTACTTGTATTTATGTTTTCATATAGGCCTATTAAACCTATTCTATTTCATGGTGCTAGCTTAATATTACACGTGGGCGGTGCACACAATCTTCAAAAGGTTGAAAACCCCTGCTCTAGCACTTCGCCTCTTCAGACCAATGCACGTGATGGGCTGGAACCTGGCAACTTTCCAACCGGTTTTGCTGGGAATTTCAATTCTTCCCACCTTTGTATAGGTAAACCAGTAGCCTTATAGCTGTGCCCCTTCCTACTTTATAACCGGTTTTGCTGGGAATTTCAATTATCTTGTAGCAAGCTCCACCTCTCCACCTTTGTATGGGTGAACCAATCGCTTTCTAGCTGTGCTCCTACTATATAACCGGTTTTTCTGGAAATTTCAATTCTTCCCACCTTTGTATGGGTAAACCAATAGCCATCTAGCTGTGCCCCTTCCTACTTTATAACCGGTTTTGCTGGGAATTTCAATTATCTTGTAGCAAGCTCCACCTCTCCACCTTTGTATGGATGAACCAATCGCCTTCTAGCTGTGCTCCTACTTTGTAACCGGTTTTTCTGGAAATTTCAATTCTGCCCACCTTTGTATGGGTAAACCAATAGCCTTCTAGCTATCCCCCTTCCTACTTTATAACCGGTTTTGCTGGAAATTTCAATTAACCTGTAGCAAGCTCCACCTCTCCACCTTTGTATGGGTGAACCAATCGCCTTCTACTGTGCTCCTACTTTATAACCGGTTTTTCTGGAAATTTCAATTCTTCCCACCTTTGTATGGGTAAACCAATAGCCTTCTAGCTGTGCCCCTTCCTACTTTATAACCGGTTTTTCTGGAAATTTCAATTCTTCCCACCTTTGTATGGGTAAACCAATAGCCTTCTAGCTGTGCCCCTTCCTACTTTATAACCGGTTTTTCTGGAAATTTCAGTTAACCTGTAGCAAGCTCCACCTCTCCACCTTTGTATGGTTAAACCAATCTTCTTCCGGCTGTGCCCCTTCCTACTCGCTGCTTCTTCTATGTTGTAGGGTCCGGCTGCTTCTTGAGACCATTCAGTAATTGGTGAATACAATTTCTAAGTGTTGGCAGTTCCATTGGCAGAGCTCTGGCTTACAGCGACAGAGGATACTAGTTCGTATCCCTGTGTAGTTGTGTTTTTGGTGGAAAAAAGCCAAGGTTGTGAGGATTATCCTCGGCTTTCTTCAGTTTGGTGTTTCTACTAGGAGGCAAAACTTTTTTTAAACTAGACAAAATTGTTAAAGTACCTTGAAAATACCTAGGATTTTGGTATGGAGTAGTGGAAATTGGATGTCATCACTGGAGAGCTGTATACTCACCCAGACCGGCCCAGATACGTAGGCCTACTTACTTACAATTGGCTTTTGAGGAACCCGGAGGTTCATTGCCGCCCTCACATCAGCCCGCCATTGGTCCCTATCCTGTGCAAGATTAATCCAGTCTCTATCATCATATCCCACCTCTCTCAAATCCATTTTAATACTATCTTCCCATCTACGTCTCGGCCACTCAAAGGTCTTTTTCCCTCCGGCCTACCAACTAACAATCTATAACAGTTTCTGCATTCGTCCATACTAAATTCAAAATACAAATATCTTGAAGAAACAGTAACAAATACAAATGACACTCAGGAGGAAAATAAACTCAGAATAAATATGGGAAATGTGTGTTATTATTCGGTTGAGAAGCTTTTGTCATCTAGTCTGCTGTCAAAAAATTTGAAAGTTGGAATTTATAAAACTGTTAGCCTATATTACCGGTTGTTCTGTATGGTTGTGAAACTTGGACTCTCACTTTGAGGGAGGAACAGAGATTAACGGTGTTTGAGAATAAGGTTCTTAGGAAAATATTTGGGGCTCGGGATAAAGTTACAGGAGAATTGAGGAAGTTACACAACGCAGAACTGCATGCATTGTATTCTTCACCTGACATAATTAGGAATATTAAATCTAGACTTTTGAGATGGGCAGGGCATGTAGCACGTATGGGCCAATCCAGAAATGCATATAGTGTGTTAGTTGGGAGGCCGGAGGGAAAAAGTCGTTTGGTGAGGCCGAGACGTATAGGGGAGTATAATATTAAAATGGATTTGATGGAGGTGGGATATGATGAGACTGGATTAATCCTGCACAGGATAGGGACCGATGACGGGCTTAAGTGAGGGCGGTAATGAACGTGCGGGTTCCTTAAAAGCCATTTGTAAGTAAGTATAAGTAGCTTATATTATCTCTGTTTCGTAGTTACCTGCTATCATCTGTCTATGATTGCCTGCTATCATGTCTGATTCTGTTTACGTCATACATCTCTCTTTCTCCTAGCCTCCAACCACCTCTTTTCCCGCATAATTCCTACCACCATCTCTCTTATGGTCCTTCTCACAGGAATTATAGTGAAGGAGAGGTAGGAGACTATGCCTTTATGTCGATGTAGATTTTGTTACTCTTACAATGAAAAACTGGAGAAGGGAAAATAATTATGGATAAAGAGATGCATATTAAAATGTAAATATTTACTTTTTTAAGTCCAAGAGTGGGTTTCAAATCTGGTAACCCCCCTTGCGTATGCCCGTGATTCTTTCCTCGTACAGAGGTAATGTACTGTAAGTTATCTATTTTGTTCATTTACGTAAATATAAAGACAAAAAAAAATGGTATCAAGATCAATGTATTAATATATTATATAACTCTACAGGACACTAAGAAGTTTACACAGGATATGGGATGGACCCTACTTGGTATTCAGATTGGTTTTTTATAGTATACGTTGTAGAGTCAGATATGTTGTCGATTGGCATCCATGGGCCGTGAGCTTGTATAAATATTGATAGCTTACTGAAATATGTTCAGTAGAAAGTGGTCAAGTTAATTTTAGAATTCCAACACTGCGCTGATATCAAATATTGAAGATGCAGTAATTTCTAACGGTAGGCTATTCAAAAAAGGAAAATGTTTTAAGAAATGTGTGATGAAGCATTGAAACATTTCCAAGTGTTTCAGTTGTAAAAATACTTCGACGTACAATCCATGACGGCGTCAATTGAGAGCATTGTAGGCTATACTTTCTGAAGGAAAATTGTCCTGCAAGAAGTTTTCTATAAACTTTACCAACGCTATCACGAATGCCATAGACCATGACATTACTGACTCTACAACATATTGAGTTGACAAATCACACAGCGTAGCTATTTTAATCTTGACAGTTCCAAGTTTATTCAATAAATGAAGTTACACAATACAAAGACCCACAAATGTATTAGAATCTTATTGAATAAATGAAATTACACAATACAAAGACCCACAAATGTATTAGAATCTTATTGAATAAATGAAATTACACAATACAAAGACTCACAAATGTATTAGAATCTTATTGAATAAATGAAATTACACAATACAAAGACCCACAAATGTATTAGAATCTTATTGAATAAATGAAATTACACAATACAAAGACTCACAAATGTATTAGAATCTTATTGAATAAATGAAATTACACAATACAAAGACCCACAAATGTATTAGAATCTTATTGAATAAATGAAATTACACAATACAAAGACTCACAAATGTATTAGAATCTTATTGAATAAATGAAATTACACAATACAAAGACCCACAAATGTATTAGAATCTTATTGAATAAATGAAATTACACAATACAAAGACTCACAAATGTATTAGAATCTTATTGAATAAATGAAATTACACAATACAAAGACCCACAAATGTATTAGAATCTTATTGAATAAATGAAATTACACAATACAAAGACTCACAAATGTATTAGAATCTTATTCAATAAATGAAATTACACAATACAAAGAGCCACAAATGTATTAGAATCTTATTCAATAAATGAAATTACACAATACAAGACCCACAAATGTATTAGAATCTTATTGAATAAATGAAATTACACAATACAAAGACCCACAAATCTATTAGAATCTTATTGAATAAATGAAATTACACAATACAAAGACTCACAAATGTATTAGAATCTTATTCAATAAATGAAATTACATAATACATGACCCACAAATGTATTAGAATCTTATTGAATAAATGAAATTACACAATACAAAGACTCACAAATGTATTAGAATCTTATTCAATAGGCCTAAATGAAATTACACAATACAAAGACCCACAAATGTATTAGAATCTTAATAGCTAAACTTCTGAAAATACTTTACTATGTTAATAACTTACACTAAAAAAAATAATAGTAATAATATCCCATTCTAACACATCGTCGGTTTCCTGGTAAAAGTGATCAAATCCAAAATGCAAAATTGTTGGGAAAAGTCATTTAAAGGTTTAATGATCCATCCAAAGATAACTATATTTCTTTAGATGTTTTTTTATTTGCTTGTTTAACGACGCTGTATCAACTACAATGTTATGTAGACCTAACATCGATGAGATGGGTGATAGCGAGATGGTATTTGGCGAGATGAGACCGAGGATTCGCCATAGATTACCTGGTATTCACCTTACGGGTGCGTAAATCCTCGGAAAAAACCCAACCAGGTAATCAGCCCAAGCGGGGATCGAACCCGCTCCCGAGCGCAACTCCAGACCGGCAGGCAAGCGCCTTAACCGACTGAGCCACGCCGGTGGCCTGTTTTGATGATTAGTAATTAGTTATTTTGAAGGTAAATATTAGTTTTAATATAAAATTGTCTTAAATTTTCATAATCCTTGGAAGCCTTCAATGTGACTTGGTCACTTTTACCAAGAAACCGACGATATTTAGCAACAAATATTTTGAGTACATTGAAAGCTACAATTAATTACACAAATTTAAACACAGTATAAACCAAATTACATAAAATCCCTAATGTACACCTAAAAAGGAAGTATTCATACCTGAATTGATAATTGGACGGAGTTAGCTACGCAATAATAGACCAACCGATAATTTGAAAAAAAAAAAAAAAAAAAAAAGAGGGAGAGAGATATTTGCACAAATCTGTTGGTTAATTTAACTTTGAAAAAATCGAGAATGTGATATCTGAACTTTGCTGCTATTTACAAGCAAAAATTCGTTTATTGCATAAAATTAATTTCAGCCTATTTATTTTGCTTTGAAATATTGATTCAACTTCTGGTCTCTTATTAAAAATCGATTAGCCTTTTTTGGTATTATTTGTGGTATTTTTTGTAATAGGCCTAGAGTGAATGTTATAATACTTTTTGCATAAAATGTTATATAAAATAATTTATTTCAATGGTCAGTATCTTGAAACAGGTTTCTGGCGCTTGGATCACTATTGCTGATCACCGTCCAATTATAGATCGATAGTAGCACTTCAGATGTTGACAAAATCAAGCAAATAAAACTATATTAATAAATGCATTATATGCAATTCACATTATAGATTTCAAAACAAAAAAAAATGCAACTAAGCTTATATTAACTAAATTCACAAATTTGATTAACAATTTAAACTTTCAAAATCATGTTCTGAAACTATTCAGAAATTTATCAATAGCTTTTGATTAAGGTAAAAAAGATAATGAAGTAATTGCCTGAATATTAATTGAGAGAATAAGTAAATTAAGCAATTCTAAAATTGGAGACCTCAATGACACATAGGCCTACTTGGTCAATAAGTTTTTAATTGCGTAAAGGACATGGACAAAGTACTACCACAATGTGGTCGTTTTGGACCAAAATTTCGAAAAAGAGAAAACATGTTGCAGTAGGACTTAAAAAAAATACTAAGTTATGTTGGGTTTGTGACTACAGGCTTTTAAGTAGCCTAATATGAGAAAGCCTTAGTACTGGCCATAATAGCTCCAATATGACAATGTTAAGAGACGTATGTTTTAAATAGACAATTCTGAATGTTCATGTGCAAAGAACACAGAAAATATTCATTGTACAGTGCGTTCGTGGCTTGGCCGGACCGTTCCACGGCCTTGGACTGGGTGAAGATTGGCGCGTCTGCCGCCAGAGTAGCTCTGTAGCTACCGCTGACGCGCCAGTCAGTTCCGGCCGAGCTACAAACGCACTGTATAATTTAAAAAAGCTCACATACTCATATTTATTTTGGGATTATGAATTAATGTTATTTTAAATGTTATAAACATGTTGAAATAATTACAAACTCAGAACGATACTATATAAAGAATATGATATAAGAGTGATCATATCACACAACATATTCCACACTGTAAAATTTCAACGATAAGATATGGAATTCAGGCTTAGGGAAAAATAAAAATTATCAAAATTCTCTATTTAGAATACAAAAAAGTACTGTAAAATTCATTACTCCAATTCAATAAAGACAAATATAAAAACTAATCGTAACCTATATACTTAACTACCATATTACAACATATTAGCACCAAAATGACTATATAATTATCGTAAAATATTACATTACTGTATTTCTTTCCAGAAGGATATAAAATCAGGTCTAGTCATGAACGCAACACTTGCAATCAAAACAAGTAGGCTACATTTTGTCCACAAGAATAATAAATATTTTTGGAAGAAGTCAAAATTACGAAGTACCATGTATTTTTAATCAAAATCCTAATTTCGGAAATTTTAGATATACGAAATTATTAAAGAATAAATCTAATATCTTTGTTAAACGCAATACTTTTAGATTGAGAAATCATTATGTCAATTACAATTAAATGAAAAAAAAATATCTGCGTTACTTAGGTGATTGTTTATAAAGACTATTCTCTAATTGATTTGAAGCTTCTCACCCTAAGATTATGTGATATAGTCTAGAGTTTGTTGCTGTAAAACTCTTTGTACTGCATTGTATCTTGTTGTGCTTCCCAGGACTACAAATTGTATATTCAATAATTTCATTAAATAATTGGAATGTAACTTATATTGAAATTCCACTTTTTATAATTATTCTGACGTTTTAATTTATTTATGGAGACTATAAGTTAGTATACTCGTATTGTTTTAACTTTTATGACTTAATTCTCTTCAAGTAGAAAAATTTAATTGTCCATTAAATGTTACACTTCTATAAACAATTTAGCAAGTGAATATATTTAAGAATTTCACACCTGAGTGAATCAAGTAACATTATCAAAATATGTTAATTGCGAGATTCGAGAAATTAGGCAAAAAAACCTAATTCCTAAAGGACATGTTTTGAACAGCCATGCTTACAGAATTGCGTTCAACTACAACCATGCTTTGCTAACTTACAAGTATTTCCTAATACAGTGTACTAATATCATAAATCTAAAGTAATCGAAAACTCTTTAATTAAAATTACGCTAAAGACATCCCAAAATGTCAGATAACTTACGGGTAATAATGGACTAAGGTACTGCCCAAATTTCACGAGAAGATCTCTGTGAGGGGAGTATGGTAGTTGGCGGGAAAAGAGGACAGTGTAAGCCAGTAATTCAGCGCTCTTGAAGGAGCGGGTGGATGGGGTGATGTCATTGGCCGGCTGGGGCAAACAAGACTCAGTCAAGGGCCAGCCGGTTCCAAGTTGAGGATAGGTTATAAGAGCGGCGGAAAAACTGGCATTCCTTACTCCGATCTTCTCGTGAAATTTGGACTGTAGTTACGGAAGTGTAAAAATTAATGTGAACAAAATATTTTGTAATATTTCCAGCGGTGATACAATTCGAACATTAATAAGAATATTTTCTGACTCATTGGAAGTAGTACTTCATAATATAGACGACATTTCCCAACAGTTTATTCCATTCTTCCTCCCTTCTATAATGGTAAACATTCGCTGAAATTAAAATGAAATTAAAATCTGCCAATTTGGTTAGATGAAGTAACTTATCTCAAACCGAATGGAAGAGATGCAGTACGCAGGTCTAATAGCGAAGGGTTGTCACGTTTAGAGAGAATTTTTTTCTAAAGTTAAGTGTTTATTCATAAATATGGTACCGTAAACTGGGGTTACTTTGAACACAGAGGAAACTTTGACCATTTTTTCAGGAAATCATATTTAGATTTCTACATGCTGCACTTGTTATAGATGGAGGTAAATTATCATAAAATCATTTTCATACCAAATTTACCTCCATCTATAACAAGTGCAGCATGTAGAAACCTAAATATGATTTTTGAAAAAAAAATGGTCAAAGTTTCCTCTGTGTTCAAAGTAACCCCAGTTTACGGTAACAAAATTTAATACTTATAACGACACAAACTTTCCAAAACATTTTCGAAGAATAGACATGGATCTAAACTTAAGTTGTAAGGAAATCAGTAAATAATATTTCGTCGTAAATATTAATTTTTACACTACAGTAACTACGTAGAGAACTTTCCTCATGAAACAAAATTAAAAACATACCAGTCAAGTTAAAGCTGTACATATACAATCAGAGTGAAAACTACAAAGTCAGTAACAATTTCTGCAACACTACTGCTATTAATTTTTTGTATTTCGAATATTGTCCTGTATTTACTTCGGATAATGTCAGGTCCGACGAAATTCAGATGTAGAGCGGGAGCAAAAGTATCTTCTCTGCTCGTGGATGACAACTCTTCATATGTGAATGTAGTTCCGTCCCTCCAACGGTGGATGTTTTCTGTTATGTAGACAGGTGCCATCGGAATGGATGAGGATGTAGTGGGTTCTCTTTCAACAGGACATCTTGCAACGGTAGACGTGTAATATCTGTAGCAAATCGACAAAAAATATATGAATATTGTGATGGATATGTTCCCTATTCTACTGTCCAAATTTCACGAGAGGATCCCTGCTAGGGGAGTATGGTCCTTGCGGGGTAAGAGGAGAGAGTAAGCCAGTAACTCAGTGTTCTTGAAGAAGCAGGTGGATAGGAGTGATGTCATTGGCCGGCTGAGACAAGCAAGGCCCAGTCAATGGCCGACCGGTTCCATGTCGGGTGTAGGTTATAAGAATGGGGGGGGGGGGAAACTCTCATTGCTTGCTCGGATCATCTCGTGAAATGTGGACTGTAATTTAGTGCTGTTTTGCTTAACAACTAATTTCCTAAGGTTATCCTGGATATATCAGGCATTATAAGTGATGTTTCTAGGTGCAGAAAAAAATTGTATGAAATCTTATGCCGGGAAAAATTAATAAATTCACTAATAACACATATAGGGTAAAGGTTGGTAATATTGTGATAGTTCTTTTAGAGAATCTATTAAAATTCTACTGAGCCAGAGAAAGACCGGTTTTGTGCAGCAACTTGTCCACGAACATTCTTTTTATGCGTTGACGCAAAAAAAAAAAAGATCTTCCTCTCGCTCAGTAAAATTGTAATAAAAAATCACAGTATTACCCGTATCACAGTATTACCAACCTTCACCCTATTATTTGTGGCTGAATTCCAGCTCTAAATCAACTCTGCTGTTGGTTAAACATCGGGATACAATCATAGGCTAGTCGGTTTATGTTACAGTAGATATAAATTACGTTAAAATGACTTGCTTTTCAATTAGAAAGAAGAGTAATGTCCAATATAATTATCATCATCATCATCACATTGTCAGAATAGGCCATATTGACCTGTTGCACCTCAGAAGTAGTCTTCCTACATCTCGTCTACATTCAGTCGATTTTAATATACAGCATTGCCCATAAAATTATGATTTAATGTCCAAGTTTAGTTCCTCAAATTCGGCCCTAATTCAGAATCAAAATGACGTAAGTCGCATCTCATTGAGGGTAATGATGTATTGTTTTAATACTCGCCATATTCACATTTGAGTTTCTTATGTCAGCACCATAAAATAAAGTAAGAAAAATGAAAGAAATATGTGACTATTTAAAAAGTGGTTTTAGATACATTCAGAATCGAAAATTTTGAATATAAAATTTATCATTTGATGTAAGGTATTAAACAGAAGTGCATATTATAGGGGAGAGTTGGGTAGTATCGAACATCGGGTAATATCGGACAGCGAGTTTCTTTCATCTACCACCAGATGATAGTACCTGAATGACATGGTTACTTATCTGTGATGTCGCATACAGAAACTTTACCATGTTATTCAGGTACTACCATCTGGTGGTAGACGAAAGAAACGCACTGTCCGATATTACCCGATGTCAGATACTACCCAACTCTCCCCTAACTGATTTTTTTTTAGTCCGTGCTATTTATAACAAAATTAGGAAATCTCTCGTCGATAAAATCCTTGTAGAATTTCGAGATTCTGCAATCAAATATGTTTGTAAAATGCATGACTTATTGAGATAATTTCATTTTTTTTTTTTTTAATTTTCGAATATAATTTTAATAAGTCCTGTACTGTGTGATTAAAATGGGGGTTTTTATGATTGAATTAGGTACATTTTTTTCAGAAACAGTCATAATTAGCCTACATAGGATAAATTTGAAAAGAAGTTTGCGAATAATCTTCGTATGCCAAATTCCCTGAAATCAGCAATCAGTTGTAAAACAAATTTTCTGTGCACTGTATTCTTCTTGTCATCCACTTTCCTTCATTGCTGAAAATATCACAACATTACCTTGCTATATTAGAATAATAGTGCCCTTATATGTGGATTATTTAATTAACAACATATTAATCATCACCAATTGGTGCAGACATTGAGATGTAGAAATAAATTCATACTCTGAATGTAAGATCTGTAAAATTAGAGACAGAAAGATATGGAAAATTGAAATGAAATAATTTTCGTTTAGGAAGAAATTTGGTAAAGAAGTTAAGCTCTATTCAAATATAAGTTACATACCAACACTCGTTTCCCTGGTATGCACTGGGATGGACGCTGCAAAGCCAACATTGTCCAATTCCACACGGTTGAAGTTTGACTGGGGTCCTCTTGAAAATGGCGCTGACGTTCGTAGAATTTTGAGGCTGAAAATTTAGTTCAGTCTTGAGATGTAACATTTAGTCCTTCTGAATTCTTCCAGGTGTAAAGCTGTAACAATTTTAGTCTTTATCAAAGTTAATTCCTTCGATTAGATGATTTACAGCCTGGCTCTCAACACTGTCTTTATGTCAAATGCAACCTTAGACAGGCCTCATCATGTACTGTATCTTGTTTTCTTTCATCTTTCTATGTAATTCATGTGGACCAGCGATGAGCAAATTGTTAAATAATTTCATCTTCCACTGCAATTCCTTACAAATTTTCAAAATTGTTTTGAATTTTTTTTTAGCAATTAAGTCAATTCGTTCTGAATTTTGTTTTGTGCACCACTTCAGTTTTACATGAATTTTTATTAACTTATCCAAGATAGAATACATTTGCAGTTTGTAGAAGAATAAAGCTCTTGAAATTTAATTTAAGAATTTATTTCACTATGTCATTCAATTAAAATAGAGCATCGTGACATTATATTTCATATTATAATCCATGGCTTTGTAGACATATGTAAAAGTAATTGTTTATTCACGTCTTTCTCTATCAAATTTGTTTAAGAATTGCAGATCAGTAATTTAATTCTATTAATGACATTTAATTTTTATAATTAGACTTAGTTATTCTGTCCCTGAATATTACTAACAGATCTGACATTTCTCTTGATCGACGATATTTTACTTCATTCTGATTTAGAGGTAAATTCTATCCTTAAAATAAGCATTGTAGTGGAGATTATCATCCATGACTGAGGGTAGGCGTATCCCTGAAAGTGTTTTCTCATATGTAGAGGGATTTCAGAAATTATGTCGTATCGCAATTCTTTAAAATATCTCAGTATCTAATATTAAGTAAAATTGTGTCCACATTGTGTGCAGTAGTGTGAAAATACTCTGTTGTTGAATACCTTATTAATTCCCCTTTCATAGTGAAATATTTAAGTTTTATTTTTTATTTAATTTGAAACAATATAATGATTTCACTCTTCAGGGATAAATACAGCTTAAACGTATAATTTACTCTAACTGGTAGTTTTAGATTTTTACAAGTTACAGATATCTCCTATAATCTCAATTTTCTGAAATGTATTTCAGAATTTCGCTACATATTGTAGCTCCCCAAATTCAATTCAACGGTGCTGGGTGGACACCGGTCCCATACACTGGCAGAGTTTTCAATAGGAAATTTCTTTCCCATGAGTAACTACTACGAACCAGCGCGCATTCCGTAACGTGAGTCCTATACTGTTCTCCAACCAGGAGATCAACCGTGAAAGGAATGTGCTTACTATTGCGTCATCTATTGGAACGAAATAGATAGATACTATTACTGTTATAACGTCAGTTTAGAAACCATGCGCTCTCCTGCATATGTTATTTCCTGTATGGAGAGATTAAAAGACCAGGAGATTAATTTTGTAACTAGGGTAGTATCAATACGTGTGTATCAATGTTATGGGTTGTGCTGTGAGAGCTAGCCAATAGAGATAAGAGTACCCACGTGTGTGACCTTATGACAGCTTATGACATCAACATTCATTCACAGCATTACCCCCTTTCGTCTCATCCGGCGGAGACTTTCTCGTGGTTTGAGCACAGTAGATAGATAATATTAGTCTACTGTTATAACGCCAGTTTAAAAACCATGCGCCCTCCTGCATATGCTGTTTCATGTATGGAGAGATTAAAAGACCAAGAGATTAACAGTGATCTAATTTTGTAACTAGGGTAGTATCAATATGTGTGTATCAATGTTATGGTGTGTGCTGTGAGAGCTAGCCAATAGAGATAAGAGTACCCACGTGTGTGACCTTATGACATCTTATGACATCAACATTCATTCACGGCATTACCCCGGTTCGTCTCATTCCCCAAAGACTTTCTCGTGGTTGGAGTACAGTATGCATGATGCATTAAGACACCAACATTACGGCGCGGGACAATAATAAGTTAGGTATATTTAATGATTGGCAGAAACACAACTTGAGAACTTTCTCAACAGGTTTTGCACTTTTCATAAAGTTCTGTTTATAGTTCAAGTTAATGAACGCAGTGTATTCTTCAAGAGATGAAAATAAGAAGTTTGGAAAGGAAACGATCCCCTAGGCCTCGAATGCTCTAATACCGTCGGGTTCGAAGAAAACAAGGGTGCAGCCAAGAGAGGCAAGATAAAAGAGTAAAGAGAAGGGCTCTGGTATAAGTAAGGGAAGCAATACCAGAACCAGCTCGGGGCCCCGGAGTTGCCACGTCCGTACCCACAAGTTGTGAGCCCCTGGGGGATAAGAATTTTTTGTTTCGTGTCTTGTCACAAGTTAATTCACCGTAAGTTTCAACTTTGGCAAATTTTATTTTTTTCTCCTAATAAATTTCTCTTTCGCAATTCAGACTTTTATAATGATTGTGTTTTGACTAATATTCTGATGTCCCTTAATATTTATTCAGGTTTAATTACTACAGTATTTTGGATCAGTTAATTAGATTTGCTCGAGACCTGGATTAAAACGAAGGCAGCCTTCTGTGTCTCAACCAATAAATTAAATTTTTGAAAATATTTCAGACTTGAAGCATAAATTACAATATCAAAACAGACTTGCAATTTTTCAGTCGTCATATATAAGTTAAGTATGCTACTTCAGTACGTCTTGTAGGCCTATATTATTTTTTTAACTTCTCTCCATTTGCACGCATCAAGACCAGCGAGCGTGCTCTTATTTCGTCATTTTGTGAGTACGAGTAATTATTTCACATGGCTTACGAATGTGATTAAGGCTACTTTTTATTTATTTATTTATTTATTTATTTATTTATTTATTTAATTTAAGGGAGGCACATCAATGTGACAACATCATACTAAATGTGTTCTGCCATAGTTGAACTATAAGTGACACTTTTTTCTTTTCTTTTTTTTTTCTTTTTTCTTTCTTTTTTTTTAAGGAAATGAGCCCCAACCCCGCTCATTTCAGTCTCAGACAGACCATAATATTACTGAGTCCTTATTTTGTTTAGTGTTGTGAAGGTGTCTAATTTTTTATTATTTATTTATTTATTTATTTTAATCCATTCATTTATTGATTATTCATTACATATTTCTTTATTATCGATATTTTATTTATTGACTTATTATTTCTTTATTAGTTTGCAACTTTATATGCTTATTTATTAATATAATTTATTTATGTATATATTTATGAATTTATTTATTTAATTATTTATTTCGTTATTTTTAATTAATTTATTCATTTATTTGTTTACTTACCTATTTAAACATTATTTATTTTATTTATTTTATTATTTATTTATTATTTTCCTTATTTTTAATTAATGTATTCATTTATTTGTTTACTTATCTATTTATATAGATCTATTATTTAATTATTTATTTATGAATTTATGAATTTATTTATTTATGAATTTATTTATTTGTGAATTTATTTATTTAATTATTTATTTCCTTATTTCTAACTAATTTATTAATTTATTAATTTACTTATCTATTTATACATTATTTATTCATTTATTTATTCAATTTATTTAATTATTTATTTCCTTATTTTTAATTAATTTATTCATTTATTTGTTTACTTAACTTATCTATTTATACATTATTTATTTATTTATAATTAATTTATTCATTTATTTGTTTACTTATTTATTTATGCATTATTTATTTATTTATTTTTAATTAATTTATTCATTTATTTGTTTACTTATCTATTTATACATTAGTTATTTATTTATTTACTTACTTATCTATCTGTCTGTCCTGTCTCGTCTGTCTGTCTCTGTCTCTGTCTCTGTCTCTGTCTCTATCTATCTATCTATCTATCTATCTATCTATCTATCTATCTATCTATCTATAGCTATCTATCTATCTATAGCTATCTATTTATCTATAGCTATCTATCTATCTATAGCTATCTATATATCTATAGCTATCTATATATATAGCTATCTATATATCTATAGCTATCTATATATCTATAGCTATCTATATATCTATAGCTATCTATATATCTATAGCTATCTATATATCTATAGCTATCTATATATCTATAGCTATCTATATGTCTATAGCTATCTATCTATCTATAGCTATCTATATATCTATAGCTATCTATATATCTATAGCTATCTATATATCTATAGCTATCTATATATCTATAGCTATCTATATATCTATAGCTATCTATATATATATATAGCTATCTATATATCTATAGCTATCTATATATCTATAGCTATCTATATATCTATAGCTATCTATATATATAGCTATCTATATATCTATAGCTATCTATATATCTATCTTTCTATGTCTATCTCTCTGTCTATATCTCTGTCTATATCTATATCTCTATCTCTCTATATCTCTCTATATCTCTCTATCTCTCTATCTCTCTCTATATCTCTATATCTCTATACCTCTCTATCTCTATCTATCTCCCTCTATCTATCTCTCTCTATATATATCTCTCTATCTCTCTCTATATATATATATATCTATATCTCTATATCTCTATATATATCTTTATATCTCTATATATATATATCTATATCTATCTACCATGTAGCACTGAACTAAGATTTTTTATAAACATTATTCACTACCTATTAATAATACACTGAATCTTATATCTTAAATTTAGTTTCAAATGCTCATAATGTCCTCTTGAAAAGGTCAGAAGACCTTGCAGTGATGGAGTGGTACTTTCCATGCAATATTGAATATATCCCATCGTGAGCCATGTAGATGTATATGAATGTGCAGCTGTAGGTAATTCAATCTCTAGAAGAATGCGTAGTGCATCATTTGGATTCTCAATCCGATGTATTCTCTGCAGATGTAGTCACAGGACAGCTCTTGCCTCCTCTCCTATATATAGGCCTACAGGGTGTTTCCGGGCTGGTGTCACAAACTTTCAGGGAAGATGGCGAAGGGCACATGTATCAATTTGAGATAAGGAACCATGGTCCGGAAATGACTGAGTCGAAAGTTACAAGCAAAGATAGTTATGTGGAAATGGAATTGTAATTTCGCACCACGTGCCCTCCTTCCCTTAACCTTTGGAACAGTCCTGGAAAGATGGTATGGGCCGGATGTCTCCTATGTGGGTACTTGACCCGATACAATCTGTGAGTTTGTCTACTGTTACCATTGGCTCATCCGTATACGAAAATCAGGTCTGCATATTCCGCTCTCGTAGGCTATAAGTACTCCATTTCAATAGGACACTGCAACTTGTACAAATACACTGCTGTGTACAGACGTGCATATCAGGACCGACCATGTCCGTTACACATTACGCTATCTGGATTGCTTTACTGTAGTTTCCTGTCCCCATCCCTCAGACAGCGCACTGAATGGAATACTGTAAGTAGACAACGTAAACAACGTCAGATGAATACAGTATGTGTAAGATGTACAGATAAATACACATAAATAAGGTGTACAGAGGAATACAATTATTTCGTTTCCACACAAAATTTTTGCTTGTAACTTTCGATTCAGTCATTTCCGGACTAGGGTTCCTTATCTCAAATTGATACATGTGTCCTGCCCCATCATCCCTGAAAGTTTGTAACACTAGCCCGGAAACACTCTGTGTTAGACACACACACACACACACACACACACACGATACTAAAAGGTTCACACAAGATATAGGGGAGAGTCGGGTAGTATCGGACATCGGGTAATATCGGACAGTGAGTTTCTTTCATCTACCACATGATGATAGTACCTGATTGACATGGTTACGTTTCTGTGATGTCGCATAGAGAAACGTAAACATGTCATTCAGGTACTACCATATGGTGGTAGACGAAAGAAACGCACTGTCCGATATTACCCGATGTCCGATACTACCCGACTCTCCCCTAGTTTTGACCCTACTCGGTCTTCACATTTGTTTCTCATAATGTAGGGGCCTACATTGTAGAGTGAGATATTTCGTGGATTGACAACCAAGAGGCCCTGAGTTTATATGATTTTTTTTTTCAATAGCGTTTGACGAAATGTTCATTTCAGCATCTGAACACTGTGGGGGGGGGGGGGGGAATAAATTCTTGAAAATAGAAAAGTCTCGTATTTAAAATATGTAAATATTTAGCAAGTGTATAATGAAGCAGCGAGAGAACGCTTAGATTTTTTATTTTCGATAAATGATTCAAAGAATTATTTGTGACGGTTTCAATTGAAAGAATTCTATAGTCTCCGAAAGAAAGAAGTTTTCTTGAGGAATTATGCTAGAAAATTGTACGCAAGCTAAAGTACTTGGATGTCATCTGCATTAAAATTGACATTGATTGTATCATGACTGACTCCAGGATGTGGGCTATTGTAACAAAGAAGACAGAGAAGCTAATTTAAACTTACCAAATTGAAATTTATTGAATAAATGGACTTTACAATACAACGTCACTCTGATATTAATAGCATGAAGCATACTAGAGATAGACAGCAGTTTCCTTTCCAAACACTGGCTGCAACATATTTGTAACAAGTTACATAACTTAGAGTACTTTCAGAGTTGGTAAAATCGCAATATAGCGAACGTAGAAGCTCCGCCCACGACCCCTTTCCATTTTTCCCCTACTAGCTCAACAGATACTCTACGTGATAGGCGAGTGTTGTGTCGAATGCACATTTCATGGGGGTGGGGATAACTTCCCCTACTGGCGTTCGCTATATTGCGATTTATCCTCAGAGTTAAAAAATACCATTCGGTAAATAACTTAAGTATCCTATTAGCGGATATCTTCCCTCATTGAATTGTAAATGAAGTTGTACCAATGAAGTTAATATCTGGTGTATTTTTAACGTATGTAAATTAACAGAAGTAAATTTGTTACATTTTTTAGGTTAGGTTCAAGTAGGGCTTTTGATACAAAAATCAACCTTTTTTTTCTGTAATTTTTCTCTCAAAGTATACACAAATTTGAAAAAAAAATTAACTCATGTGCTACTGTAGACATATATGAAAGTTTTGGAGTTAAATTTATTTTTGTTTTGTAATAATGGATAAGTTAAAGTTGAAACAAAAACCAGTGTATCATAGCCTTCTGTGTGGACTTTTCTGAAACACATTAGGGGAGAGTCGGGTAGTATCGGACATCGGGTAATATCGGACAGTGAGTTTCTTTCATCTACCACACGATGATAGTACCTGATTGACATGGTTACGTTTCTGTGATGTCGCATAGAGAAACGTAACCATGTCATTCAGGTACTACCATATGGTGGTAGATGAAAGAAACGCACTGTCCGATACTACCCGATGTCCGATACTACCCGACTCTCCCCTATAGGGCTATTCGGTTGCAGTACTAAATCTGGCCATATTGTACAGAGAAATGAAATAAGGCTATTTTGATACGCAAAGATACAGAGTGAGTCATCCAGGACTAGACCGGTGACAGTGGAAAGTCGCATGCGTAGTAACTGCTGCACCATCATAGTGATCAGACCTCTTGCTCGCGTATGTTTCGTGTTTAGTTACGTAAACACTTTCACACTGTGAGAGTGCAGCTGAATATGGTACATTTAGAATGCAGTAGTGTGTCCATTATGAAATATAGCCTTGAACGGGTGTCTATTTACAACTTTGTGAAATAGGAATGTTGGAGAACAGTTGTGACAAAGTTCCGTCAGTCATTCCCTGATTCGCAAGAGTCTTCTAAAGAAATGATTTACAGTATAGTGAATAAATTTCGTACAACTGGATCAGTAGTGTATAAGAAATAAACATGTGTGTAAGATATTCTCACTAAGGAGATGTCAGATGAAATTGGCCACGGATTAGAGATAAGTCCTACGACATCATCCCGCCGTGTAGCTCAGCAGGTAGGAGTGTCACAGCCTTCAGTGATAAGAGGTATGGAACAATTATAATTAAAACCTTACAAAATTCGTGTAGTTCAGAGGTCAACGGAACCCGATCATCAGCACAGACTTAGGTTTGTATGTGGTTCCAACAGTCAGTGTATGATGGACTACTTGATCTCACCTTAATTGTTTATAGTGACGAAACATGGTTCCACCCCAGTAGTTAAAAGTAAAGTTTACGTGAATAACCCACATTCATTTGAGAAACACAGACAAAATATCCGACACGAAATTCGAGGCATTTCGGAGAACGAACTGCAGCGAGTTCCTGGATATGTCTTCAGGAGATGTGCAGCTTCCAGATATCACAAGGACGTCATTTCGAACATGAATTCGGTATGTACATCATTAGGCAATACTAACCGCAAAAGCGCGGAACGAATCTTCCGAATATGGTAGCGTCGTTACGTATGAATCAGCCGCCGTGAGTGCGGTCAGGAGTCTAGCCCTGGCTAGTTCACTCTGTACTTAATGTATTACTTGTAAAAAATCTTGTTAAAATCGTATTAAAATTGGCTAAGATTTAAATATTTAGCAACTTTTGTAAAGGCGTCTGTTTTCCATTAAAATTTATACAATTTACTAAGCTTTAACACTTTACTGTCAATGCTAAAAATTGATGTTTGCCCAAATAGTTTTTTGTATGTAAGGAAATAGATTGAGAAAATTAGGGTACAGTTTGTATTGCTAAAATATGTTAAAATATCTATTTAAATAATTAAGAATATTTTTTGAAAGTTGTGTTAAATTTTAGCAGTAAGAAGAATGATTATGAAGCTAAAATCATTAGGTAATAGTACATTATGCAACGAGCCTATAATGGTAGTAATTAAGACGCGAGTATGTTTGTTTATGAAACTAGCGCAAGCGAGTTTCATAATTTTCATACGAGCGTCTTAATTACCATTATAGGCAAGTTTCATACTTTTTATGCTCGACCATATTTCTAACTTGAAATTATTCGTAAGTATTCATATTATTTTTATCTGACTGGGGAGCGGAAGTGACCTTGTGCAATCTCGTAAATTGTGAGATGTGCGCAGAAGCGAAAGTATTGATTTTTTCCGAGGAACAAATGTCATTGACCTTGATATAATCTAGAGATTAAAATGAACATTAATCTTGATATAACCTGGAAATTGATTTAGACATTGAAAAACGAGATGACAAATTGAATTTATTTGAATGTTATTTACAATTAACGCTAATTATTATAGTAACAGAACATAACCTTCTGCGACATATTGGATTTGCAGCCTCCGTGACGTTTCGCTAGTTGTCTTTCGATTGCATATCCGAGAATAATCGATACTTGTGCTTTCATATTGCTTTCTGATTGGTGGAAAACCTGAACTTTAATTAATAGGTGTACTTTAATGAGGTCCATTAAAGGGCTGCTACCAGGTGTATAATTACTGCATTTCGGCATGGTCGAGCATAAAAATAAGTATACATGTGTAATGTTTTAACTTATACTTCATTGTAGGTTCCAAAATGTCAGTGAAGAGGTAAGATATTATTTTAAATAAGAAAAATTATCAGTCTGGTCAATTTCTTTCAGAGTAAACATAATTTCATAATAGGCCATCTAGCAAATCATAATAGCCCTAAAAAGTGTATCATAATAGCCCTTGTAGTATGTCATAATAGCCCTTCTCATTCATACTTCATGCTAGACTCTTTAGCAGACACAGCTTTTCTTCAGAGAAATCTGGATCTGACACTGTTCTGAGAAAAAGAAAAAAAATTATTATAGCTTCATTCATTCAAGAGCAATAACAAAAGTAAGAGAGTATCACATCAAAGTTTTGTCAATCAGCAAAACTGCCTTTTCTTTTAATAGGCCTACATTTATGAGGCCGATAATGAATATTTTTAAATTTTGTTCAATATCGCTCCTTAAAGGACATAAAATGTACTTCCATAATCGCAGTTTTAAACATGTTCAAACTGAGCGTTTGATGCATTTCAAAGTCTGTATCACATTAGCCCTGCTTGAACCTAGCCTATAGCAAATAAAGCACACTACAAATAAATTTTCCAGCGATATAAAGCATTAATATTTGAAGCAATATTTACTGTAGTTAGAATGTTTACATACATTCTTTTTTTATATTTAAGTGCATAAGAAAATACGTAAATAACTTATTTTAATTATATTTGAAAGATTATGCATGTGAACAAATATTGTGCCTAAGTACCCACTGGAAATTTCTAAACTTCAAAAGAATAATACAGATAGTCTACAAAATTATTTTACCTTGCACAACTAAAATATAAGTTCGAAACTTCCATTCCCTAGTTAAAGTGAATTTAACTAGTGAATAGTTCCTTTGTAAATAAGCTAGAAGTATAAAAGCATTTCCACTGTTTATAATGATTACAATGTACGTAATACACAAATCTTTCACAACACTTATTTCCTAGAAAAGCCAGTTAATCCAGCTGATGCTTATCCAATATACTGTCTGAGCGTCAGCTATGAAACTGCGACAGAAATGAGTTGTGAACTGTAATATACTTGCTGAGTCACGTCCCCCTGCTCCCCACTTCTTAATACGGCGCGATTTCAAAGCTGGTGCTCAGACAGTACAGATTCGTTATGATTTTTAACAAAAATTAACGATTTCCTCAAGAACCGATTGAATGAAAGAAGATTTAATCGGCGCTAACTTAACCGCGGAAGATCTTGTTGTGCACGTACATTAAGTTCTCAAACAGATTTCTTTTTTTTACAATTCATTGTTTTAGACTTCTGTTGTTTTTGCCACAGAGCAGAATAATTTTGAGTTGAAGTCCAAGGCGGTTCTCTGTTATGAGACTGTCACGTGTCAACAGATTTTAGAAAATATTCCTGTGCAAAAAGCGCCAAAACACTTCGAGAAACTTAAGACCTCATAGTGTTTCTGAATATCTTACAAGTAAACCAATTGAATTGATCGGTTTGAGGAAATCACAACATAAATCCAATCAGGAAACATATGAAGGGCAAAATGAAACCAAATTTACCTGAAGAATTGAAGAAAATAATGATAGCGTTCAATTTTTAAAATGTTTTTTCACTTTTCTTACATTTTTTTTGGCGCTTACAGTTGTAGAGTTTGAAATCTATTTATTTTTTCAGAACTGATTCACACACCCACAGCTGCAGCAAAGCGTTCTTTCAGTTGTTTAAACTGGAAGAACGCTTTTCTGCATTCCTTTCCACGTTGTTCTGTGTACGGATTTAAAATGAATCAGTTTTAAAAAAATAAATAGATTCTAAACTCTACAATTGTAAGCGCCAGAAAATTGTAAGATGAGTAAAAAAATAAGAAATTAAACTTTAGTCGAGTGTCCGAAAACAGGTTGGAACCTCATAAGTGACACCAGTAAAGCATCACTCAGGAGGCAACTGAGACAGGAAATAATGGGGTAGGGTGACCAGTTCCTTTCCCCCTCCATGCATAATCGCCGGCTAGTAACATATTCAGACTTCAGACTTGAACAAACAATTTTTCTTTCCCAGAACCATATCATCAAGCGAAATGTACTGCCTGATAATAGATGTCCATATCCGACCAAATCACAAACAACGGCACTGCTTGCTATAAGACGATGAATTTCAGTTTTGTTTTCAGAATATTTTGTTCATCCTGAAATACAGCTATTGACAGCCACACACAAACGGGCGCGTGCGCACACACACACAGGGCTTACGGAGATGTTAATCTCTCGCCAGAGGCCCTTAAAACTAACAGGCTTACGAGGTATTATACCCCTCCATTGGCCTTCAAGTTCACAGAAAGGATAAGGTCACATACGGATCGTGGAGGTGAATTAATTATTATTAATTGTATTCAAGATCTTTGCTCTTACATTTCTACAATTGTTTTTTTTTTTATCATGTCCTTGACTAGTATATGCATGGCCTTCTAGGCAACATGAATGTGAAACTATCTTAATATCATCATGATAGTCCCATTACATTGAACTTCTAGGATTGCATCAGTCAAATTTTGGCAGTACATTTCTAAAATTAAATCCATATGGGGGAAAGGAACTGGCCACCCTAATCCATTATCTCCTGGTCTACTGTCCAAATTTCTAGAGAGGATCCCTGCGAGGGGAGTATGGGTCTTGCGGGGTAAGAGGAGAGGGTAAGCCAGTAACTCGGCGTTCTTTAAGGAGCAGATGGATGGGGGTGATGTCATTGGCCGGCTGGGACAAACGAGGCTCAGTCCATGGCCGGCCGGTTCGGTGGTGGGAATAGGTAATGAGAGTGGGGGGGGGGAAATTCGCATTCCTTGCTCGGATCTTCTCGTGAAATGCGGACTGTAGTTGCCTCATAAGTTGTGCCTTCTTGGTACCACTTGTGAGGGTCACTCCTGTGTTCGGACAGTTGACTGAACAACACAATCAGCTTTGTACGCTTTGCTTATACAATATTAATTATATTTATGAAGAAATGAGCGCACATTTCGTAATCTTTAGGTAATTACACTGGCTCATTTACTTCATTTACAGAAAGTACAAAGTATACTGTGTCAACTTGTTTTCATTTGGCTCATTCATGTAGAAATATAAATTGAGCCGTTCAGAGCAGAAGTGGTGTAAGTCAAGAATGGATAATGAGGGTTGAAGTAAACATTCTGTAAAATACAGCGCAAAGTATCAATTAATATTTACTTTATTTAAACTATTAGTAGTCAGTGGATAGCAAGAACGACATATTAATTGCTACTTTGCGTTGTATTTTACAGAATTTTTACTTTAAACCTCATTAGGCTATCCAATTCTGACTTACACCACTTTTGCTTTGAACGGCTCAATTTATTAATGCCTGAAAAGATAAATTTATGAAAATACTTTAGTATATGAATACATTTAAGAATTTCACATTTCAGAAAATCTAATAAAAATAGAAAACTAAGTTACTTACAAAGTTGTGCAAATTGTACTGAAAAAGCCAATTTCCAACGAAATTTGAGCAGTTATATTTACTGAATTGTTTTAAATGACAATATTGTACGTTGATAAAGTATGTCCTAACTCTAAGATTTAATGTCTTAAAAACTAAACTTCTGGAAACACTCTACTATTTCGATGGCTAAGAAGTGATAACTCGTATCTAAAAAAATCATTTATTTTAACTGAAAGTCATTTCTCTATTCACCTGCAAATTTACAGGTACCAGGTACCACTTCTTAGCCATCGATATCAATATAACAAAGACATTCATAACCCAACAATTCAGATACGATACCATTAATAAACTGAGTTACGGAAGTGTATAAATTAATTTGGAAAATAATATTGCTTACGAAAATGGTTTCAACCGTCATATTCACTGATATATGTTCAACAACATCCGAACATAGTAACTATGTTCGCAACTATTATGAACATATCCTTCATAATATAAAGGATGAACCACCCTGAAGACATATTCAGCAACTCGCCGGAGTTCGTTCTCCGAAATGTCTCGAATTTCGTGCCGGATATTTTGTTTGAGTTCCTCAAATGAATGTGAATTTTTCGCGTAAACTTTACTTTAAACTTTACTGAGGTGGAACCATGTTTAGTCACTATAAAAGAAATGCGGGGTCAAGTAGTCCATCATACACTGACTGTGGGAACAACATGCAAAACCTAAGTCTGTTCTGAACTACACGAATTTTGCAAGATTTTAATTTTAATTGTTTCGTATCTCTTATCACTGAAGACTGTAACACACCTACATGCTGATCTACACGGCGGGATCATGTCGTAGGATTTCTCTCTAATCGGTGGCTAACTTCATCTAACATCTCCTCGGAGAGAACACCCTTCACACATGTTCGTTTCTTACCCAATACTGATCCAGTTGTATGTAATTTTTTCACTAAATTGTATATCATTGCTTTAGAAGACTCTGGAGAATCAAATATTTACTGACGGAAGATTGTTATAACTGTTCTCCAAGATTCGTATTTCATAAAGTTGTAAATAAACACTCTTTGTTCAAGGCTATATTTAATAATGGACACACTACTGCACTCTAAATGTATTGTATACAGCTGCACCCTCACTGTGTGAAAGTTTTTACGTAACTAAACACGAAACATAAGTGGGCAATAGGTGTGATCACTGTGACAGCGCAGCAGTTACTATGCATACACCTTTCCGCTGTCGCCGGTATATCTCTGGCTGACTCACTCTTTGTAAGTTATAGCATTTCCCAACCGTATACTTCGCCCTACCATACTGATAAAGCCACAAACACACCCTGTATTTAAACTGGAATCAAAAATAATTATTTGATCAAAGAAAGTACCATTGATGGAGAAACATTACAGAGGACAGTACATTGATATCGGTATCATGTTTTACAGAGAATTATTTCTAATTGATTGAGTGCATGAATAGAATAAGGTTCCATCCCAATCTCTCTTGAGTATGACAGGTTTCAGTAAAGCATACTATTTTTTTCCAATAAATTAACCTACGACCCTATAAATTTTCAAGCAGAAATATTGGTGTGTATTGTGCGCAATATGATGCCAAAGGATGTACTATGACTTACATACTTATAGTGAGAAAATAGTAATGGTATGGCTCTAAAAATTTACTGGAATTGGAATGGGACTTTATTCCATTTAGCAACTCAATTAAAGGCTGTTTATAAATATTACTAAATTTAACAACGTAACGTGTCCAAAATTGTTTCAAGAATTCAACGTAAGGAAATCGGTAAACATTTCATTTGTACAGATTAATTTTTACACTAAGTAACTCATGAAATACACGCATAAAATAAGAAGTATTAAAATATTCCAGTGAAAGCTGTACATACACCATCATAATGATAAGTAAATATTAAGAAATAATTTCTCCAATCACAATTTCTATTAACTTTATCTAATTTCGTGTAAGTCCTGTGATTATTTTGCTTAATTCCACGCTCCACGAAGTTCGGGTGAGAAATGGAAGCAGAAGTATCTTCTCTACTCTTGATTGAGAGCTCCTCCATATATTTGAGTGCAGTTCCGTCCCTTCAGCGGTGGATGTTTTCTTTTCTTGATACACGTACCGTCTCAATGCTTGTGAGACAAGCAGAAACACATGTAGAGGGCTCCCTGAATCGCATGTTGATTTGACAAGACATCTTGAAAGGTTGACATGGTATATCTGTAAGATATTGACATCAAACATGTAAAAAGTATTTTGATTGATATGGCCAATATTGCAGTTTATTATTAGGCCTATTTTTTTTTTTTTTTTTTTTTTTTTTTTTTTTTTTTTTTTTTTTTTCAGCTACTACATATTCTTATGCCAAATGTACCAGGCATTATTATTGAAGTTTTGTGACAAAGCAAGGAATCTTATGGATTATTATATGAAATCTTTAATACAACAAAATTTATATGGAACAATCCCAGCTCAAATTCAATTCATCAGTTCGTTTAAGAGAAGGAGAGCGAGAGAGAAATAGTTGGGATTCCATCACGGGTAGGAAAGGCCTACATAAGATTTATATCTCGTGAACGTGAATTATATTTGCTTTTAGAGAAAAAGCTTCATTTCCTAGACGAAGTTTTTAAAATTTTCCTCTTTGAAAATGAAATTAACATAAAAATTGTATTCATCTCAAAAGTATTGGTGAAAATTGACAGCTCAACTTCAGTTATACATACCAGGAATTGTTTTTCTTGTCTGCATTTTTCTGGGCATTATCAAACGACCAATACCCAACTCCACTCAGGTTGAACTGTGACTGGGGTCTCCTCTTGTTAGTGGGACTGTCAACTAGTAGAAGTATGAGGCTGAAAATGTAGCTTAATCTGGAGATGTGACATTTATTTCCTTTCTGCAGTCTTCGACATGTCAAGCTGTAACATTTTCATTTATTCTCGGAGTAAATGTCATCAGATATCATAGCCTATATCTCAGCACTGTGGTTACATCAGATACTGACAGGAATGTGTAGGCTACCTCTTTCCCGCCATACGTATTTTGAGACAACAAATGTAGTTTTGGAAGCACACTGTTTCAGCATTGAGTGGCCTTATAAATCTTTAGTGACCAAAACCTGATCTTACATCTTCTGATACAAAGTTTTCATATCATAATTTTTGTTTTTCTTCGTATTCTTCATAATACTTTCGCCAAAATATCACGCTGTCCTCGAATTACCAGTATCTTCATAGCTATGTCATCAAACTAGGCTATGTTTTCCAGATAGTAATGAGTGTATTTCTCCTTGGATAAGTTTTATTCATCATAAAGGAGTGTATATTTCAAATTCAAGTCGGTGTGTTGATGAAGAGAAGAAATATGAAAAGGAAATGATCCCCTAGGCCTCGAATGCTCTAATACCGTCGGGGTCGAAGAAACAAGAGTTCAGCCAAGAGAGGCAAGGTATAAAAGATTAAAGAGAAGGGCTCCGGTATAAGTAAGGGAAGTAATACCAGAACCAGCTCGGGACCCCGGAGTTGCCACATCCGTACCCACAAGTTGTGAGTCCCTGGGGGAGAAGATTTACTGTCCAAATTTCACGAGAGGATCCCTGCGAGGGGAGTACAGCCCTTGCGGGGTAAGATGAGAGAGTAAGCCAGTAACTCAGCGTTCTTGAAGAAGCAGGTGGATAGGAGTGGTGTCATTGGCCGGCTGGGACAAGCAAGGCCCAGTCAATGGCCAGTCGGTTCCATGTCAGGGATAGGTTTTAAGAGTGGGGGAAAAACTCTCATTCCTTGCTCGGATCTTCTCGTGAAATGAGGACTGTAGAAATATTGACTCGAGTTATGGCAGCAAAACAAATGAGAATTGACAGCGATGTACGCTGATAAAGAAATCACTTTCTGACGATCATCGCCAGCGTTTATAATTGTCGGCGATGTGCGTCCGGTGGTGATCGCCGTAAACAAACCGTAGCTTAAGAAACAGCGCGTGCACGATCTTCCATTACTCCGCGTGCTCCTGGCTGCAGTGTACCGAACAGGTAACAGTGACTAAAGCATAGGGTGAACAAAATGAATTTTAAATAAAAACGAGTTAAATTAATATTTTAGGCCCACACTTCCCTTCAGATTTTTAATAAATGGAATAACATGATTTCACAGCAGATGATGTTATTAATGCGATTTCGAATAACCAAGAGTTACTTGTAATTTTCAGTATAACCAGTGCCAGCGTTTTTGGCGCGTGTCTTTGAGTAAAAAGCCAATCAGTGAACACTTGTTGCTAGTGCAGCTGAGAACTGTACTACCCAACACTTGACGCCAGCAATCGGCCCATCGCGTCAAAGACAAGACATTCGCACTTTGCGTTTTTGGGGTGTGCCCTTGAGTACACTGTCCAGTCAATGGCATCTGTTGCCACTTCAGCTGAGAGTGGTACCATCTCCTAAACAGATGTGACGTCAACAATCAGCCAATCACAGTTGGCAGCTTTCTCGCCCACATTTTATGGCAAAGATATTCGTTCTCAACGTTCCCATTACTTATTTAACGCTGCAGAAACGGTGGTAGGCCTATTGGCTGTACCAAACAAATAATTTAAAATTAACTGCGTCTACGTACAAAACTTCTCAAAATGCTGAAGTATAACTTCATTGCCATTATAATAGTGACACTCTTACGCGAAAATAAACCTTTTAAGATGTAATTTTGCCAGAATCGCATCTTCGATTTTCGTATCACACTAGCCTTTACGTCTCGTAAAATATTAATTGAAGAAACAAATCTAAGCATAGCGAGATAGCCATCATCGAACAGATGACTCGTTTTGCTAGACTCGTCAATTAGCCTATATACAGGTGTCTCCAAATTTTTAGGGTCAAAATTATACATTTATTAGGGGACTAAGATAAACTGAGCATGTTGACATTAGGAACCAGTGGTCTTATTTCTTTGCGGTGGTCGTGCCAGAGAATCACTCCTATTCCGAGGCTTATGTTGTGATTTCCTAACAAGCTGTTTTTTTTACGGCGATGGGTTGTTAGCCCTTCGTCCAACCCCCAAGCTGGAGGACCACTCCCTATCGGCTGTCCGCGACTGCTTATTCAATATATTCGCAGCTAACCTCCATATCTGGAGGCCGTTCCTCGATCCGCAACCTGAGGACGCGCCATGCCGTGGTGATAGGGACCCACCATACTGTCCAAATTTCACGAGAGGATCCCTGCGAGGGGAGTATGGTCCTTGCGGGGTAAGAGGAAAGAGTAAGCCAGTAACTCGGTGTTGTTGAAGAAGCAGGTGGATAGGAGTGGTGTCATTGGTCGGCTGGGACAAGCAAGGCCCAGTTAATGGCCTGCCGGTTCCATGTCGGGGCTAGGTTATAGGAGAGGGGGGGAAAACTCGCATTCCTTGCTCGGATCTTCTCGTGAAATGCGGACAGTACACGGACTGCCTGTCACTTCCATTGTGATATTTGTTATTTGTTATTGCTTACAAAATTCATGCGACGTTATAACGCATGCACTGAGACAGGTGGTCGCCACTTTCAACAACTGCTCTGAGCCCTAAATTGTTGCTATGAGGTGTATGTTGTTTTGGAAATAAAACATTAAGTGTCTTGTTGTTTGCAAGAGAATGTGGTTGTAACACTGCCCACTTCATGTTCATGATCACCAGGGCAATAAATGCATATCTGTCTGCTTCATTGTACAACAGGGTCAGTGATGTTTAACAGAATGGAGCAAAATGGCATGCCTTGTTCTAGATGTACCAGGGCTGGTGATCACTACTTTGAACAGTTGATATGAGAAGTACGTTGTGTGTGTAAAAAATTAAATCAGCCTACAAAAATGTTCTTAAAAGTTATTAGGCCTACTTGTTCAAGACTTTATACCTCCTGAAATAGATAACCTATGCATTTCCGACCACTGGTTTCTTATGTCAAAATGTTCAGTTTAGAATCTTCTACCACCTGTATAATTTTGAGCCTAAAGTTTGGAGACAGTCTGTATAATTCAGGGATGCTCACTGTTGACAAACACTACCCCTCCTTTTCTCCTACCTCTTCGCAGCGCAGTCAATGCAGTTCTTCGTAGCGAACATCATAAACTTTCAGTGCCGGATTCATCATGGGAAGTCGATCTCGGCACAGTTTCCATAATGAGTGGGAAGCGCAATATTTTCGTATACAGGAAGGAGTGTATGGATCAGACGCCTAATATGTAAGGCATCAATTAAATCGTTCTCCAGTTTCAACATTAAAATACATTTTAGACTGAATGATCGTGATTACGGAAGTTACGTTTTGTCTCATAAGTGTAGTCATATTATCCGTTGTAATTTATTATCTCTGAACATTATTCGTATTATTGTAATTTATCAGTTTACTACGATAATAATTAGTATACTCCGAAATGCTGTTGTTTTTGCTACTGCTATTGTTAATGTTACGTCGTAAATCGAACACTGATGACTTAGTGGTGATAATAATCGCAATAAATATACTTACAGGGCGGAAAAATGTGCGTTACCACGCGATACAGGTTAGTTTGGTCTGAAGTATGCATGACGTCACAGGTACAAGCGCAATAACATAAATGCACTACGGGAGGGCGGCAGTACAAGAGGAACCAACAAATGACGTTCACTGTCAACTTCTAGTCGTATAGGAAAGAAAGCCAGGTGTTTACATTATCGTTTATTGTCTTTGTGCAGGTGGTAGTGTTGTGTTAAAGTGATTTAAAATATCTAGATCGAAGGATTTGGAATTAAACAGTCTAAGAAATAAATACGGAAGAGAGATTTTGATTCCGCAAGGGGAAAATATTTTCTGTACCATGTGCAAATATGAAATTAAAATGCATAGGAAATATTACATACAGCGGCATTGTAACAGCAAGAAACATACCGAAAACGTACAGAGGTCTTCGACATCAAATAATGAAAAACATTCACGATCTGAATTTAATATGGATTTATGTAATATGATTTCTGCAAATATTTCGCTCAAGAAACTTGATAATTCATATTCTATTTTAGAGGTGAAAAGGTGAAAGAAAATTTCAACAAATTCTACAAAAATAAAATACCGGTTATACAGTTATCTGTAACATTTTGAACGGAGGGAAAAACGACGATACTACGGGGCTTTTTTCATTTGCACCACTGACATCTTGTGATACGGAAAGAAGCTTTTCGATGTTGAAAAACTGTTTGAGTGAGAGACTTCGAACTTTCTCTTTCGATAATTTACGGATGTAATTATATTGTGGTTCAGCGTAATGCATCCTTTAATCATTCAGGCGGTGGCAGTTAACATTTCAGGTAAGTTTTTAAATCATAATAACTATATTACAACTTCATTCCAGTATTTTTAGATCGATTGAATGGAGTGATGAAGTTCTCATTACCAGACTGGACTCTCTTGCCGCTGTTTACGTGAATGAATGATAACACTATAGTCCGTTTACAATGAACTTAAGGCATAACGCACATTTTTCCGCCCTTTATTAATAATAATAATTTTCTTTAGAAGAAGCGAGGACAGCGAAGCTAGAAGACCTGAAATCTGAGAATGCTGACACCTGTTCTGATACAGTTCCGATAAAAAAACATTGCCAGAAGTAGTTATCGTATAAACGGAGTTAATTGCCAAACATGAAATCGTTGTCTGAGGGCGAGTTTATTAAGAAGTGTCTCATTGTTGCAGCGAAAGACATTTGCCCCGAAAAATTAAAGTCATTTCAAAATATACGTAGTCACAAAGAGAGTAGAAGAAATGGAGAGCGGTGTTGAAAAAAAAAAATTCGAAGTAAATTGAAAACATTTTCATCTTGTCTTCTCAGTCTTTCCTTATCAATATATGAACCTAACATTAACAAAATTATAAATATGAAAAAGTGGCGAGTGAGTGCCAGAAAGATTAATTTATTTTGTAAACAGATTTAACATATAATTTGAAACAATTTATTACGAGAAAAGAATAGTTCATTTTCGTTCTATAGGTATACCTTGTTATCAAACTGGGACACCATCTGTTTGAGTTTGAAAGATTAAAATTATTATTTGTTATTTTAAATTCGTCTATACTTAGGCTATGTTCCCGAAAAGAAAAATTGTGCAGGTTAAACTATAGCCGAAGTTCCGCCACTGAAGCTACGTCGTCTCGTTCAACTAAACGACATTTCATACAAATTGAGAGGATGCAAAAGCATTTCTACCCCCTTCTACTTGCCCTGAGTTCGTCAGAAACAGGGCGGTAGCTGTTACCTCTTATACTTGTACCCCCCCCAAGTTGTACACATCAGAAAATAAAATAAGTGAATATAAAATACAGTGACACAGATGTTTGACAATTATATGGCTGAGTATATTTTATTGTCGTTCTTACAATATTTTGAAATAATAATTATAGTAAGGAATGTTAGTTTGTATTATAGAGTCAGTGGAGAGAGAGAGAGAGACAGAGACAGAGAGAGAGATAGAGAGATAGAGAGACAGATAGAGAGAGATAGAGCTAGAGAGATATAGATAGAGATAGAGAGATATAGATATATATAGAGAGAAATATAGATATATATGGAGAGAGATAGGTATATAGAGAGATATAGATATATAGAGAGATATAGATATATAGAGAGATATAGATATATAGAGAGAGATATAGATATATAGATATATATATATATATATAGAGATATAGATATAGAGATATATAGAGATATAGATATAGAGAGATATAGATATATAGAGAGATATAGATATATAGAGAGATATATAGATATATAGAGAGAGATATAGATATATAGAGAGAGATATAGATAGAGAGAGATATAGATATATAGAGAGAGATATAGATATATGCAGAGAGATATAGACATATGCAGAGAGATATAGATATATGCAGAGAGATATATAGATATATAGAGAGATATAGATATATAGATATATAGAGGGATATAGATATATACAGATATAGATATAGATATATAGAGAGATATATAGATATATAAAGAGAGATATAGATATATAGAGAGTTATAGGTATATAGAGAGATATAGATATATAAATAGATATATAGATATATAAATAGATATATAGATATATAAATAGATATATAGATATATAGAGAGATACAGATATATAGAGAGAGATATAGATATATAGAGATACATAGATATATAGAGAGATACATAGATATATAGAGATATATAGATATATAGAGAGAGATATAGATTTATAGAGCGAGATATAGATTTATAGGGAGAGATATAGATTTATAGGGAGAGATATAGATTTATAGAGAGAGATATAGATATATAGAGAGAGATATAGATATATAGAGAGAGATATAGATATATAGAGAGATATATAGATATATAGAGAGATATATAGATATATAGAGGGATATATAGATATATAGAGGGATACATAGATATATAGCGGGATATATAGATATATAGCGGGATATATAGATATATAGCGAGAGATATAGATATATAGAGAGATATATAGATATATAGAGAGATATATAGATATGTAGAGAGATATATAGATATATATAGAGAGAGATATAGATATATAAATAGATATAGATATAGAGAGAGATATAGATATATAAATAGATATAGATATATAGAGAGATATAGATATATAGAGATATAGATATATAGATAAATAGATATATAGATATATAAATAGATATATAGAGATATAGATATATAGATATATAGAGAGATATATAGATATATAGAGAGATATAGATATATAGAGAGATATATATATATATATATATATATATATATATATATAGATGTAGATATATATAGAGAGATGTAGATATATAAATATATATAGATATATAGAGAGATGTAGATATATAAATATATATAGATATATAGAGAGATATAGATATATAAATATATATAGATATATAGAGAGATATAGATATATAAATAGATATATAGATATATAGAGATATAGATATATATAGATAGAGATATAGATATATATAGATAGAGATATAGATATATAGATAGAGATATAGATATATAGAGAGAGATATAGATATATAGAGAGAGATATAGATATATAGAGAGAGATATAGATATAGAGATATATAGATATAGATATATAGAGAGATATATAGATATATAGAGAGATATATAGATATATAGAGAGATATATAGATATATAGAGAGATATAGATATATAGAGAGATATAGATATATAGAGAGATATAGATATATAGAGAGATATAGATATATAGAGAGATATAGATATATAGAGAGGTATAGATATATAGAGAGATATAGATATATAGAGAGGTATAGATATATAGAGAGGTATAGATATATAGAGAGATATATAGATATATAGAGAGATATATAGCTATATAGAGAGATATATAGATATAGAGAGATATATAGATATAGAGAGAGATATAGATATATAGAGAGAGATATAGAATTATATAGATATATAGAGAGAGATATAGATATATAGATATATAAAGAGATATATAAAGAGATATATAGATATATAGAGAGATATAGATATATAGATATATATATATATATATATATATATATATATAGAGATGTAGATATATATAGAGAGATGTAGATATATAAATATATATAGATATATAGAGAGATATAGATATATAGATATATAAATAGATATATAGATATATAGAGAGATATAGAGATATATAGAGATATAGATATATAGAGAGATAGATATATAGAGAGATATAGATATATATAGATAGAGATATAGATATATATATATATATATATATAGAGATATAGATATATAGAGAGAGATATAGATATATAGAGAGATATAGATATATATAGATAGAGATATAGATATATATATATATATAGAGATATAGATATATAGAGAGAGATATAGATATATAGAGAGATATATAGATATATAGAGAGATATAGATATATAGATATAGATATAGAGATATAGATATATAGATATAGAGATATATATATAGATATAGAGATATATATATATAGATATAGAGATATATATATATATATATATAGATATAGATATATAGATAGAGATATAGATATATAGATAGAGATATAGATATATAGATAGAGATATAGATATATAGAGAGAGATATAGATATATAGAGAGATATAGATATAGAGAGATATAGATATAGATATATAGAGAGATATATAGATATATAGAGAGATATATAGATATATAGAGAGATATATAGATATATAGAGAGATATATAGATATATAGAGAGATATAGATATATAGAGAGGTATAGATATATAGAGAGATATATAGCTATATAGAGAGATATATAGATATAGAGAGATATATAGATATAGAGAGATATATAGATATAGAGAGATATAGATATATAGAGAGAGATATAGATATATAGAGAGAGATATAGATATATAGAGAGAGATATAGATATATAGATATATAAAGAGATATATAAAGAGATATATAGATATATAGAGAGATATAGATATATAGAGAGATATATGGATATATAGAGAGAGATATAGATATATAGAGAGAGATATAGATATATAGAGAGAGATATAGATATATAGAGAGATATAGGTATAGAGAGATATAGGTATAGAGAGATATGGATATAGAGAGAGATATAGATATATAGAGATATAGATATAGAGAGATATATAGATATATAGAGAGATAGATATATAGAGAGGGATATAGATATAGATATAGATAGATATAGATTTTTAGTAGCAACTAGCGGTGGAGAAAACATTTATCTTCTGCTCTCAGTAGCTTTTTAATTTGTCAGTTGATATAAACAACAATAAAATGAAATATAAACGCTTAATGCAGACTCTCGAAATATAGATTATGAGTAAACGTTTTCAGTAATATAATTTTTTCACTATGTTGAAAGTCGAACGTTAGTAAGATGGATAGTAGCGTCTTCCCCTTCACTGATGCTTGACAGTGTGAGTAGAGGGAAGGCCTATCAACCAAACTGAAATGAGGATCAGTAAGCGGTTGTTTGCTACGTATCAGAGGGGTTGGGGCACCAGACACTTCCCTTGCCGTCTGCTCGCGAGCATGTCTGCTGTATATGTTTGACCTGTACGCCTACGTATGTGCTGCGAGTCACTTCTCTTCCTCTATGGTGACGCACCGAAAGAGGGGAAACGGTGCAAGGGTTGTCCATGCACAAGTGAGTTAGAGCAGGAAAATTTGCCTGCAGAGTTGTAGCTGGAAATAATTGATCTTTCACATACTACATTATTGAAATGGAAGTATAATGACGACTTTCTTAGCTTTACAATCCCCTAAGTTATAAAATGTAGCCTAGATACTTAAATTCATCATCACCCTTCATCCATTAGGAAATTGATTCCTGTAGCAGCTACTGAAATTGGTCCATCCATATTTTGGCTTGTCTTCCAATGTTTCTTCTTCCCCGAGGTTTATATTTCCAAAACTTATATGGTATCCTGTCCTCCTGCATCCTTGAAATGTGAGACATCCATGTATTTCTATATTCTTCTATTTTGTTGTTTAATTCATATATCTCTTATTTCTTTGTTTCTTTTATGTTCTATTTTCCTGTAACCTGCTACGCTTCTCAAAAATTTAATATCATTTGTTTGTAATCTAGAGGCATCTTTCTTTTTCATAACCCATGTTTCGCTTCCATATAGTAAACTGGGCACTAACATCACGTTATAAAAATTTTTACAATGTATCTTTTCTAGCTTTTGATTTCAGGGTTCTTCTTATTGTTCCATTTGTGTAATTAAATTTTTCTATTTTTTTCTTTTTGATCATAGTCTCCTTTATAAGATAAGGTAACGCCCAAAAATTTAAATTTATTTACCTGTTCTATGATAGTCTTTCCTATTACTATTTTAGATCTTACAGGAGATCTGCCACAAAATGCCATAGTTTTAGTCTAATGTACAGATATCTCCATATTATAGTTCTTATTTATTTTCCATAACCCATGTACTGCTCTCTGTAGGTTATTTTCATTATTTGCTATTACTACCTGATCGTCAGCGAATAGCATCGTCATTATGATACTTAAATTTGCAGCGAAAATTATATTATTACGATTTTCAGTAGCACATACGTAGGCGTATAGGTAGCAGTGGCGTAGCATGAAATTTTGAGCAGGGGAAGGTAACTCGAGTTGTCTTTCATGCAATATGACAAAACGTATTACAAAAATACAGTCTTAAAATAAATAGTAGTCAATTTCAAGTCAGCAGTCGAAGATTGGTTGGGACATCGTAACACCAATAAGGCATTGACCTCAAATGATACGTAGTAAAATATGATTTCACGGTTTACACATATCTCTTAACAAATAGACACGTATACGTATAACATTAGCTCACTCCCTGTCATACTTAGAGAAATCACAATATTAGTATCATTACGTAAGTATGCGTCTGTCTTTTGGTTGTGTCCTTCATTGACAGCAAGGGAGTCGGTCATTTGTTTTTTAAATCACACTTTTGTTCGTAAGTCAGTCTTGATAATACAATTGTCCTAAAAAAATTCAAGTAAATTAGTGTCAGGAACTGTTATTTCACTCATTATTTATTATATCAGCCACAATGCACACTAACACTTCAACTGAACACAACTGACGGAAAGGGATAACTCGGAAACTACCTATTCTAAATGTTAAAGCTAGCTTCTTGGCTTCTTGCGAGCCTTGAGACTAGGGTAGTTTAGTTAGAAAGGGATGGAAAATCTGCGGGGTGGATTACACGGAAGAAACCAGTCTGCTTGGAAGCTGGTGTGTGTAGGCTTCTTGTTTACTGCTGCATCACAAATCATCCTGGGCTGCCGCATCACAATATTTAACGCGTAAATATAAATTCTATTAAATTTAATAAATAATGTTCTCCATAAACTGCAGGTTTATTATGAAATTATTATTAACTGGCGAAGCTAAGCTTTTTAGCTTACATTGACGCTACGCCACTGATAGGTAGGTGAACCATATATAGTGTGTCTCCAAACTTCACGGTCAAAATTATATAGATGACAGAGGACTCTAAACTGGGCATTTTGGCATCACGAACCAGTGGTCGGAAATGCATATTTTAGGAAGTATAAGTTCTTCAACAAGTAATAAGTTTCAAGAACATTTCTGCAAGTTGCATAAACTGCTCACATCTTATAAAAACTGTTCAGAGAGGTGATCTTCAACCCTGCTACATCAAGAACAAAGCATGACATATTGCTCTAGTCTCTTAAACATCCCTGAGCCTGTTGTACAGTGAGGCAGGCAGATTAGAACCTGTTGTCCTGGTGATCATGGGTATGAAGTGGTCAGTGTTACAACTACATTATCTTGCAAACGACGAGTTATTTAATGTTTTATTTCCAAAACAATCTACACCTCTTAGCAACAACTTACAGCCCAGAGCAGTTCTTGAAAATGGCGACCACCTGCCTCAATACATGAATTACAACGACGCATGAAGTTTTGTAGACAGTAACAAATAACAAATATCACTATGGAATGTCAGGCAGTTGCTTCTTATTAAAATTAAAGCAGCTTACAGAAATGTCCATCACTTACACTTTCAAGATGTCGTGGCGTTCGAAATATCCATTACGGACCACTAGTTCCTGATGTCAAAATGCTCATTTTAGAGCCATCTATCATCTGTTTAAATTTGACCCTAAAGGTTGGAGACACCCTGTAGGCTATATAATTGATGAACCTAACAAAGCCAAGAATAAGGGCCCATCTGTTCGATGATGGCAAGCTTACATTTGCTTTTCAAATAATATTTTACGAGACGTAAAGGCTAGTGTGAGACGGAAATCGGCTAAACAATTCTGGCGAAATTACATTTTAAAATGTTTATTTTCGCATAGCATAATCACTATTATAATGACATGGCGGATGAAATACTATTAACATATAGAACATTGTGATCATGTGCGAAGATTTATTTATATGTATGGCGTAGGGGAGACTGTTGTACCTTTAGCATAGTGTACCTTTGACCATTTTTTGTTTTTTAATTTTTGCTGCTACCTAGAGGACTCAAACTGGAATAGATTGTAGGGAAAGCCGCTAAGTAGCTCTGGTCGTAGTTTCAGTTTGATTTATTGCAAAGTGTGAGTTCCGTGGACAAAATAATTTTTTAGTACCAAAGGTAAACATTTCGTTCATTGATATGTTTTCTAACACAAAACAAGATTGTATTTGTTAATATCTTTCAAGTACGGTGTGTTCCCTATCATCTGGTGAGCAATAACATATTTTAATTTCCATGATTTATTCAAATCTCTAGTTTTGGTGCCATATTTGTTTAAAAGTGCACCCTCTTGTATCTTTGAACACAAAACATCTTGTACCATGGACTATGTTCCAAAGTAATTATACGATACTATCGGTTTTTGTTCTAATTTTATTTTAAGATCATGTCACGAACTAAGTCTGGAGTTAAGAGGCCCCCAATTGATCCGGATATCTTGAAAAAAGCTGTTGAAGCAGTTATTGCTCCTCCAGGAAATAAAGTCTCAATCAGAGAAGCCTGCTCTGGTTTATGATGGCAAATAGGCTACATTTTAAATATGATTGTCAGTTTTTACAGCTATATTTCCACCTATATTCCATGTGTTCGAACTTACAAGAGGGTATATTCCAAGGTACATGAACCTGTTGAACACATTACATATCCGAATAATTTCGAGGGAAAAATTGTTCCGGGGCCGGGTATCGAACCCGGGACCTTCGGTTAAACGTACCAACGCTCTCCCAACTGAGCTACCCGGGAACTCTACCCGACACCGATCCAATTTTTCCTCTATACCCACAGACATCAAAGTGGACTGACAACCGTCAAGCAACCAACATTGAGTGCACACTAACTCTGTGTGACTTAAATTGTGGTTTTCTGTTACGTACAGTGACGTGTATTATGCAAATCAAGCTTTTAGGTATAACTCCTTGTAAAGTTAATTTGAATAATTTCGAGGGAAAAATTGTTCCCGGGCCGGGTATCGAACCCGGGACCTTTGGTTAAACGTACCAACGCTCTCCCAACTGAGCTACCCGGGAACTCTACTTACAAGGAGTTATACCTGAAAGCTTGATTTGCATAATACACGTCACTGTACGTAACAGAAACCCACAATTTAAGTCACACAGAGTTAGTGTGCACTCAGTGTTGGTTGCTTGACGGTTGTCAGTCCACTTTGAGGTCTGTGGGTATAGAGGAAAAATTGGATCGGTGTCGGGTAGAGTTCCCGGGTAGCTCAGTTGGGAGAGCGTTGGTACGTTTAACCAAAGGTCCCGGGTTCGATACCCGGCCCCGGAACAATTTTTCCCTCGAAATTATTCAAATTAACTTTACAAGGAGTTATACCTGAAAGCTTGATTTGCACATTACATATACCTTCATTTTATTTTTTCCATCCTTAATAGATCTGTAAAACAGGAAAATATATACAGGAAGTTGTAAAGGAATCTTCAATTATTATTTCAAGCATTCTTTCATTTAAAAAACTTCATTTCCCAAAGGCTAATTAAAAAAATAAAATGTGAAAAGTGTTTAAAGGTACAACAGTCTCCCCTATAGTAGAAGTGGCAAATTATTTAATTTGCTGCAAGGTACTCCAACATGTCAGAAAGTCAGCTACAAGGGTCGGTCCGGTTTTTTTTTTTTTTTTTTTTTTTTTTTTGCTGCTACTGTACATAATTCGTATTCGGTTTAGAATCACTGTAATTCTCATTTCGTCACTACCGAGTTATAACAAATTTACTACAGTGAAAATTGCAGAAATATTTGAGTCCACGAAGAAGAAAGCAATGTTTATATTAGGCCTACATTAATTTTGTTACCAATTTCACGTGCAACAAACGTGCTTATGCCACAAAAAGTCTATGGGTCGATTTCTAAAACGAGGTCTAGACCACGGCCATGGCTTTAAACCGCTTTTGGATTTATAAAACGAGGTCTTTTTCACTTTTCTGAGCCATGGCTCGAAACCATGGTCTGAAGCAGAGACCACGATTGAGGTAGGTTTCATGTAGGCTTCATGTATAAAAGATGGAGGAAGTAGATCAGCTGGATGACTATGAAAGGAAAATTTGTGATTACAGATATTAAATCTCGGATTAGAATGATGAGAGAGAGGAATAATCCTTTGTAACTATATAACGACGATAATTTCAGGGGAATATTTTCGATTTTCGAAGGAATCAACGCAAAATTTAGCAAGAATGCTAAATAATAATCTGCAACGAAATGCAAGAGGCGCCAGGTTGACATGTTTTTTACACCTTCTTGTTGCTTTGAGGGAAGTAAGATATAGGCCTAATATTTACACCTTTATGTCTATAAGACGATGTAACTTAATCCTTAGTCTTTACAATAGTTCTGGACATGTTATTTAATATTCGAATATAATGTGGACCTATAAGAATTTGTATGAAGCGAGCGTGATTTTGTATTCTTATTTTACGTTTTATGCTACTGGGGCTTTGCACGTAGTAGGCCTATTATATGTGAAAATAGAACCATATAGGCCTAATATTTTAGTTTCAATTGCAACTTTAATCCAGTTAATATTTAGGTTATTGATTCGTTAGACCCGGGTTTTCAGGTAGTTAATGTTGGCAGTAGCTATGAACAAATGATAAACTACAACATAAACGTTCGAATTGTGCTAATCATTTAGGAAATATAATTCTGGTACCTAAAAATCAGTTTCCTATAATTAATGCTAGTATTTTAAACGCACATATATTCTGTAAATTAGCAAATATAACAATACCTTAGCTGAGAACAAAAGAATGTGACTTACTGGAATTCAATAAAAATATTAATCCCGATGTTCATTTCTTTCTAATATCGACTGTTTACAAGAATAAAAATCGATTCTTAGCTGCGTTGCCATATATAAAACCCACGAACCTCGGTTTCTTCTCAAGCCGCGTCTCGACTTCGTTTTAGAAATCGCATAAGGATTCAGACTTCGATCGTGGTTTAAAAGCCGAGGTTTGGAACCACGATTTCGTCCGTGTTTTAGAAATCGACCCTATGTATTCATGCCACAAAATAAAATGCAGTAAAAAAATTGTCTTCTTTCATTCTGACCGAAGAAATTACTTAAGGTTGGTTCACAATAAACCGGGAACGGAAACGAGAACGAGAACAGAAATAATGTTAAAATATATGTATTTAAATGTGAGCATTCACAAGAGTTAATTGTGAATGCCCACATATAAATACATTTATTTTAACATTATTTCAGTTCTCATTCTCGTTGTTGTTTTCGTTCCAGGTTTATAATATCGAGAATTAATATTGAGAGGGTTCAAATCAAATTAATGATGGTAAACTCATTTAAGTGCTGACATGCTTTCCATTAAAATTTCGGAAGATAGCACTCAGAAAAAATGAGAAAACAATGTAGTATAAATTACATGGAATAATAAAGTGATATCGGCCGACCATCAACTGACAAAAAAATTGAGATTACACAGTCTAAATTGAAAGGACTCCGTAACATTTAGATGAGAAACTTGCGTTCGTAAAAAAAAAATTAAGGGGGCTCATACAGTAGCGGTGCTGCAGATTGTAAACCTTTCACAAAATTTTAAATATCTTAGAGTTAATCAGTGGATATTCCTCATTTTTTGTAAAAAGAAATAAGTGCTATTTGGGCCTTTCATTTGGAATCAACAAATTTATAATTATCAAATTAATTTATTACTTTTATTTACATAATTTAAAGAAAATAATTTGCTGCTACATAAGAGAAAAAACATAGTATCTCCCCAACCAATTGTCAAATTCTACGCTTCTTTTTTGTTTCTGACTCCAGAAATGCAGTGTTAGAGGATGGACCACAGTGAACTTCCTATGTTACAAAGTTTTTGAACTACATTTTTTTAATTTTGCGATAGGGAAAAAAAGTCATTTTTATTTTACATTATTTACTTAAAATTTATATATTTAGGCTTATATCTCTACAAATGTGGTAGGCCTACATATCCTCTAGAGTTTAAATGGCTATAAATAACCTGAAATTTGAAACAATTTGGACAATTACTTCAAGAGATATCATGTTTTTAGTTTGAAAAATAGCAGCAAATCATTTCCTTTAAATTTTGTAAATCAAAATAATGAACTGTTGTGATAATTATAACTTTATTGATGCCAAATGAGAGGCCCAAATACCACGTATTTGTGTAAAAAAAATGAGAAAAATCCACTGAATTACCTCTGAGATATTTGAAATTTTGTGAAAGGTTTACAATCTGCAGCACCGCAACTGTATGAGTCCCCTTAATGGTAGGAAACCAACTGCAGAATTTTTGCACTATCCCCTGTTGTAATTTGAAGGACTAGCTAATATCACTTACATTCTGTTCAAAATTAAATTTGTTTTCCTAATACAATAACACAAATGACTTTTTGTAAAGAAAACAAAACCAATCGCACACTATTCATGACTGACATTTCGGTAGAAGAAGATAGACACAATATCTATTGCAGTGCTGGTACACTGTAATAAAAGCAGTGCACCACACGAAATTGGTTTTATTTCGGAGTTTTCCTTCTCCTATACTTCGTTCCATAAAGTCTGACAGGTAACCGAAACATTGTCGGCTGAAGAGAAGAAAAGTATATTGCTATTCAACCACGCTTATCTTGAGTTGGGCGGAGATAGCTTCAGACCGCCCAGCTACAAGATGAGTGGAATGAGACTCCTGCCATTGATTCAATAGCAAATACCCTTCAGTCTCTCTCTCAACCGACAATGTTTACGTCACCTGTCAGATTATATGGAACGAAGTATAGATGGGTGGCCTTCACTATGGCTTTGGAGTTCCATCAACCCCCCACGTACCCTGTGGACGGGGCCCTTACCAGGTACTACCCACCGGGCCAGTGGGACCTGGAGCTCACAAAAGGGCAGGGGCGACTACTCCCTGGGAAGGGCTGACTTAAGGAGTGTCCCTTCCTGTTACCCTCAAAATCCTGAATGGAAAACCTTACCAAACAGCTCCTTTAATAGTAAAAGATAAAATTTATAAATATATGACTTTATCTAGACAACAAGAAGACAGTAGCTTTCTTAAAACAGTGTCGATGATCTGAAGAACAATCCAGTATTTAGAGAAGAGTTAGCATTCATTAAAGCAATTAATAAAAGTCACAGAAACACACACGGGTCCTAAAATGAATATCTTCTGAGAAACTTATTATTACAATGTACCGAAATACACATGATATTTCCGTGCAGAAATTCTGAGTCATCATATGATGAAGGATGAATGGAACAGAGAAAAATTCTCTTCGGCACAGGGATTTGAACCAGGGTTTCAGCTCTACGTGCTGACGATCCATCCACTAAGCCACACGGGATTCCCATCCCGATGTCTGATCGATGTCATCATATGATGACGCAGAATTTCTGCACGGAAATATCATATGTCAGTAGGCCTATATGATATGCGAAAAATAATCATTTAGTAATTTAAGACGGCGCTTACTCCGTCGGATCCCGGCCACTTAGTCATTCATAATGAGTGCACCTCTGCACATGTCTGGACATTGTGCCACTGTCATACATCTATGACGCAGTGCATGAGGGTACGCCACTAGAGGGAACCAAAGAGGTGGAACTTATACTAAGAGGATTCGATCCCACATCGGGATGGGAATCCGGTGTGGATGGAGTGTCAGCACGTAGAGCTGAAAACCCGGGTTCAAATCCCGGTGCCGGGGAGGATTTCTCTCTGTTCCCACTCATCCTTCATCTTCTGAGAAATGGACAAATGTTCACCTTCACTGTAAGAGCAGCATATCTTCTACTGTGAGCTCTTTGGCGAGAAATGAATTGAGACACAAAGTGCTGCCGTTTGTCACTGGGTATTACACAGCAACGCTAACTAAAATCAACCAAATCACTATTCTCTAAATTTTAATCGCTGTGTCAATCATAATTAGCGACAAGTTATAGGCCCATGATTTCAGTCTTCCTCTTATCCACACAGCTTGGCTATTCAACTTTGACAACTGAGCAGATGCACTTCTTTTCAAAAGAAGTGAAAATTTTAATCCCTTAAAGTGGTTTTAGAAGTGTCATAAAATAGGATGGCCAGGAATTGTTTCAACAATGAAGTCACATTTTATTTAAACAGTAATAATAGCTGAGGAACTATATTTATGTAGAAAAAAATATTGTGTTCTTTAAAGAAAATATGATGGTACATGATTCTGTGAAAGCTGATGTTAATATCCCACTTGAATGCCATGCTGACAAAGCAATTTTGAAAGCTGTGCTAAACAAATTTCTATCGGCCTCTTATGAGAAAAAGTGTGCAGTGTTTACATAAAGTGCAAAACTAACAAAGTAAAAGTTCCAATGATTTATAATGGATGATCTGATTTGCATTATCATAAACTGGCTGTAAATAAACTGCAGTAACTTTGGTAAGGCACGAACTGCACGGATTTTGGGACACTACAATTTCAACAGCGTTATTTTCTCCACTTATATTAATTTTCCGCGCATATTTAACCGCATTTTCCTTATTCTTCTGCAAGAACATCTCTCCTCCTTTGTATTTTACGATCATTTAGTGAACCTGTATGTTTGAATTTGTTGGCTACCTTATTTCAGTGGCATCAGGCGCGGATCTAATTGGAAATTTGTTACGGAAGTTCTGTCGTGCTCTCGCCCGAGATTTTTCATATTTTATGTACGTAGTAAGCATATACACACGTTCACCTAATGAAAATCGCATTTCAACAACACCGAACACACACACACGCAACAAAGCACGACTAATTCAACCTACACGCACGAGTGCCGGTGATAAACTAACTCGCAACTATCACTGTGTGGCGCGGCGTTCGTTAGTGGAAGCAGGCGGGTAACACTCTAACTGCGCGGTCAACGCGCCAAATGAAAACCACGAGCCGTAACAAAACAATATGACTGTATAATCACTATCTAATTTAGATTCATTATCATATTCTACACTGCGTAGTAGATGCATTCTTTCCCTTAGGATGAAGTCTATTTAATTGTTCCCTTCTCAATTCGACGATTCCCATCTCCATTTCTCGCTAGCATTGCTTCGAATTCGGTCCTAATTTCATTTAGCCATTTCTCTTAAGAAAACTGAACCAGTCGTTCACACTTTTATCCCCCACTCTTCTTCTTGGAGCTTGAGAAAGTAAAGTGATGTTTGACACTACGACTGCTACAATGTACCTAATTAATAAAGTCCATTTTCATGATTGACATCTCACTCAAGTTATGTATACTCTGACTTCTTTGCTGTTAACTCAGGAATGAATATATCTGTGTGGTATTTCATACATATCAACACGTAGAATTTCGCCTTCTTTGTTAACATTAAATATTGCTGGTTTACAATATGAAATCTCAGAACTGTTATTTTCACTTGTACTCGTCGACATCTTAATCGGCATAGTTGTATGTATATCTCAATAATCATTTAGAATACCTTTCAGAAGCTGAACAAGAGGTGTACGCAAATTTTTGTGTTCTTTAGCTTGGATAAGTTCGGCTATCTTTCTTCCATTGCACACACGTATTCCATTTCAGACATACTTTGCATTTTGTGTAGTATGTTTGACGTATGTTTTCTTGGACACACACCCATTATCATTCCTGTCTTCTCATTTATTGGATACAAACAAATTAACGGAAGTATCGTAGGGTGCCTTTCCTTCCGACGAAGAATCTGGCGCTTGCAAAAGCAAAGTGCCGTCCCTCTTCTTAGGAAGTTGAATCTGAGCAATTTCAGGATTTCTGTCTCAAATATTACTTCATATTTCCTGGTGGCCATTTGTGATAAAAAGTGATTCATTTTCGTTAAGAGAACACTTGTACCAGAAATACTTTCTTGTTTCTTATCGCATTCATTTATATTTATTTTTTATCTCTCTCCGAAAGCGAAAGCTGACACAAATTGTTTTGTGAAGTTGTAAAACCTTTCGTAACATAGAAATACTAACTTTGGTGATTAGTGTTATATTTAACGGTTTCCTTACCGCGTATGCAATTGTATATATATATCATTTGGGTTTACATTTCCTTCGTTTTCTTCTTAATTCAAATCTATTACATTTTCAATTGTAGATCTGGAGTGTGTCTCATTTTCAATATAGAAAATGCAAAAATTATCGTGCAGAGCGGCAAGTAGAAAGACTGAATCAGCGATAGTTGGCATTTGGAAGTAGGTGAAGTTGAAGTAGTAAATATAATTGCGATGGTGACGAAACTCTCAGTTCTCTTTGGCCTCAGTTGGATGATGAAATGTTTTTAGAGATTTCTGAAAGTTCACTTGCTGGCTTATTCCGTTCTGTGTATTAACATATTTGTAGCTAAAGAATTATCCTCTTCTTTTCTAACGTGTGCACGGTGCAATACACCAAGTCATTCTTCATCACAGATGAGAGCGATGAAAAGATAAAAAACTGCTGCCAGCTCTTTATCATATCTTCACTATTGTAATTTCACTGTGAAATTTTATAGGAAGTCCACGCTTTTATTACTAAAGAATCTTGTATATGAATTATGATACCAAGGTTCTTTGTCGGTAGGGAAGAGCAAGCATTTATCAGAGATTATAAGTAGCCTATAATAGATGTGGTTTATGAGAGTGTGTGAACTTTTCTGTTTCATGTAGAGTGAAATATCTCAGTATCCTCACGGTTTGTAAGTTTTCCTCCAGAAGACGTACGAGGTAGTGTTCTATGTCGACACTTAGGGTGTTGGAGATCCTTAACTACAGTAGCTTTAAAAAATCACAAATCAATTTTCTGAGAAATTGATGTTCTTATCACATTTTTCAGTTATCTTAAATACGATGAAAATACTATTTAAATTGGAGTGACTATATTTCAGATCGTGTAGTGCTGTGAAATCAGGTGTAAAATTTAATTGCAGGCATTATATTTATTACTTCAACAGAAACGGCAGTCGAGAAGTAATTCAAATACGTGATATGCTCTTCACTACTATGACTTGAGTTAGAAATGAAGAGATTTAGATTTAAGCCTAATTCAGAAGTATTGTTAGCACCTGGTCAATATGGATTCTAGATACTTTGTTCCGGAATTCTTTTATCGTCGCCGAAAGTGGAGAAAACTTGCCGATGAATTGGAAAATAAATACAGTTTCTCAGCCAAATCTATCGCTGTTTAATATAGGTGACAATTTATCTCACAGCTTTTATGACAGTGACATATTTTGTTATTATTTATGTACTCCTTCCGTTCCAAAATATAGTATAGTAACAAAGAAATCAAGTTTGATTATTGAGCATAAGCGCACGAAATGTTTCACTGTAGTATTCTGTTCAGTATTGAAGGGAGTATTAGACAGTGCAGTTGTGAATATTTCTAGTCTTCTGTAGTGTATCAAACTATAATATTTAAATAGTTCATTATGGACAGAAATCAAATTGGTACCTGCTGTGGTGTACCTGTTTCAGAAAATGGAACACCAACCGAATCAATTTTGAATAAGACATCTAAGGCACAATAGTCGTATAAAAACGGGTTGTAATTTATTGCCTCTCAAAACAATGTTTTGTTTTTTTTTCTTTTACTAATTTGACATCACATTGATTGAAATGTACTTTATTTATTAGTTTTTCTTGTGTTAATTTATCATACAAACAAGTATCTAGAAGATGCATTAAAATTACATTATATTACTGAGAACATTTAACAAATGTATACCATATTCTGGAACGGAATAAATGACATTTTCTATACCATATTTTGGAACATAGGGAGTATTATTTAAGGTATCGTTAGGTTATGGTGAACATATTATCTTTAAAACACCAGAACATACCATAGAAGCTTAATATATTCATCACTCTACTTTGATACATTAATCCATAGGCCTATTCTAAAATTTTATAGTCAATTTGTACAGAAAAAAATCGCTAATTCATATTTTGGTAACAATTTCCGAAAGAAATTGGCTCACATAAGGCTTGAAATAGCCTATTGACTTACTATCTGCCTTGTTGGAAAATCATCACATTGATTAGTATACAAATATATGTGCTGACATAACATTATTACTTCTTTCCTGGAAAAGAAAACTGTTAGAACTGAAATATATAACCTAGATATAGTTGTTTTCTGCAGTCTTCATCACCACCCCTGGGAGAAAAATCACTAACAAACATTTCCATCACACGTAAGAACACAATAATTACCGAAAGTGTATGAAAACAACAAAAATATAAAAGTATCATTATCAATTTTATCACTCAAAATTCCCGCACGGTGATTCTCTGTCTTGTGCCCAGAAGTTTGTAGTCTCCAGACGGATGCACCTCCAGTCCCCATACAGATTCGTTGGACGTAATTGCAATTTGCGTCCTCTGGCTGTTAGAGATATTACTGAGTGGAAACAACATGATTATAAGGTGGACGTAATGGAATTGTATGTTAGCTGTGGTCCCATAACCACAGTTCACAGAAAAGTATTGCAAAACATCACAATTCTTCACATTTCGCAAGATCACTGACAGTAGACCTATTATCGAAGATTAGCACAAATGTTGACACAGTCCAATATCAATATGAGCGATCTGGTAATTATTACAAATTCTATCTTCTCCCTTCGCAACATGAACGCACACCATTTCATAGATAGCAGTAATTTTGTCAGTCAGTCACAATAGTCACTAAACTCTAGACGATTAGATTTATTCAAGCCAATTGAGAACTATATCAGGGCATCAAGTTCTGAGACACTTTCTGGATACCTTTATTAATGCAACTCTGTTTACGGAGTTCTAATACCCTAACTGTCGGCACTGCACATCTGAGGGTAAGAAAGAAACCGTGAGGATATGAAGATATCTGGTTCTATAAAAATAACAGAAATTACAATCTGATATATGCTTGCTCTTCCCTACTGACAAAGAACCTTGCTATCTTAATTCATACAGAAGATTCTTTAGTAATAACAAAGTTGGACTTACTATAAAATTTCACAGTGAAATTAGAATAGTGACGATATGATAAAGAGCTGGCAGCAGTTTTCATCTTTTCATCTGTGATGAAGAATGACTTGGAGTATTGCACCGTGCACATGCTAGCAAAGGCGAGGATAATTCACTAGCTATAAATATGGTAATACACAGAACGGAATAAGCCAGCAAGTGAACTTTCAGAAACCTCTACAAATATTTCATAATCCAACTGAGGCCAAAGAGAACTGAAAGTTTCTTCATCATCGCAATTATGTCTACTACTTCAACTTCTCCTACTTCCAAATGCCAACTATCGCTGATTCAGTCTTTCTACCTGCCGCTGTACACAATTATTTTGCATATTCCATCTTGAAAATGAGACACGCTCCAGATATACAATTGAAAATGTAATAGATGAGAATTAAGAAGAAAACGAAGGAAATGTAAACCCAAATGATATAAGTATATACAAATTCATAAGCGGTAAGGAAACTGTTAAATATAACATTAATCACCTAAGTTAGTATTTCGATATTACGAAAGGTTTTACAGCTTCACAAAACAATTTGTGTCAGCTTTCGCTTTCGGAAAGAGATAAAAAAATAGATATAAATTAATGCGATAAGAAACAAGAAAGTATTTCTGTTACAAGTGTTCTCTTAACGAAATGAATCACTTTTTATCACAAATGGCCACCAGGAAATATGAAGTAATATTTGAGACAAATCCTGAAATTGCTCGGATTAAACTTCTTAAGAACAGGGACGGCACTTTCCTTTTCCAAGCATCAGAATCCTCTTCGGAAGGAAAGACACCATAAGATACTTCCGTTTGTTTGTTTGTTTGTATCCAATAAATGAGAAGACAGGAATGATAATGGCTGTATATCCGAGAAAACATACGTCAAACATTCTACACAAAAAATAAAGTATGTCTGAAATGGAATACGTGTGTGCAATGGAAGAAAGATAGCCGAACTTATCCAAGCTAAAGAACACAAAAATTTGCGTACACCTCTTGTTCAGCTTCTGAAAGGTATTCTAAATGATTATTGAGATATACATACAACTATGCCGATTAAGATGTCGACGAGTACAAGTGAAAATAACAGTTCTGAGATTTCATATTGTAAACCAGCAATATTTAATGTTAACAAAGAAGGCGAAATTCTACGTGTTGATATGTATGAAATACCACACAGATATATTCATTCCTGAGTTAACAGCAAAGAAGTCAGAGTATACATAACTTGAGTGAGATGTCAATCATGAAAATGGACTTTATTAATTAGGTACATTGTAGCAGTCGTAGTGTCAAACATCACTTTACTTTCTCAAGCTCCAAGAAGAAGAGTGGGAGATAAAAGTGTGAACGACTGGTTCAGTTTTCTTAAGAGAAATGGCTAAATGAAATTAGGACCGTATTCGAAGCAATGCTAGCGAGAAATGGAGATGGGAATCGTCGAATTGAGAAGGGAACAATTAAATAGACTTCATCCTAAGGGAAAGAATGCATCTACTACGCAGTGTAGAATATGATAAAGAATCTATATTAGATACTGATTATACAGTCACGTTGTTTTGTTACGCCGCGTGGTTTTCATTTGCCGCGTTGCCTGCGCAGTTGGTGTGTTACCCGCCTGCTTCCACTAACGAACGCCGCGCCATACAGTGACAGTTGCGAGTTAGTTTATCATCGGCACTCATGCGTGAAGGTTGAATTAGTCGAGTTGTGTTGCGTGTGTGTGTGTTCGGTGTTGTTGAAATGCGATTTTCATTAGGTGAACGTGTGTATATGCTTACTACGTACATAAAATATGAAAAATCTCGGGCGAGAACACGACAGAACTTCCGAAACAAAATTTCCAAACAGACTCGTGCCTAATGCCACTAACATAAAAAGGTTAGCAAAAAAATTCAAACAGACAAGTTCAGTAAGTGATCGTAAAATGCAAAAGAGGACACAATGTCATATTATTACAGAAGAAAAATTAAACGGAATAGGAGGGAGACTAGAGCAGACCCCACAAAAAAATATGTACCTATCGTTCTCAAAGGGAATATACAATCTGTGTCTAGATTATTGTGAGTACTTTCGTTGTATTTAGCCTCAGGGAGACGTGCAAGGCGAAGTAAAATGCCGACGTTCAGGTTGTTTGAGACCCTTAAATACCGTTGCATTAATTAAACAGTACGCACTCAATCGTCTGAGAATTTGTTGGCTTGGCCACAATTTTCAATTGGCTTAAATATAATAATCGGATTCAAAAAGAGTCAGTATCGTCTCGAGTGTAACTGGAATAAATTTGTAACTTAAACTAAGAAAATCTTCTGTTCGCAAAATTTCAACATCAATCCTGAAAGAAAACCTATTACCAAAGAGACAGGTGATACAAGAAAAATAAAGAAGAGTACTACGACGTGAGGTTTTTCAAAGTGTAATCGTAACCTGTATATAGAAAAGTAAAATTTACACACAAAAGGAAATTCAGACAGATGGTACTGAACAGAACAATAAGCAACCATTCAATTAAAATTATACAAGTAACGAAATATGTCAATAATTTCGGGGTGTCATTGTATGAGATATTTCAAACAAATGTCTTTAATATCATTTCGTTGCTTTTTATTCTTTTTCGAGATAAAAGTTGTATTATGTGAAATATTTCAAAGCGTGTTTTGGGAAAGCTACTAATTTAATTCCCAATATGCTCAGTGAATTTAAGAGAGCATTGGATTATGATGGTAAATGAGTGGAAGAATTTTAGTTTCGTTCTTTAAATGTGCATAAATTTGATCCGAACACACGTAACAATGTAAAATTTCTTTGCAGAACGAAAAGTTACACTTGTTCAATCACTTTTCTGCACACTTAAATGACAAAAATAAAAATATTTCTACCATAAGACTCTGCTCTCTTAAATTGACTGAGATATTGGGAGATAAATCAATGTCCAACATACCGTTCCTAATAAGGTTCTAATAAATTCATTGCTATCACAGAATTGTGAACTCACTGGGGGGGGGGGGGAGATCCGCGTATTCAGTAGCCTAAGTGAAATATATTGTATGGTCTTGCCAAAAATTCGAAGACAATCTCCATTGTTTACAGACAACAAAGCTTAAACTGAGGAAAATTTGGTTAAGTATGGCATAAGATGGGACTCTAATTGAAATTATTAGAAAAATGCTCTTGATGACCGATCGAGCCAAGTGAACATCGTATTACGCATCACGATTTTAATATATTAATGGGACTTGAGAGAGAACGTAAGTTCATAGAGCTTGTAGGTCTACTATATTTTCCAACAATGACAGACAGACTAATATCCACATCTTCCGATTTAGGAACATAACTTATAGAGTTGGAAAAATTGTCCACAATATGGTAAATTTGTTGAAAAGAACGACACTAAACAGCCAGCTTAGGTTTACAGAATGTAATTTCAAAAGATATCTTAACATTTGAATGAGAAATTTCTGTTTGTACGAAGAACTACAAAATCAGTTGGAACATAGGAAAACAAATGCAGAATTTTTCAACATACCCTACTATAATTTGAAGGAATAGCAAACCCATTCGAGAACAGATGCGCTCTACTAACTTACAGACACAACTGACATTTTGTACAGAAGATAAAACTAACCACACTGTCTTCATGGCTGAACACTCCTCGGTTGAAGAAGACAACCGCAATATTCTTTGTAGTGCTCGTACACTGTATTTATAGCAGTGCATCACACCAAATTGGTTATATTTCGGAGTTTTCCTTCTCCTAGATGGGTGGCCTTCACTATGGCTTTGGAGTCCCATCAACTCCCCACGTACCCTGTGGACGGGGCCCTTACCAGGTACTACCCACCGGGCCAGTGGGACCTGGAGCTCACAAAAGGGCAGGGGCGACTACTCCCTGAGAAGGGCTGACTCAAAGAGTTTCCCTTCCTGTTACCCTCAAGATGCTGAAAGGAAAATCTTGCCAAAATCTTCGTCATTGGTTTAAGTATGTAGAAATTTAGGCTATACATACAAGACTGTCACTAGATAAAAGTATAAGACTAATTTTGTTAAGACAAGTTCGAACAATAAGTCCTTGCGCGCAGTATTTCGTCTATACATTCCTTCGAATATTTGTCCCCTTCTATTTTCAAGTTATTAGTCACGATCATTCGGACACAAACAAGTAGCCCTACTGATCTCTCAATTTTAGGATTAGTTAACATTTAATTGTTCACTTTAAATTAAAATTTATGTTTCTTGTAATGTTTGTTTCTTGTATATATTTTTGTGGTCCTTATTTTAGAATTAAGCATGACATACTAAAGCAAAGCCACTTTGACATGGAAAAGAAGAACAGCGACTCATTCCTCGAAGTACGTTCACACTCTTGTTATAAATGTCCTGTAAAATCATAAATGAAAAAATCTGGTGTGCGCTAAATGCAGTAAGCAAAAGTAATTTATTTATCCACTTCAAATTTTTGCCCGGGTTTCTGTCTCTATTTTTCACGAGAATGTCATTCTAGAAAGGAAACTACCTCCCAAAATGGTAAACATGTACTGGGCTTAACTGGAAAGAGTGCTGATAATTTGAATAATTAGTACTGAAGTAGGTAGATGTAAATTGAAAGATATATTATTCAAAGTTGAGTAGTAGCCCTACACACCGAAAAATATTGCTTTCTTTTATTTGATTATTTAAGAACGCTATATCAACAACTCGATTGTTTAGTTTGGATGGGATTAATGATAACAAGTTGGTATTTGGCGAGACGAGGCCACAGATTACCTGACATCTGCCTTACGGTTGGGGAAAACCTCGGGGGTGGGGGAACCAACCAGATTATCAGTCCAAGTGGGAGAAAGATATTTTCCAGTTGCTCATTGTTAGATTTGTATTACACATATTAACTCTCGTCACATTGTTGCCAGAAAAAACGGAATGATTAATACAAATATAGGCTCAGCTCTCACACACACGCAATCTCGCCAATATTCCAAATTCTATATTTTCTTATCGTACCGTGAACTCGTGCTATGTTAGGCCTATAACTTAGGTAGTATTATTGTTTTACGCATCTCTGAACGCTAACTAAACACCAGTCAAACGCCTAAGAGCATTCTTCGTGACCAGAAGTACCATCGGCCACATAGTAAAGCTTCCATAAATCAAAGAAATGTCATTTGTCTTCCTAACTACAGGAAAAAACGACAATTTTATTTTGTTGTATTATTTTGTAATAGCCAATTGTTGTAATTCTTGAATTCTTCCTATGTGTCATAAAATGTCCCATCCATATTTGTACATCACTCGCTCACTCTACCCCTTGCACACGTGCAACCCTCTAAGCGATTGGTATTCCGTCTCTTTCCCACTCACTTGTCTCTCTCTGGGGCTCGTCACAGCATCTCCGAACCCAGTGCAGTCACGTTGCTTCACGGGGACTGTCCACTTGGCCTTGGTCTGGCCTTACGTACAACTTTATAATTCTAAGAAAATTAACAGGGGATATGGATTGGAACCCTTCTTGGTCTTCACAGTAGGATATATTATATTTCTTACATTATACATTGTAGTGTCAGAAATTTCCTGGATATGTAACCATGAGGCGCTTAATGCGCAGTATTGGAGATTGTTAATAAACATATTTTATATTTCGAAAAGGAATATTTTGTATCATTAGCTTATGTCAAATGTCCTACTTTTTTATTTCTTTTCTCTATTAGAAAAACAAATGCACACAACACCAGGAGGATTTTTTGGAATAAGTGAGCTAAATTTCATTGAATTCTGAAATTTCCCGCTGTGACCCTGGTACATGGAAAGAAAAGAACTGTGTAATTATAGAATTGTATACAGGGTGTTAAAGATGTTTACAACGTTTTGGGGATGATGGAGGAGGTAAAAACAAACATCTTTTGTAAGTGACAAAAATTTGGCAGATGCGCCGTTTATTCTGTACGTAAGTGCAAGTGTACGTAGTGCAATCCATAAGGAAGGACACCAATTGTCGTTTTAGAGGTGGTGTTCAAACTATGCGTCCATTGAAGGCATTGCGCAACTGGTACCTTCGTACTATGGAGTGTCTTCAATGCTCAAGAAGGCCAACATTGTCTCGAATAACATGTGCAGTTTCAACAACGCGAGCAACTAAGCCTTCTGCCGTATCGATTGGTGTCTCAAACACGTTTCATGTCTCCCCACAAAAAGAAATCCAGTGGGTTAGGTCCGGTGATTGAGGTGGCCACGGTACCGGCCCACCCCTGCCAATCCAACGATCGGGGAATGTAGCATTTAGGTGCTTCCTGACACGACGATCAAAGTGTGGAGGGGTACCGTCATGCTGAAACCATATTCGTTCTCTGGTAGGACTTCGCGTAGGAAAACAAAATAATTACTGCCACGGAGAGTGTTAGAGACCCTTTTAACTTGTTGCAGGCACAGTAGTACAAACAGAACTAACCAGTGTGTGTTGTGACGGAAGTCAAGCCATCTATCCTTCAGCCCATCTTGCGGAAAAACGGCGCATCTGCTAAAGTTTTGTCACTTAAAATGTTTGTTTTTACCTCCTCTATCATCCCTGAAACGTTGTAAACGTTATTTTTAACACCCTGTACACGCTTTGATGGAGATAGCAATAAGCCGTGCACTAATTCTCTATCAAAGGCAGTTATCTCATGTACAATTCGAGATGTTTAAAAAAATCCGATATGAAACTACTTCAAACAATCACTCTATGGCTAAGAATTTCCAGCTCATGTTATAAATATCCATAGTGCAGATAATTACTGACTGTACAACATATATTAAAGAACGATCAGACTATTTACATTAATAATAAATATTTATTGAGCCAGTTAAAATACAGAAAAAGACCTTCCACCAGAAATTTCACAATATGAAATTGACTCAAATTTTCGTTGAAATTAGTCTCAATAATTCTTTCACAAATTAAGCCTAAGTATTATCACGACTTTGCAAAGTCATTCAGTACACTACAGGCTGGAAGGTAGGGTAGTACATTAATTATATTATGATGTAATTCCTTGAAATATAACGACCAAAAATTTAATACCATTTTGCGAGGTTTTTGAAGAAATAATACTTTTATGCAGACATTTCGATCGCGAATTTTACGAACACTGTTTAAAATACGAAGAGAACGTTTATTATGTTCACGTTGCAGCAGTATTTTCATTAGAAAATTCACAGATTTCGAATTAATCGATTGAAGAAACATTGGAAACATTGATTGTCGGGTGACGTACAGAAGGTCTAAAAATCTGGCATCGCTGTCCGGATGGCAGACAGTTTGCCTAATACTCGCAACTGATCAGCTGTTGTGATGTTTACATTGCATTAGTGTGCAGTTGGACGTACAGCGACACATTTAGTTTATTTCAAAACTAAGAGATGCCAGAGTTCACAAATAATGAGTACTTAGACATGATACAGGCAGCGGAAGAAATTCGGAACAGTGAAGAACTACTGGCCAGAGTTCGTCATAATTGGACTAGAATATATTAAATCTGCACGCACGCTGATGGTGGACATTTTGAACAGTACCTGTAACATGTGAGTGGATTGTGGTTTACAGAGTTTATTACTCTTTATTTCATTATTAACGCCCAGAATTAGTGATTCGTAAAACAACAAACTGTAATGTTAATTATATCTTGTTCACAAAGTTACATCAGTTTTATTTTTTCATTAATTGTAACTGAAAATTCAATCCTAAGTGTCTTCACTAATTTGGACATCATTTCCTGATTTTCACGTTATTTCTTGTTATTGCTGTACGTATTTGTTGCTTAGACTGCATTACAATTATTACGCCTTACCTTGAATTGTTAGTGTATTGCATTGTAAGTTGATAATTCTGTATTCATTGTTGAACTGCGCCCGGACACGAGCGATTTTGTTCATTCGGGTTATTAATTTACATTTTCTGATATTAAATTACACAAACTAAATAAATAACAGTTACGTCCGTACCCGGAATTTACGTAGGTCATTTTTGTGCGAAGATTTATCCCTAGATTAGCTCGGGAAGTATTGCACCGAAGCTCAGTACATTTGTTTGCTGCCGTCCTCCCCTCACTTGCTGCAAGATACACGGTGAAAGGTAGTTGAACTTAACCCACCCCCTTCAAGTCGCTGACCGCATGGGGTTTGGGGTACTACTTATGCGGCGTTGAGACATCTTGCAATTGCCGTCAGCGCTTTCGAAACACTTGTAATTATCTCACTATCCGTAAGTTATATAATTTTTTTATTTTACAAAAATGACTCTAAATAATGAGTTCTATGGCTTCTGTCAATTAATATACTACCTTACCTTCCACCCTGTATGTTAATTAAAGAACATTTGAAGACATTATTATAAAAACAACCCTTGTCAAAATTTCTATTTTTTCAGGAGAACAATAAAAATAAATAGAACAACACATGTCACCTCTTTCCGTACAATTAGTGTTAATACTTGTGGCTATTGCACTTGACATGGATCATTTTTGGAGTCTATAAACATTTGAAATAGTAGAATAGTAGAAAATGTGTCCTTAACTCAATTTCATTGAAAATGACTATGGCTGTTTTTGTAATAATGTCTTCATATGTTTATATAACCTTTAATTTAATCAATCTAACATTATAAGTCAAGACACAGATCAAATAATATGATCGCTACATTGATTCACACTGACATGGACACATTTCAGCTTACTACCAAATGTGAGTGATTTATATCTCATACAAATAATGGTGCACTTCAGCCGATGCTAGGCATATAGTTTGGAGATAATTTCATGAAAGTCAAAAATTTGAACAACAATATTTTCTACGGTCAGTTGCATGAACGAAGGAGTTTTCAATAGATATAGCGTGCTTGCGTGACGCCGAACACCATTCGCTAAACAGACGTTCCATGCTGTTCGATGGTCAGATGGCGATGTAGATGGGTTTTACATGATTAATGGACATGTGTTAGAGGCACTGAAACCACCCAGATTCATTCTTCCCTCACAGGTCCCTCTTAGCTACATAAGATAAGCACCAGGCTTATTGTGTAGCAATTTCAAAGGTGAAGATGCTTTACTGTGGTGGATGGTTCGAGTAACTTACACACAAACACAGTCGGTGAGCACTTCTTTTGCATCATGGATCCACAAAAAGCCACTTTGAATTGAAGTGCTCACGAACGCACCATGTTCTACTCAATGGAACCTCTATAGAGTTTTGCACCTGAACCTTTAAAAGTAAAACAGAAATTTTCATACTGAGTGTTTAAATAATTTCAAGTCTCTTACAATTTGATATCCGTCTACAGCACGCAATCGGAAAACAAAGTTAGTTTGGAATCAATGGTGCTCGTGCGTCATCAGACTGTTACAACCTGAGGGATTATAGACGATTTATTTCATCAGGACAAGTAAAAACTGCCTTATGAGTTCATTTTCTTGGGCATGAGTGACATACGAATATGACAACTCAAGTAATCATTTTCAAGAAATCCTGTGTCCAGTAATCAGAAAAGACTGGCCCAAAGTCTTCAATTTTAACAAAATGTAAAACTAATGAAAATGTAGAAATCTTCGTTGTTTTTTTTTTCGATTTATTTCTTTCGTATAGTGCTTACAACTTCGCTACTCGTTTGTAACTGTTTTTAAACAGACAAATGTATTTGCAGAACTACCGTAAACACTGCTATACACGCAATTTCTTGAGCTTAATTAAATTATGTATTTGTTATGTTGTTAATGACTCGTAGACAGAGAACGGAGGGGGGGGAAGAAACAGGGTGAGTACAAGCACTATTTACTGTTTTAATACTACGTATTACTGACGATGATGTACTTGTCTTCAAGCGTTGGAAGGGCCACGCAACAATTTTTCCACAAGTTTCAACTTAATTTTTTTGTCTGAGTAAATGTAGGCTCTATTATTTTGAAATGGTATCAGTATAAATAACTTAAAAATATTTCTGTCGTTACTGTTAAAACAATTATTTTATTTAGAGGAGTTACCAGTATAATTATTTACTCCTGTATTTGTAGGTGTTATTAAAAAATTATCTCCTTATATTTGTATGTGTATATATTTAGATGCTGAAATAATTCTTATTTAAGTTTGTATCTTCATGTATAAGTGAAACTGAATTTGAAACGCTATTTGTTAAAAGGGTGGAAGTCACATTTTTTAAATTCATTTTTTATTGAAATGTGTTCATCAATTTATGTTAAAAGAACTTAAAAAACACAGTAAAAATGATTAAAATACAACATAACATTTTATATTTTATGTTGAAAGTGCGGATGTCCTGGACAGTTTTTTCTCTCTCCTGTAAAATTTGTATTTTTGGACTTCCGCCCTTTTAACAAATAGCGATTCACTTATTTCTTCTTTCTTTCTTTTCATTTGTCAAAACAAAATCAATTGTTCAATGAACTTGTAAACATTTATATGCTTAAGTACTCTGTGTCCCTTGTGGTAGCTCACGGATGGTGAGAAGATTGCTAAATTACATTGATATCAATGTCGAGCATGAGTAAAGCGATCGCCCTATCAGTAACGTATTGAGTGGTGTTACTATAGTGGAAGGAGTCAGCTAGCTTTCCAAATTGGAACTTTCCATAACAGAAGATTCCAACGTAGGGACTTCACTGTACCTACCATGCAGCACAAGAAATTTGTCGCAGTGATGAAAACAATATTAATTCTTGACCATAATAATGCATTCTTGACACCATAAGACTTAGATTTGGAGGAGGTGTTGAAGAGTTTTTAATGATCTTGGGCTAGAGGTTTTGACACACACACACACACACACACACACACACACTTAGGCTTACGGAGAAACTAATCTCTAACCAGATGCCATGATATCATCTCAGACTTACGTAGTTTTACCCCACTGCATTGGCCTTCACATTGATATCAGCAATTATGGTTATGGATCGTTAAGAAAATATGCAGAATGTATTTTTAATGTTTAAATGTTTTGATTTTAGTGATATATGAGTGAATTTACAAAGTACTTACATTTCATAAGACACATTTAATTCATCCGTCCATAATCCTCTTAGCATCGACAATAGAACTATTTTATTTTTATTCAAAGAAAGTAGAGCTCTGTGAGAATTTAAACCTTGATTATAGGTGACTTTTGAGGTAAAATGTAGTTTTTGGGTTCCTTAACTGATTAATTAAATACAATCATTTTAATAATTTTGAAAGACATTTTGTTTCAACATCTCGTCGACAATAGAACTACTTTATTCCTATTCAAAGAGAGTAGAGCTCTATCAGAATTTAAACCTTGATTATAGGTGACTTTTGATATATAAGTTAATGTATTTTTTTAATAATTCCAAAGGACATTTTGGTTCAACATCTCGTGTAAGTTGCGGGCAAATCGTAAAACAGCGAACGTTAAGCTCCGCCCACGACCCCTTTCCACTTTTCCCATACAAGCTCACCACACACACTAGCGGGAAAGAGTGGAAATAGGAGTTTAGGGTGGCGTGACATCTAGTGGAGGAAAGTGGAACAAAAAGAGTGAATGCGGCATCTACGAAGCAAAAGAGGAACTTCGTCCTGTTTCCTTCTCCAGCCACTCCTCTCTTTCTTTCTTCATGTCTCCCTCTTCTTTTTTCTTATGACTTTGCGGAGAATAGTATTCGATCCATTGCTCTTCCTAAGGAAACGCACGCACGCTTTTCGGTCACGCTTTAGACCTCTCGGCTACAGAGACGAGTTGGTGGTAGAAGGGGAAATGAATGTATTTATGTTCAAGGGAACTGCCATAACGTATTGCAGAAATGCAATGTGTGTCGTTGTATATGTCTTAGTACGTATTTTTTTGCCCTGAAAATGGCAGTTTGGTGTTGGAGCATGATATACTCCTAAACTTCATCTCTCAAACTTACGACTCTACGCAAAATGAGGTCGTAAGTGTAATAGCGAGATCTGAATTCCGCATCAGTTTCCAGTCTCGCGTAGAGGGATATGTAAACTTAGTGTCGAATGCACATTATATGTGGTTGTTGTCTAATTCATATTCATTTGGTTGCATTGTATTGAATTGTGTTGTAAAATATGAAATAGGCCTACGTGCGAGGCGGTAGGCAGTGATCCTCCGAAGCGGAGCAGATAGTAGAGAGAGATATTAGAGAGAGCGAGCAGGCGAGCGAGGTGCCGAGCGGCGAGGGTGGGGATAACTTCCCCTACTGGCGTTCACTGTTTTACGATTTATCCTAAGTTGCTATTCGAGAAGATTAACTTCTTCAGCTCTGTTCATTTTGCTTACGAACTGAAATGAGAATCTAACCAAACCAACTGTACAAGAGGACCTTTTAATTTTAGTTCGACATCTATTATTGCTCAACATAAACCCGTAAGCAGTTCTGTAATTTTGATATAGTATATAATTGCGTACAGTAGAAATTATCTTGGCAGATGAAAGAGACGCCATATGAGTGCAAAATAATTGCAGCTGGCTGTAGGGAACGGCACTACCAGAAGGCTGAATCTGGCTGGACTATTGGGCATACGGTTGTACATTTTGCACACCGTATAACTTATTATGTGCTGTGTCACGGAAAAATAAGATGTTATTCATGGTTTGTTGTGTAATCCCAACAAAGCTGGAAGATGAATTGGAAACGAATTAAGAGGAAGAGCTGGCAATACCTCGGTAAGAACTGGAAACCGATCGTCAGATGCAATGCCAGTAGGAAGCATAATTCAGAGCTGAAGCTGTACGACCCTTCCTCGAGGACGAAACAAAACTAAAGAAGACAGAAAATAATAGGTGGACTATACTACAAACGGTAGGGCAACAGTACCAGTCGCACAATCTAAACACAGCCGTGAATCTAACTGAATGCGGCGGATATTTCTGATCACACACCGTTTTACTTGTCAATAGAGTAAGGCCGCTATATGAGTGCAAAATATTTGCTGCTTTTGACGGAGCGCGGCTCTACTAGAAGGTAGAACCTGAGTGAACTATTGTGAATACGTCTGCATAGTTTTAGCCCCGTGTAGAATGTCAGATGCTTTCAGTGTCACGAGGAGTTCATCTATTCATGTTGTGTGTAATCTCAACACAGGTACAAGAATACTCGGAAAGAAGTAAAGGATAATAATAGCTGGGGAAGCCGATCATCAGAAGCGATTCTAACAGGGAGCAGAAATCAGAGCTGCAGTAGTGCCGCCTCTGCATGAGATCGGGACAAACTGCAGCAGACGGATATTGATTGGTGGATTTTACTACACACGATACAGCACTAGTGGCACTCGCAGGATCTAAACGAAAGTCGAATCTGAGTGAATGCCGCGGAAATTCCTAGTCAAACAGCGTTTTATTAGGCAGTAAAAGAAAGCCGCCATACGAATGCAAAATAATTGCTGCTGGGAAAACGGGCCGCTGCACTACGTGAAGGAAGTGTCTGGCTGGACATTTCTTCATACTGCTACAGAATTTGTGCCACGTGTAGTATGTCAGCTGCAGTCAGTGTCACAAGGAGATGAACAAATCTTCATAACGTTTGTAATCTGAACACAGGTGGAAGAAGAATAGGAAAGAATTAAAGACGATAAGATGGCAAGCATTGGAAAACAACTAGAATCCGATTGTAAGATGCGATGCCAACAGGGACCAGAAAGAAGAACTGCAGCTGTGCGCTTCCTGCTTGAGGTCGGGGCCAAATTATTGCAGACATAAATTGGTGAGTGGACTGTATTACACCTGGTAGGGCAACAGTGTCACTCGCAAGGAGATAAACGCAAACATGAAACTAAGTGAATGCCGCGGATATTGATATACACTTTCAACAGAATGGTGACGCTGATGGAAATTCTTCGTACTACCATGCCGAAAGAGATAAATGATGATGACGAGAGCTCTGCTGGCGAGGATGCGGACGAAATATTCTGATCACCGTTGTGCTTAGCAACAGCAATAGGAGTGCAAAATAATTGCTGTTTATTGACGTGGCACGCCTCTACTTGAAGGCAGAGTCTGGCTGAACTGTTTTGTTTACGGCTGCATAGATAGGTCCCATGTAGCATGTAAGCCGTTGTCAGTGTTAGAGGATATTAAATCACCTCATGGCTTGTGTAATCAAAAAATATGCAAGTTTAAACGGAAGAAAGTAAAGGCGAAGAGCTGGTAAAACTCATATAAGAACTACATTCCAATCATTAGAAGCAGGTCCGACAGGGTGCAGAAATCAGAGCTGTACATGTCCTGCTCCTGCTTGAGGTCAAGACAACCAGCAGCAGACACATATTAGTGGGTAGACTCATAGGACACCAGTGGCGATAACAGGAACTAAACGCAGCCATGAATCTAAGCGAATGCTGCAGATATTGAGATACTCGTCCAAGAGGATGTTCACTCTCATGGAGATACTTCGTACAACTATGCCGAAAGAGATAAATGATGACGACGAGAGCTCTGCTGGCGAAGATGCGGACGAAATGTCCTGGATACCGTTGTACTTGGCAGTAGAGGAATACAGCAATAGGAGTGCAAAATAATTGCTGTATATTGACGTGGCACGCCTCTACTTGATAGGTCTCATGTAGCATGTAAGCAGTTGTCAGTGTGCGAGGATATTAAATCATCCTCATGGCTTGTGTAATCTAAAAATATGCAAGTTTAAACGGAAGAAAGTAAAGGCGAAGAGCTGGTAAACCTCATATAAGAACTACATTCCAATCATTAGAAGCAGGTCCGACAGGGGGCAGAAATCAGAGCTGTACATGTCCTGCTCCTGCTTGAGGTCGAGACAACCAGCAGCAGACATATATTAGTGGGTGGACTGTACCACAGCTCATAGGACAACAGTGGCGATAACAGAAACTGAACGCAGCCATGAATCTAAGTGAATGCTGCAGATATTGAGATACTCGTCCAAGAGGATGTTCACTCTCATGGAGATACTTCGTACTACCATCCCGAAAAAGATAAATGATGACGACGAGAGCTCTGCTGGCGAGGATGCGGACGAAATATCCTGGTCACCGTTGTACTTGGCAGTAGAGGTGTCATAATATGAATACTGTGTCTCGTATGTAATGTTTCTTGAATTATAGCAAATAAATAGCATTTAAAGTCTTAATTAATGGATTTAGAAACAAAATATTTCACGTTACAGATTGAGTTAATGTTGTTACATAAGGTAAGTTGGGACCGATGGTTTTTAGAGAGAATTCTTTTATGAGCAAACTAAGGTACAGGTTATTTCATAATCAAATGCTAAGTATTTCATTTATGGCTTGATATTAATGATCACTGCCGTGTATAAGACGTATTTAGTACCAGAGGTACCGCAATAATTCGTTGAGAAAAAAATATATTTTACAAATTACTGTGTTGGGCTTTGAAAGTACCTGGTGAGAATGGCAAACAATCACAAGCCCTCTCAGCAAGAGTGAATTACAAAGAATGGAGGAGGTTGGAAGAAAAACTCAGATTCCTATCTGTCGAATTTGAGCCGTGCACGCAGGCTCAGCCGCCAGAACAGTCTACCACAGCTGAACAGTAGGAGACAAAAGGAATGCGAACAATTGCAGACCTGTCAGTCTCACATCAGTGATCTGTAAAATAATAGAACATCTAATAAGACTATATATTCGCAATGGTTTAAAAAATAACGAATGGGTGAACAAAAATCAATACGGCTTCACACCAGGATAGGCTCTTGAGAAAGTGAAATCACATCCTTAATACAAGATTTATCCAATGAAGTTGACATGGGGGAAGGAGTTCTAGTCGATTTTGCTAAAGCTTTCGGCGTAGTACCTCACGAGAAACTTTTAAAGAAACTAAGCAGGCTTCCAATAGATAATCGAGTATCAAGATGGAGATATAAATTCTAAGGAAACAGGACCCAAAATGTCAGACTAGGAAAATATATATCGGAACTAGGAAATGTAAGATCAGGAGTTCTTCTAGGTGCGATTCTTGCACCTTATTGTTTCATATATATAGAAACACTGCTTCTCAGGTAAGGTTATTCCCGGACGACTGTATAATATATAGAAAAATTAGTGATGAATCCGATATCGCCGTCATACAAAACGATCTTAACGTTATTGAAACTTGGACGATAGAAAATAAAATTAAAATCGGTGTGAGTGAATGTAAGTCAATATCCTTCTGTAGAACGCATAAAGAAATTTGTCTCAGAATCAACTGAATTGTACACCGGCGCCACAAGTGGACACTTGTAAATACCTAAGCATATATTTAAGTAACAAACTGGGTTGGGAGGAACAAGTCACTAATATTACAAAATATATTGCCATAGCTAGAGTTCACCAGAAGATACAGTTAAATAAATTGGTACCCTTCAGTCATATACGCCCGCAACGACAACCTCTCGAGAGAAAGAGAATGTCGTCTGCTATTAACAAAACATTGTGTGAGACACCCACTGCAATTCCTGTCAGTATTTCACACAGCACTGTACGGAGACAAAGTGCCGTGAATTGAAGATGTTTCCCAATTGCCTAGAACAGCTCGTTTCATAGATTTCCATCAATTATCCCATTCCTTTCTCCGTTCAAAGCAACAGAATCCATTTCCGAAACGTTTTTACATTTGGCCTAGTTATACCCGTAGGCTGTGGGTAGCTCAGGACCCCGAGATCGCCAATTCCCGTACTTGCAACGCAATGCAAGCCCCTGAGGGAATATATTTATTATCACGCTTCATTCTTCTCCATATCCACATTTCAAATGCTTCTAGTCATTTCTTTTCACTTCGTCGTAATTTTCATGTTTCTGCACCATACAGTGCCACACTTCACACAAAGAACTTCACTAGTCTCTTAATTATTTTTCCATAGGTCCTCAGGAGATGGTTCTTTTTCCTTCCTGCTTCTTCCTCCTACTATTCCCTCCCATATTCTGAAAACAGTTCTTCAGTAAATCCTCCGAGCAGGACCTATGAAAACACATTTTTTTTAGTGTAAGTCATGTAACTTACATGGCTAGAAATAATGAGGAGGCTTGGAAATATAGACGAAAACGTTGGTTTGAATATTTCGACAAGCTAGGTGTCATAACAGTAAGAAAATAATAAAAATAATATAATGATAGAAAAAGAGTTAACTTCATCATCGTTTCTCCCAAATGCATGTTCTTGAACTCAAATGAGAGTTTATGAACTGTGTAATAAATCTAAAGGAGGAAATTTTAAAAACAATTCATTGAGAACTTTTTTGATTTCATACAAAAGTGAAAATATAAAAAGTTCTTTAATTCGAATTGTTCATTAAGTTACACTGTGCCATGCACATTTATTTAATAGCGCCAGATTTATTGCAATCTAAAGATTTAAAAATGCAGAAAATTTTGTTCTGCAGATAAATGTCCTGAGAGCGCGCATGATCATATAAAAATAATAACAGATTAATTGTTTTGTGTCTTATTTTGATGCCGTTTACTTTAATGATATTTACATAGATGAAGCGATTATTTTTATAAAAACAAAATCAATCATATTTGGTCAAATTGTATTTTATGTAAGTCCCGCCCCCTTAATTCTTTCATTACAAAGTTTAGGGCTTTATATTTCGGGATTTCGGTTCGCATTACGCGAAACTTCGGATAAGCAATGTTCTAGCTACTTTGCAAGTCTATATTTTCAGGTAAAGCTCTCTGTGAAGCAGACTTGAATAATTTCAAGGGAAAATATCGTTCCGGGGCCGGGTATCGATCCCGGAAACTCTGGTTGAACGTACCAGCGCTCTACCAACCGAGCTACCCAGGAACTCCACCCGACACAGTCTCAATTTTTCCCTTTATATCCACACAACTCGAGTGGGCTGACAAGACGCCAGAAACCCACATCGAGTGCACACTCGAGTTGTGTGGATATCAAGGGAAAAACTGAGACGATGTCGGGTGGAGTTCCTGGGTAGCTCAGTTGGTACAGCGCTGGTGCGTTCAACCAGAGGTTCCGGGGTCCATACTCGGCTCCGGAACAATTTTTCCCTTTGAAATTATTCATGTTCTACTTTATTTAAAATAAAACATTTCGTTATCTTTTGAGGATTGTCTCAGTTTGAACCAAGTCGCTGTCTACTGTGTAGATCTACATAGTGCCTGACTGAAGCCGTTCATAATAACGCGACTAGGGGTGGACAATTTTATTTTAATAATGACTGAAACCAGCGAAAATAATAAATATAGACGGGTGGACTGATTAATATATCGATTCAAAGATGCGTTTGAGGAAAGAAACATTCATTTCTTATACGCGGATCTCTCAAGGGACTTCATGGCGCTCAGATGTAGTAATGGCAGTAACGGGTTCTGTGAATATTTCAACTGCCTGCCAGGGTTCGATCCCCGGTTCTTCTTTTCTTACTCTTTAATTTCTTACCCCGATTCCAGTGATTCTAGAACGTTCTAGTGAGAGGTCTGCATCGGACGTTTTCGCTCGAGCACCAAGTAGTTCATAGCATAATCCGATAGGTAGCGCACATGCATGATGGATAAAATTGTCTCGAGCGATAAATCCTCGAACGGTATAAGCCGAGCGTTAGACATTCGTTCTTGTTACAGTGATGAACTGTGTAGTAACATCATAGATGTTTATCATTTCAAAACTTTGCATTATTTAACTAACCTCTCCATAGTACAACTACAAAACTTGCTTTAAAATGTAATATAAATGTTGTAGGTAAATGTTTCCCCCCCCCCCACACAGGAGTGATTTTGTTTTTGCCACATCTGATAGATGTTATTGGATGTAAATGTAATTATTATAAACGGAGATCACAGTCACGATAATGCAAGAACCGTATCAAGTTTTCTAGTAATAATAATAATAATAATAATAATAATAATAATACAAAAACAAATGGCTTTTAAGGAACCCGAAGGTTCATTGCCGCCCTCACATAAGCCCGCCATCGGTCCCTATCCTGTGCAAGATTAATCCAGTCTCTATCATCACACCCCATCTCCCTCAAATCCATTTTAATATTATCCTCCCATCTACGTCTCGGTCTCCCCAAAGGTCTTTTTCCCTGCGGTCTCCCAACTAACACTCTATATGCATTTCTGGATTCGCCCATACGTGCTACATGTCCTGCCCATCTCAAACGTCTGGATTTAATGTTCCTAAATAATAATAATAATAATAATAATAATAATAATAATAATAATAATAATAATCTCTAATAATAATAATAATAATAATCTCTAATAATAATAATAATAATCTCTAATTTCAATTTTGCCTGTTTCCTTCTTTCTACTACCATGCAACAATCTTCATCAAACCACGGTTTCTTTTTCTTAGTTTCATAATAACCTATGCTCTGCTCAGCTGCAATTTTGATACTATCTCTGATATTTTCCCACACGCTATTAACATCTAATTCTTTCTCAACTTCGTCGGAACCTATTCCGAGGCTTACTGTAGGAATTCGTAACAAGCTGTTTTTTACGGTGATGGGTTGTTAGCCCTTCGCCCAACCCCCAAGCTGGAGGACCACCCCTTATCGGCTGTCCACGTATGGGCGAATCCAGAAATGCATATAGAGTGTTAGTTGGGAGACCGGAGGGAAAAAGACCTTTAGGGAGGCCGAGACGTAGATGGGAGGATAATATTAAAATGGATTTGAGGGAGGTGGGGTATGATGATAGAGACTGGATTAATCTTGCACAGGATAGGGACCGCTGGCGGGCTTATGTGAGGGCGGCAAAGAACCTTCGGGTTCCTTAAAAGCCATTTGTAAGTAAGTAAGTAATAATCTCTAATAATGATAATAATAATCTCTAATAATGATAATAATAATCTCTAATAATGATAATAATAATCTCTAATAATAATAATAATAATAATAATAATCTCTAATAATAATAATAATAATCTCTAATAATAATAATAATAATCTCTAATAATAATAATAATAATAATAATAATAATAATCTCTAATAATAATAATAATAATAATAATCTCTAATAATAATAATAATAATAATAATCTCTAATAATAATAATAATAATAATAATCTCTAATAATAATAATAATAATCTCTAATAATAATAATAATAATAATCTCTAATAATAATAATAATAATAATAATCTCTAATAATAATAATAATCTCTAATAATAATAATAATAATAATCTCTAATAATTAGTGTATCAATCATTGCGTCTGTAACAGTTGTGCAGCATGATTATTCGTTTTATTATATTTTCTGTGGCGTTATCTCTATACTAATATTGTTATTAATCTACTGCTATATCAATAATATTTTATAAAACGTTTCTACATTGTCGCAGTATATAGGCAAACACTATGTATGGACCTATCATATTATATATATGTGGTAAATCAAATTTGAATAATTATTAATTAGCAATAATAACTGTATATCGAAGTTTTTCATACTATTTTATTTATGACTTCATGTTACTGTTTTGGTACATTCCATTGGACTGTTCCATTAATCGTTTGTCATAAACGCAGAAAATAAAGCCTTATTTTTACCGTGTGAGCAAAACATACTGTATGTGTATCTTATCTGTCGCCTTCGATACAAGATAAGACATGTCGGTGAGATGACCTTGTACTGTGCTTCTATTTATTACGAGCGTATCACGACCGATCTTATCTCACTCGAGGGTGCGACATTCGACCGAGTTCAAGCGAGCGATTTAACTCCAATGCAGCACTTTGGTTCTAGTTAAAACTACTTTACAACGGAAATAAGTAATCGATCAAAACATCACATGAGCCAGAATATTGCACGGAAGTAGGCCTAACTATAAGCCTAAAAGCTGGAATCCTACTTTTGGTAATAATTCATGTTTCGAATCTCTGAAACTCGTGACAGCAAAAGTGAAAGATACTGAGAGAAGAATGTAGACCTATATAACTTGTTCCAGCAAGCAGAATACGTCAATATGGCCCAACTACATGCGGGTTGTCATCGATGTGGTATGTTGTAGAGCAATGGTATTCAGTATTCTTTGTTACGTTGGGTTACGGTGGCTGTGGGTGGGTTAGGACGACTCCTTGGCACATCGGCCGTACTGAGGCCTATTGTGCACCCCGAATGTTATGGGATGAATGAGGATGGTGTACCAGCCCACCGGCCGCATGTGGCCCCTCACCCGCTCACCCAATGGGGACCTCTTATCCCCCGCTCCAAGTTCACACCGCTAAGGTGACCAAGCAACGTCCCTTCCAAGGTGTCGAAGCGCCCTTGAAAGTGCTCTTAAGGAACGAATCCTGGCAGAGATATTGCGGAAGGCTGGGAACCCAGGAACTTTTGCGGAGAGGACAACCCCTCCCGTAAGCGGATGAAGACATGAGTCTTGACCTGAATATGGCTATTGAATGATGAAAGATATGAATGATATGAAATCAAATCTAAATTCTTTTTCTACAAGAGAGAGGAAGGGAAATGGACCGTGGCAATGAAAATTCCAACCCAGCATTTACCTAAGTAACTGCGAAAAAACCACGCAAAAACCACAATCAGGTTGGTCGGTCCGGGAATCGAACCGCGTAAGTCCCGAATGCGAGTCCCATGCCGAACGCCTGAGCCAACTCGCTTGGTTAGGCCTATATTGTTTGTTAATGTAGGCCTAGGCCTATTCATAAAATACATTTTTTTTTTTTTTTTTTTTTTTTTTTTATCTCCAAAGTGCGTTGCAATTGTAAAAGAAATAACAAAAGACTATGACTGATGAATGCAAAAAAAGTATTACTATTATTATTACTATTATTATTATTACTATTATTATTATTATTATTATTATTATTATTATTATTATTATTATTATTATTATTATTATGTATGGGTGAATCCAGAAATGCATACAGTGTTATGTGAAAGACCTGATGGGGAAAAGATCTTTGGGAAAGCCAAGAGGATAATATTAAAGTGGATTTGAGGAAAATGGAATATGATGCTAGGGACTGGAATAACCTTGCTGAGGATGGGGACCAATGGCGGGCTTATGTGAGGGCGGCAATGAATCTCCGGGTTCCTTAAAAGCCACTTGTAAATAAGTAACTAATTATTATTATTATTATTATTATTATTATTACTATTATTATCATTATTATTATTATCATTATTATTATCATTATTATTATTATTATTATTATTATTATTTTCATTATTATTATTACTATTATTATCATTATTATTGTTATTATTATTATTATTATCATTATTATTATTGTTATTATTATTATTATTATTATTATTATTATCATTATTATTGTTATTATTATTATTATTATTACTATTATTATCATTATTATTGTTATTATTACTATTATTATTGCCGCTATTAGGCCTATTATTATTATTATTATTATTATTATTATTATTATTATAGGTCTGAGGAAAAAAGACCTTTGGGGAGGCGGAGACGTAGATGGGAGGATAATATTAAAATGAATTTGAGGGAGGTGGGATATTGTGGTAGAGATTGGATTAATCTTGCTCAGTATAGGGACCGATGGCGGTCTTATGTAAGGGAGGCAATGAACCTCCGGGTTCTGTAAATGTCATAATTATTATTATTATTATTATTATTATTATTATTATTATTATTATTATATTATTATTATTATATTATTATTTTATTATGATTTTTATTATTTTATTATTATTATTATTATTATTATTATTATACCTGCATACAGTAGTTATTGACGCAATAATAATAGGCCTAGTAATGCTCTAATGAATTATGTAAAATTTTACTGATAAAAGAAGAAACTGGTTGATATTGTAAAAGAAAATATAATATAAACTGTAATAATTAACCAGTACAGTGGACTCTCCTAAGTTCTACAGAACAGAATTGAAAGTTCAGTCCAATAAGGGTAGTGGATGTGGCAGGTGAAATACAAATTCTTATCGGTTATTCATCAACGAATACAGTACTGTACTTGCATTTCCTGCCCGCCCCGAGACTTGTGTATGCGCTTGTAGTACTACAGTGGGTTTCGACAGTTCCGTCTCACAAACGGCACAATTCTCAAATAGAGAAAGAAGAGTTCATTAATTTAAAATCAGTGATCAATATGGATGTCCTAATCAATAAAATATTATGTTTTCCTTTAACAAAAGTATCACTACAAGACACAGAACCAATTCCGATTCAAATGGAAAACTATTTTTAGTGCCCGTATAGGGGCGTGTCTAATTCTCCTACGTAAGCAGTCGAACTATAGGATCTCGAACTTGTTTTCTGTCGAACTTAAGAGCTTCCAATGTATAATAAAATTAATATGGCAGCATTTAAAGTCAGTGGAATTCGTACCCCTTGACACAATCCAGCTTACAATCCAGAGTACGTAGGGTCTACCATAAATTGAATACCACCGTCGTAGATCATATGGTCTGTCATAGTCTGAATCTAACTTTTTTTTTATCTGTCCAGGTTGTGACGTTATCATGGTTGTGTCGCTAGGAGTGACATACTCAAAATATCTTTAAATGGATTAGGGCTAATAACTTGTGCTAAAACTCTAAGCTGTCTATTCTTTAAAGGTACTCTTTCATTCATTATGTCCGTTAGTTCTTCCGAATGAAAGAAAACACATTAATTCGAGGGACTGGAGATAATTTTCGCATTATAGAAATAATATCGAGACAAAAAGGCGAGCAAATGACCCAATAAAACACTATCAAATGGTAAATGCGAGTATAAGAAAGGTTGGAAAGCCGAAAGAAAAGAAATAATTAACAGATTGTCTGCACATGTTTAACATAACACTATCATACGAAGACTTTCACATGGGCGCTAATACATATCTCTGATTCCGCCTGCGAAACCATTGAATACCTCCCTCATCTCTGCAATGATATTTGGGTTGCCTAAACAAAAATGAACGACTTAAATCTGACACTCTGTAAAATTAAGTTTATATTTGTCCCATTCCCTGCTGAAATATCTGATCTTTCACGCTAATCTCTAATGTTCTTATTCTTCCCCTGTTTGAGACGTACCGTCTTCAATCTTTAGTTGCCCTGTTTCTAAAAACCGAGCGAACATGCTTTCGAACTCGTGCTTATGCTTTGTTATCTATGGGTGGGTGCTCAAAATGTATTCTTCCGAAGCCTGATTTTAACCGCGTGAGAACAAAGAACCAACAGGTTTACCTTTCCGCCTGAAAACAAAGAACCCAAATGATACAGGCCTGTACTGTCCGCATTTCACGAAAAGATCCGAGCAAGGAATGCGAGTTTTCCCCCAATCTTATAACCTACCCCCAACACGGAACCGGTCGGCCAATGACATCACCCCATCCACCTACTCCGAGTTGCTGCCTTACTCTTTCCTCTTACCCCGCAAGGACCATACTCCCCTCGCAGGGATCCTCTCGTGAAATTTGGAAAGTACTAAATTTCACAAGAATATCCCTGCGAGGGGAATACGATCCTTGCGGGGCAAAAGGAGAATATAAGCCAGTAACTCAGTGTTCTTGAAGGAGCGGGTGGATAGGGGTGGTGTTATTGGCCAACTGGGAGAGACAAGGGTTAGTCAATGGCCAGAAGGTTCAGTGTTGCGGATAGGTTATAAGAGTGGGAAAACATCTCGCATTCCTTGCTCGGATCTTCTCGTGAAATGCGGACAGTAGGCCTACATACTTCGTGACAAATACATTTGAAATGGTCCTGAAATAAAACATTTTGAATGGCATAAATAAGACAACACGAACACAAATTACAACAGAATTGTGTCACACATAAACAAAGTGCGAAATAATCACACACAACAATCACACTGTCGTAATCAATACCTATGAATAATTGTCCAGTACTACAGTAGATTGAGGTTAACCACCTTTGTTATCGAAAATATTCAGTGTCATGTTAACTAAAATGACTATATTCCTGTGAAACAACCGCTATCGCATTTGTATTCCGTTGCATGATAACATAAATGTGCACTATTATTGCATGCGATCTATCGGGAGAAACTAAGAACTCTAAAAGTATAGTCTATCTTCAAACCGCTCTTTGATACTAGCGAAATGTATGCTTTTCTTGAGTGTAAATATCCCTCGACGTACTGCCCAAATTTCACGAGAAGATCCCTGCCAGAGGAGTACGGTCCTTGCGGGGTAAGAAGAGAGGATAAGCCAGTAACTCAGAGTGCTTGAAGGAGCAGGTGGATAGGGGTGGTGTCATTGCCAGGCTAGGACAAACAAGGCTCAGTCAATGGGCAGACGGTTCCGTGTCGGGGTTAGGTTATAAGAGTGGGGGAACAACTCGCATTCCTTGCTCGGATCTTCTCGTGAAATGCGGACAGTATTTGAGTGTCAAAGTAACCTAGCACAAATTGCTATTCTATACATACAGGATAAGCCGTATGTAATGCCATTCAAAGGGTTATTCTTTGTGATATTTTAAACAAAAATTTTAAATCAATTTTCCTCGGTTTTTTATTCCTTTTCGAGATGAAAATTGTTTTATATGAAACATTTCATAGCGAGTTTTGGGAAAGCCATTGATTGAATTACCAATAGGGTAAACTAGGGTTTGTTGGACAGTCGGGCATGTTGGACACTTTGTATTTTAACGTGTTACCTCGCCACTTGTGGGCACCACATTCTGCTAGAAGTCAATGACGAAGTGGCTACTTCCGTCGTTGACTTCTAGCAGAATGTGGTGCCCACAAGTGGCGAGGTAACACGTTAAAGTACAAAGTGTCCAACATGCCCGACTGTCCAACAGACCCTAATTTACCCTATCCTCACTCAGTATCGGAGAGCAGAGTATTGTAATAATAAATGACTGAAAGAATTTTAGTTTTGTCCTTTAAATATGCAGAAATTTGATCCGAACAAATGTAACATTGTAAAATTTCTTTGCAGAACCAGAAGTTACATTTGTTCGGATCAAATTTCTGCGTATTTAAAGGACAAAACTAAACTTTTTATACCAATATTATTATAATACTGTGCTGTCTTAAATTGACTGATCATATTGGGAATAAAATCCGTGGCTTTCCCAAAATACGCTATGAAATGTTTCATATAAAACAATTTTTATCTCGAAAAGGAAGAAAAAAGAGCAAAATTTTTGCTAGAAATATCTCAAAGAATAACACCATGAAATTAACGACATTACCTACGGTCCACCCTGTGTATGTCTATGAAAATCCAACGTAATTGCTTTCCAGCTATCATTTATGCCTTCTTTGTAGTGTGAGTGAATGCTCAAAACTTCTACAAAATTTACTCTCCTAAAACTGATTTTAACCGCTTGAAAAGAAAGAACCCAACTGATATAGGCTGCTTATTCCTCTTTAGAATTAAGGACGCAATTGATATAGGTGTATACCTATCTCTTGACTAGGCACTGCATTTCAAATGATCCTGAAATAAAACATTTTGAATGACACAAAGATAACAAGAACAGCACAAATTATAACAACAATTTCAATTATGTCACATGTAATCACAGTATCAACAAAAACACACTCAACAATCTTGTTACCATCCCATTTGCATGCCCTCGTTCTTAGAATCAAACACAAAATATATAACATTAACACTCAAAATATCGCAATCACACTGCAACTTTTGCACAATAAATACTAACGTACTGCCATTAGTAAAATCACGAAGACACAGTCGCACGTTGATTGATATAGCCCTAGATCATAAATATAAGTTACTCAGATTTCTCCGCGTTAGAGGTTTTGAAGTTAAATTTTGTCAGGTTTACTATGCTGCCATCTAGTTGTTACATAAGGAGTCACGTCATAACTTCAATTTGAATTGCATTAGCGACTGTACTGCCATCTATGTTCTTTTACGGCGGACGGGTGGCGATCCTGGCCGTTGTTCTCTTCAAAGTGCAAACGATTTTAACAAAGGAACGAGCATTCTATATGTGATCTGGGATATAGCCTACCCTACTCTTGATCCTGCCCGCACATTCAACATTCTCAGATACACCGAGACTCACAGTAACATTGACACACACACACACACACACACACACAGATTCACCCTGACGCACTCACATACTCCCATAACCACAATCACACTCGTATAGGGCATAATCACAATATCACTTACACTCATGAATACGCTGTGGGTTTTGCATATTTGCATGCTCTGCCCCCTTTAAACTTAATGATAAGCATATACAGTAGAACGTTAAGGACCGATTTCATCATCAGATGTTAAAAATGCACTAACCCCTTGCTTGTTGACACATGCTAAAATTTTAACAGTTGTGTTAACATTTTTTCGTGCACTTCGGTACCAACAACTATTTCCAGACTGATGTTAACTACGACTTTTTTATCTTTAGCGAAAATTGGGAATAGTATGAATCAGGCAGGCCTCGTCAGAATTAATATTACTCTGATCGCGTGTCATCCGCTTCAAATAGAGCAACCCTGTGCAATATTGCGGTCTCTTTGACAATTATTATTTGTTGTTGAAAACGAACAGCAAAACTGATGATGTGAAAAGAAATAAAGGATTCCATTTTACTAACGTAGAAAGTCTTTGTTATTGAATTTGTTAACTAAATATAAAAATAATTCGGAATGCAAGAAAATAGACAAAGTGAAAATCAAAGCCAGGGATGACGAGTGGGTGGTGATTCACCCAGGAAGTTCCCAGTAGCATCCTTCAGATTAATTACACCCCATGACTGCATGACAAAACATCTACACAGAATAGGAATCCTCCGCCCACCTATTTTTCCATTGCGCGGTCTGAATGAAGAGATTGATTGGGAGCACCTCGTCAGATGTCCAACCCTCCAGAAAGAAACTGTCTAGGAAAAACATCGCAGTGCAACAGGACGAATGGCTTCATCGCCAAGTGCCGGCATTATATCTTTTATTCCTTGCATACTTTCTATTTCAATGCATGTTTTCCTAAGATTTTCATAATATTTACACCGTTTTGGTGCTTATGAATCCGCAGCTTACTAATAGTAGATCACACTCTCACATTCACACAAACTAAAGAAAAAAATTAATGCAAGACAGACCTTTATCTGGACCATGGCACCGGTGTCGTTGTGTGCAGCTGGAGATGTGTTGCTTCAAATGGATAGGCCCAGACAAGTTGGAGAAGTCTTCTACCCCGAAAATCACAAAGCTGCGAGGGATATTCTTATGAAGTCCATTGCAACAACCGCACTCCGCCTGTAAAAGAAACAGATTGGTTCCTCAAAAGTTACTGTAATTTGTGAAGTACAAGCACAAGATTAATTTCGGATTTTCTTTATAGCAACATTAACTAACTTCTCATATCGCGACTACCTGCCAGGAAAAGTACCATTGGGTTTCTGTTTTCCATTTTGCTTCACTTTTACCGGTTACAGTATAAAACTATGAGCTCAGGTCTCGCCAACCTGTAATTGCATCTTTGATGTACTGGAAGTGAAAACCAATCTGGTATTTGCTTTGAGAAGAACTCTATTTTTAATTATGAGTCAGAAAACTTCTAAAATTCTCGATCTGAGTGACCGGACTCGGGGTTGAAACCCGAAACATCTCGAGTGAGTTTAGTGTTTTACAACTAAGCGAGCACTTTGATAAATAAGGAAAATATTATTTTGAGTTATTTAGTGGGTCAAGGTAAATCTTCGATATCTCTCCACCACAAAGACTTGGAGCAAGAATAAATCGCTTAATGTCATTCTTAAATTTAGTTGTGTTCAGATAATGAAAATACTATCTTTTTGGTCCAGAGAGCATATTACCTTTCGTTGCAATTCGTTTGATCATTAAATGACGAAAAATCAATCAGATATCAATCCCATGTGGTGTGGGGTGATAGATATCAAAGATTGGCCACGAAACACATATTATTGCCCAAAATAGTCTATCAAATTTACTCAAATTACTGGAATAATTAATTAATCTCCTCATGTTCAGAAAGAAAGAAGATCAGAAATACATAACATTTGGCAGTACCAACACTACGATATGGACCAGAGAATGAACCGTCCGAAAAAAAATAGAACCTATAGGCCTAACACTGCACCAGAGATGAAATTCTTGAGAACAAAGAAATATACATAAGCAAACGCTTGAAACTTACCACTTCAGGAGTAAATGCAGACATGTTGAAAGAATCACGAGGACGCGAAGAATGAGTTGCTCTGTTACTGGGAAGCTTTTATAACTAACACGCGCAGAGGGGAATCCTCTCCCTTCCACTGCCCGCTTTGAAGGTTTCATCATGGCCTACTGCGCATGCCGTGAGTGGATCTGGTCTTACCAAACACGCGCAGAGGGGAATCCTCTCCCTTCCACTGCCCGCTTTGAAGGTTTCATCATGGCCTACTGCGCATGCCGTGAATGGATCTGGTCTTACCAAACACGCGCGGAGGGGAAGAGCTATATGCAACGGAGATGATGTCATTGTTGCCTACTGCGCATGTTTCGTTTATGTAATACTCTGGTGGTTTTTCCACCAGATCTGAGGCCCATTTCACAATGTTAATTACGAATTAACAATTTACAAAAGACAAATAAAAGATTATAAATCCTTGAGAGCTGTATTTCATAATGGAATGTTATTGATTTGTAAAGTACCAGAAACTTCAGAAAATCAGCTAGAAAAAGTTACAAATTTAGTTTTCATTATGTAATGTAAACTAACTACAATTTACGGAAAATCACTAAGGACAAGGCTGAAGTTCTTGTATTTTTACCACTATGAGTGGACATGTTTATATTTATTTAAAACAGATTATAAACTCAACAATAGAAGATATTAAATAATTCCAAGAAATATTTCAGAAGCATCCAGACTTCGCATTATTGGCAATGCTGGAGTTTTTTTTTTTGTGAATGATAGATTAGACTATTGAGTTGATTGGTGTACGATTTATGTTCATCATGACTGATTGGCTTGACGTGGGCTGAACTCTGTACAGGTCCCTACACTTAGGAACGCTTTGACGCTATATAGCCTATGCCATGATTGTCCAAGTCAGACAGGTGGCTGGAACGGGGTGGCATTCGTGACACTTACAGGTGGGCCATCTTGTCTCAGTCCCTGATAGAGTGAAGTCTCATTTTGATAACGAGTAGCTTGATAGGCCCCAGGGGCCCGCATTCCCAAGCCCTTCCTGATCAGCTGACGCTAACACATGGGCCACCATGTCTCAGTCCCTGATAGGAGTCAGGTGCTGTCCGCATACGAATAGCCTGATATGGTCCAGAGGCCCGGAGCCCCAAGTCCTTCCTATATCAGCATCGGGAACCCGTACTACCCCCAGACTTCACCCCAGCCTATTTTTGCTATTGCAGATGACAGATGAAATGAGATGGATTGTGTTGGTGGATTGAGAGAGGGAAACGGGAGTACCCCGAATAAAACCCTCTGCAACGTTTGCTTTTTCAACAAATTTCATCACGACCTGACTACTACTCAGGCCGTCTAGATAAGGACCAGCGCGCTGGCAATTGAGTCGTAGACGAGGCTGGTTTCTGCTTTACTAATGAATATAAAATTGCAGTTTGAAAGGATATTATGAGAAAAATACATCTACATAGGTTACTGAAGACTTAAAAACTCCATGAAGGTGTGCTATTGCATTGAACTAACACACTACCCATCCAATGCGAAGCAATTCAAAGTTATTCTGAGGTTAGACTACAATTTTCAGTGTTGGATGTTGGATAGGCTATGAAGTCATATCTTGTAACAGTGCTTTCATTGCATTGGGACTCATTGCAGTGTATTGTTAATAATAACTTTAACATTAAATTAAGAGTAGAACATAGGTATTGAATTATCGTGATTGAAAACCGGCACAATATGAAGAAAATTTTATTAATATTTGAAATTTCCCCTTTTTGTTCTCTTTATCAGCCGATGAATTTATTATCACAGCCTTTTTATCATGAATTTTATTTAATTTTCGTATTTCTTTTCTTTTTTATTATTATTTTATTACACTCCATTTTGATATATTCTTCCTTACGTTTTTCCAAATTAAACATTTGTACTAAATGAGTTGCTTTCATTAGGCCTATATTCCAATGTATTTTACTTTCTTTTTTTCATATTATGGTATTATTTTCATGTTGTTTATTGTCGATTTTATTATGCTATTATATATTTTTTGTAATATGTTAGTATTCTGTTCTTTAACTTTTTGATAAATTTTAACTACTTGTATACTTTGTGACCTGGTAGAGTGTAAGAGAAGGCCCTATGGCCTTAACTCTGCCAGTATAAATAAAATAATAAATGATAATAATAATAATAATAATAATAATTATTATTATTATTATTATTATTATTATTATTATTATTAAATGTATTTAACAAAATACGAAATAAATATTTAAATGTTAAAATATCTTCGTTCCTGAACCATTTGCAGCAGGTTTACACCATATTTACAAAATAATAAGCTTTTAAGGATTAACATTTTGTCTAGCCTATATTTAATATGACAATGAATAAAATATGAAGTCTGCAAAATTAAAGTTTGTCATCATCCAACCCTTGCCTGAATCAGATAATTAAATAACTCTTTTTGTTAATTTCTGTGCAAAAATAAAGTGCTTATACTGTATTGTCTGAACTCAATACTGGTTAAAGTGATGTGGTAAAATACTACACATTCTGCTATTTAATATTATTTTGTACAATGAAAAACCTATGAAGGTGCAAAAAGTGCATCAATTAAGTAGACAGCAAAATTGGTGTTTGAAACTAGTATAAAATAACAATTTACACGTGTGTAGGTAGCCATGGCAACACTTAAGACTTTTGACTGGATTTGAAAGAATGGGCAAATGTGGATTGGAAACCACTCTTTATTTTTTGGCTCCTCGAATTCATCGACGCTACGGGTTCAGTGACTCTAAAGAAAAATATGAACAAGATTTCACTTGCTCTGGGTAATCTCTGTTTCCCGTAAAACATCTCAGTAAAATGTTTCATTATAAGATGTGGAAAACTCGGTACAGTGTTGGTTATAGAAATATCAGCAGTTGGGGAAAATCGTGAAAAATATTAAGATTTTCATAAAATATGGATATTTTACCAAAATAAGACAAAGTACGAAAAAATTTTTGGTGTTAATAACATTTTACACATCGTGAAAATCCATGTATAATTAGAAAGAATAGTGGAAAGATGGAAAGATTTTTATGAAGAGAAATTTAAAGGAAATACGATGTCAGAATTGGAAATCGAAAATAGAGACAAGAATAATGATGGGGGAAGAGCTAATAGGAGGAGGAATTGATCGGAATACAATGGCAGAGGTGGAATTGGTGATAGAAGTACGGGTATTAAAAGTGGGGAAACCAGCAGGATCTGATGGCATCTCACCAGAACTTATTAAACGTGGAGGCGAAGTCATAATATATAAATTGTGGAAATTGTACTAGAGGATTTGAGAGGAAGAGCTAATTCTCAAAGATTGGGAACGTAATATAATAATACCAATTTATAAAACAGGAGAAACAACACATTTTGATAATTATAGAGCAGTATCTTTGGCATCGGCAGCATTAAAAAAGTTTACGACAGTTTTGGAGAGGAGATTGAGGAAGATTTCAAGGATCCGCAAGTAGCCTTTAGACCTGGAATACAGGTACAAGATTTAATATGCACCATTAGAACAATAGGTGAGAAGTTTTTGGATAGAGGAAGGAAAGTTTTTCTGGTCTTGCTAGACTTAAAATCGGCATTTGACTTGGTACCAAGATTGGAAATATGGAAGGTATTGAGGAAAAGAGGGAAATGGAATCATCCTACAAGTCAGTAAAGGGACTAGTGAGGATTGATGGGACACTATCAGAGGAGCAGCACACGAAACGTATGATAGCAACAGCGTCAACAGACCACGACCCTTTAGTCCGGATAACATCGTTCCATATAACACCGGCCGTGAAAGCCTACTGTCCAAGACTATCAGAGGAACTTGAAATGAATACGTAGAGGGGTGAAGCAAATGAATAGTTTAAGTCCATTGCTATTTATTGTTTTTATGGATGAAGTAATTAAATTATGCAAAAGGAGGACAACAAAGTTGAGAGTTGGTTATTGGAATATGAGGCCAGTATATAGCCAGGTGTTGGTGTATGCGGATGACATATTATTACTAGCAAAGACAGAGCAAAAATTGCAAGAATCAGTGGTTGAATGGACAGAAATATTAACAAGTAAGGGAATAGTAGTAAATAACAAAAAGAGTACAGTAATGCAAATGGATAGAACGAAAGAAACAATAGGTATAATCCATATCATTTTTTGGCAGGGAAGAACTACAACAGGTGAAAACATATGAATATCTAAGATATGTTATAAGTTACATCAAAATGGAAAAATAAAAAAAGAAATATTAAACCGAACCAAAAAAGCCTGTAATATTGACTATCAATTAAATAACTTAATATTTGCGAAAGAAGAAATATTGCCTAAAAGAAAATTACAGCTATACAAATTCATTATAGAACCAATTCAGCTGTATGGAGGAGAAAATTAGCCAATGACGAATGAGAGAAGAAGTAATACAACAGCAATTGAAATTAAATGCTACAGAAGAATAGTTGGAAAAACAAAGAGGGATAGAGTACGAAATGGGAGAATTAGAGAGGAATTAAAATAGAAATCAGTGAAAGAGTATTTAAGAAGAAAATGACTAAAGTCGTATGGACACATGGTGCGAATGGGGGAAGAAAGAAAACCAAAGCAATTAATGGAAGCAATGACGGAAGGAAGAAGAGGGAAGGGAAGACCAAGGACGAAGTAGCTTATATGGATATTATTCAGATGATGGCAAGGAAAAGAGGGAAAGAAATTGGGGAACTGAGAAGAATGGCGAGAGATAGAAAGGAACGGAGGAGATAGATTGAGGCAGACCCGACGCCGTGAGGTAGAAGAGGAAGAGGACGAAGAAGAAGAATAAGAAGGAAATCCTTGTTCCAATAGCACTAGCAGGCTTGGTTTAGAATATGGCATTTCATATTTTGCCTGTCTCTAGTCACAATCCTAAGAAAAGTGTGTATAGGCCTATTATTTTCATGCAAACGAAATCTTACTGTGTAGTTATTAAGTTGGAGCCTATACGAGTATGTAGTCAAAACTCACCACGTTTTGGATGCTGGTAGCCACGGCAGGTGTTCTGATGTTGATTCTCCTCATGGCGGTGATTTATAGGAAGAAGGATGTCACAAAATCAAACATCATCTGTGAAAAAATATGAAACTTCAAGTGAGCTAATCAGATTTGACACAAATTTTTGTACTGTCCAAATTCCACGAGAGGATCCCTGCGAGGGGAGTATGGTCTTTGCGAGGTAAGAGGAGAGAGTAAACCAGTAATTCGGCGTTCTTGAAGAAGCAGGTGGATGGGAGTTGTGTCATTGGCTGGCTGGAACAAACAAGATTCAGTCAATGGCTGGCTGGATATGTGTCGGGGAGAGGTTATTAGAGTGGGGAAAAACTCGCATTCCTTGCTCGGATCTTCTCGTGAAATGAGGACTGTAGAGCTTTAAATACAATTACAAGATTACTGAAAAGATAATTTTAGCTTTTTAGTCCAATTTTTTACAGTCGGTGGACCCTAATGATATAGAGCCCTGACGTTTGGAAAAATTTCTTTTTTACTGGATGGAAGTAAATCATTATTTGCATAGATATAAATGTGATTTGGAGTAAATGAAAGTGATAGGGCCATTTTTATTTTGCCTATTTTGACTTTTTAAGATGTTTCTTACTAATAAATGTCTTTTTTGTCATTTTAAAGCATTATTTCTTGTTTATTTGCAATTTTATAATTAATTGTAATGTAATGTGCATGAAATTTAAATATTTGAAAAAATGACTAACTTTACTAATAATAGTAGCCTAAATAAAAGTAATGTATTTCGGTGCTTAATCTGCTAATAATTGTACTTTAATACTATTGGTATAATATGAATAATCCACAGTTAGAAATGTAATATTGTCATGTCTTCACGATACCAACAATCGGCTTTATAATTTTAAATATTAAGCTCGTTCTCATAGAAGTTGTCGCGTAGCATTTCCAATTGTTTGCTATCATATTTTCAAATCTTACTGTTACAATTTTGTGCTACACGTGTTTATTATTGTAGGAGAAAGAAATTTGAGTGAGAAACAGTCAGTCATTGTCGGGTGACAGAAGATATGAGATCGGTTAGCTAGAATGCCTAAATTCAGTAAACCATTGAAAAGTAAACTTCATGCTTATGTTAGTGAATTTATTACCCATGTGTTTCAAACCGATGGAACAGTTTTGTTATGTAAGGTTTGTGAAAAGACAGTTCATAAAAAAAAAGTGTTTTATAAGTCAACATGTGTCACCTACGAAGTAAATATGTGAGTTATGTTGCAATAATTTAAATTTATTGCTAAAATATATTACGCTTTTTTTAAATTGAAGGGCTCAGAGCCAAAGGCGACGAAACCACAATTTTGTATTGTTCATTATTAAGGCTTTTCTCGAAACTATACATTGTTGTTATAGATTTTTTATATTTTTTTGTATTTATTGAATGTAGACCAATTTAAAAAAATTGTGAAACCAATCATTTTAGTCAGGATCCTCTTAACTTCTACGAATTTAATCATTTTGTGGTAATTGTGGGTTAGTCGCCTTTGGCTCTGAGCCCATCAATTTATAATGCCTATTTCAAAGATTATTGTGCCTTTTTTCACGTTTTATTGCCTTTTTTGCCTGCCTATTTTAACTGCTATAAATGCCTAAATATCCGGGCTCTAGTAATAAATAACTGTAAATAATTAATTAATGACTTATTACAGCTAATATAATTAATAACTTAAACATTAACAGCTTAACAGATCTCAAAGCATGTTATGTTCATAATTAGGTAGTAAAAGAGGAAAGGAGATGTGCCTCCTTTGGTGTAGTTCTTCTGAATAATTACCCCACTTTGATGTTTTAGCCTTGGGCCAATAATAGAACGCCTGGGCGGTGTCAAATTCGAGCAAAGATAGGCCTAAATGTAAAACTAACCTGTTAGGACAACGGCACAACAATGTGCAGACTGGAGACCTGCGTGGTTAGGGTTGCAGCAGGGAAGTCACTGTGGATCACGTCTGTCATTCAATTTGATCGACACCTGAAAATAAGCAATGACAAATTGTCGGTGTCATATGAAGCAGAAGCAGAATTGTAATATTATTATCAGTTTCGGTAAACTTCGCCAAAGCGCTTCGGTGAACATTGTCTTAGTTTTAGTGCAACTTTCAGCATTGCAATAACAAATAGCTGCAACTAGGGCCTATACTCTTGTCAAAAATATGAAATGAGTAATTCTTATGCATTAAATATGTCAGAATTGCTTGTAATTCTCTACAAAAACTATACTGAAGGATGTACTTTTTCTTTTGCTTCACTGGCTTCTGTGAGATGTGTTTATTGACAAACACGTGATTTCAGTTTTCAGCCACAAATAGGCCTACTTTCAACATAATCTTTGATACTTTCCTCTAAATTCTAATGCATGTTGTAGTCCTAATCTTACTTTTTATTAGTCTGAATAGCCTAAAACAGAAAATTTTGATAGCGATTTAATAATATTGCCCCTAGTACAAATAATTATGGCGGTCGGGGAACCGCCCAAGCTTTCTATTATTGGCCCAAGACTAAAACATCAAAGTGAGGTAATTCTTCAGAAGAACTACACCAAAGGAGGTACACCTCCTTTCCTCTTTTACTACCTAATTACGAACATAACATGACTGAGTTCCAGAACGAATTACTAGGGAAATGATCCGTCTCCCCAGTATAGCGTCCTGGTCCTCTTGAGTGTTATATTGGTAACAAGGATGAAGGTTGTGTATGTACGCGCCACTAGAAAACATTCCTGAAATACCTTGAAAATGACTAGGATTATAGTAGAGTAGTAGAAATTTGATGTGATCACTAGAAGAGCTGTATCCCCACCCAATCCGCCCAAATACATAGACCTTTCTTAGTTATATACGAAATTCGTCGTGCGTGAATGAAGAAGACTGCCATATTTCCTTAATGTGACGTAATATAAGGGAAGGGAATCATAGGTTTTTTCAGTGTCACCAAATGTCGTAAACCTCTCACACAATACTACACGTAGCCTAATCTAATCAACCTAACTTATCACATAATACTAGACACCTAATCTATTTTGTTTGCAACTTTGTCGTCCCTGCTACGCCGAGTCGGCAGCCACCTTATGGATGAAGCGGAAAACATGCCAGAAAGATGACAAATGTCAAACTCATTCGAATCACTGTTCATTTTTACATTTTGCTCCTGAACTGCGTTTTATGCAATAAGCATTGCGTTACTATAGTGAACATTCTATATATATTGCAATAAGAAGTTAAATGTGTTGCTAAAATGATAAAATTGTGAAAAAAAAGATAGTTTTAAGTGGCGCGAACATACTCTACCTTCAATGTGGAGACTAACTAAAACCATGTGTTAATTGCTCTAGGCCTATATAAATCGCAGAAGTCAGTGGAAAAAAAATACTGCCTCCAAATAGAACAGCTCTTCTAAAGTATTTAATAATAATAATAATAATAATAATAATAATAATAATAATAATAATAATAATAATAGCCTAATGTCTAATAATAATGATAATGATAATAATAGTAATAATAATAATAATAATAATAATAATATAACAATAATGTCTTAATAGTAACCAATGTAATAACAAAGTTCCAGAAGTTTAAACTTGGTGTGAAACGTGGCAATGCGACAAGATTACCTGACGCCATCTTGTAATATGACGCATGATGCGAAGTAGGCCTATTATCACAGATTCTTAGCACTACCAATAAGTTAAAATTCATAACTGCAAGCACAAAATTTTGTCTGTGACGTTATGTTAAACACACTTGAGTAATTAGTGTGATTAGGCCTAGGCCTGGAGTAATAAGTTATCGAACTTACATTTTTTTTTCCTCCATGTTGTGAAATGCAGTTGACACGTCACAAATTGTCCAATAGCACTAAGTATTAAAATAAATGTAGGGCCTACTGCATAACCGTGAAATTAATTAAAATCAAATTAATTTCCATTACTTTTCTGTTAAATGTGTATCAGCAATGCATCTGAATTTTTGAGAAAATATTTGAAAACAAAGAAAATTTTCATGTTTCATTGCACAACGAAATATTCTTACGAGCAAAACACGTGAAGACAATACGTTAATATTTTAGTATTTAAATTAGATTTATATAGCCCCAACAGTTTTGCTTGCACCTATATGAATAACCACAAATGTATGGTTGCCATTAAAAAAGATGACGTGGAAAAATTGCAGAGCATGATGCGACTGGTATTTTCAATAGGCCTAATTGCCAATGGAATTTAAACTATTCGTAATATGTTTAAAATGCTTGTAAGAAACCAAAAAAGTTAACGATAAATGCTACAAATACTTATTACAAAAACTCTAGTAGTAAAGTGCTAGAAAAGTAGAGCCAGTTGTTAGACATTCTACTCACCTTAAAACAAAATGGTGACCACACCCAGACTTGTCGACACTTTCGTTACGCGTTTGGTCTTTCGGTTGCAAGATATATTGAAAATTAAAAGAAAACATTAAAATCACTATTGTTCAAACACCTTTATGTTCCGTTCATAGGTAGAAGAATTAGGCCTACACTTTCACACTGCACTGCTCTCTAAGCGATGACGTGCAACCCCACTTGCATTTGAATGTGTAAACGAAGAAATGAGAATGTTCGAAACTCAAAATCAGTAATATATTCAAAACAAACAAAGATGCAAACGATAGGCTAAGCAAAAAACCAGTTCCTGCATCACTTCTGCAAATTAATTAACTGCAAGAAAGCGCACACGCCAAAACACATCTTGCCCCTACACAATCTACACGTAAAAGAGAGCGGATGTTACGTCATGTGACCAACCGTCCGGTATGAAAGCCTCGTTCACCCTTTTCAAGTACGCAATTTGAATTCAAGTCGCTCGAACTATGTTTCAAGTTGACTTCAAGTCAAGTACAAGCTTGAATTTAAGTTTCAATTGAAGTTGAATCCCTTTCCACTTTTTACTTGACTTGAAAGTACATGTGAAACAACTTCAAAAGTGTGAACGTACTCGATGGTTAATTCAAGGGCAAGAGCGCGGGGATTTAAATTAGCTGCTGTTTTAAGTGCGTTAAATTAACAGCTGTTTTTTTTCTGTTGTAGGCACTCTAGGAAAATAAAAAAAATAGGAAACAATAGTAAATTGAATAATGATTAACATTTTATTTTCTGGAGTTGTATAGAACTCACGAAGGATTTTAGAAACTTAGAAGTATCATCCAGTCTACTGTCAAAAAATCTGGAAAGTTAGAATTTATAAAACAGTTATATTACCGGTTGTTCTTTATGGTTGTGAAACTTGGACTGTCACTTTGAGAGACGAACAGGGTGTTTGAGAATAAAGTGCTTAGGAAAATATTTGGGGCTAAGAGGGATGAAGTTACAGGAGAATGGAGAAAGTTACACAACACAGAACTGCACGCATTGTATTCCTCACCTGACATAATTAGGAACATAAAATCGAGACGTTTGAGATGGGCAGGGCATGTAGCACGTATGGGCGAATCCAGAAATGCATATAGAGTGTTAGTTGGGAGACCGGAGGGAAAAAGACCTCTAGGGAGGCCGAGACGTAGATGGGAAGATAATATTAAAATGGATTTGAGGGAGGTGAGATATGATGATAGAGACTGGATTAATCTTGCTCAGGATAGGGACCAATGGCGGGCTTATGTGAGGGCGGCAAAGAACCTCCGGGTTTCTTAAACGCCAGTAAGTAGGTAAGTAAGTAAGTAAGTAAGAAGTATCGTGACTTATTCTTGACAGAAATGCAAAGGAAGCTGCCAAAGAAGAGTTCATTGAGGAATTGAACTGCGGAGATTTTAACGTGGACAATGTTTTTATTCATAATGAGTGACAAACACTCTTATTGTCATATTTAGGCCTACTCTTTGACACAAAGAAATAAAACATGTGAAATTTCGTTTCTATTCACCCCATTTTACGTCACGAAAGGTAATTGAAATTAATGTTAGAATTATTCATGAGAAATACGTAGGCTACATGCTTGTTGGATACCCCTTATTTTATCAGAACATGGAATATTGTTGAGGTTAGGTAACTTTGCAATCTTACTTTATTACGAGTGAAAATAAGCGTAGAAAACTTTATTAATGACATCAAAGATAAACTACATAAAATAATATACTGGTTCGGGGGAAGATGCCTAAGTCTTTCTTTAATTGAAAATTTCAGGTAGCTACTGTTTGTTTAGTAATTGCAGATTCTGAGTGAGTTCTCATGCGTTAATGTGAATTTGTGGGCTATAAAATAGAAATCCCATCTCCTGTTTCAACCCCTAAAACATGAAATTTGTGGTCATGCAAAAAAAAAAATTGCACCTTTTTCCTTATTATTTTTCCGATTAGGCCTATATATTAATGTGATTGTGTATCTGTTGAAATGTCTCTACAGGCACTTCTCTTGATTTTGGAAGTGATAATCTTCGAATTTATACAGGATTTTTTTTTTGAGTTAATGGAGCTGGAAATGTAAGGATGTTTATAAGGATATATTTAAAGGCATAAACATGTTCGCAAAATGTAGTAAATTACGTCTACAATAAGAAGTGCACCGTAATGGAGATGAATAGGACTATGTGGTGGTTTCTAATGGAAAAAAGGAACCATATAAACATACAATACGATGTTGTTTAAAGTACTCATAATTTATATTGATGGAATAACTTAAGCACTAAAATAATGAAACTGAACAAATAAATAGAAATAAACACACAGTTTTCGTAATGTGATATCGTTTTCTATAGCTATCCGCCATTACACTGGCTTAGCTCATAGGCCTACTGACTAGGTCTAAATCACTAGACTTCCCCAGCGCCTGAAAATCCCCGAATTCAGTTGCTGTCAACTGAATGTTCCCGTAGAGCGCCGGGGGAGAGGGCCTTGGCGATTTCTAAGCTAAAATGAGCTAACCTAACCTAACCTAACGTAACTTTTGAGTAAATCTTTACAATAGCGTTACCAAAGTAGGCTAAGGCGGACAGTAGTCCACCGCTGTGGTCTCGTTGTAGCGTCTTCGCTCCTGAACTCAGCGGGCCGGGGTTCGATTCCCTGTTTGGGATGCCTGGTGAGGTTTTTCCTATGAATGAATATCAGGTAACTTTATCAGGCGTATGGAACCCCACTCATTCTCGCCAATTCCTTTCCTCCCCCTCATCATTCTTTCCTCATCATTCCGGTTGTCTTTCTTGGTCTTCAGATCGCGCCTGCGGCGGGCTTCCGAAGCTGCTGACGCTTTCGGCCGACCTCCAAGGATATGTCAAAGCGTGGTAGCTGGTGACCCAGCAGCGGAACCCACTCCCCTCTCGACGGGAGAGGTGGCCTACACCTCAGACTGTTGAGCATACATGGGCAGAATTTTCGGTTACATGAGGCACTCGATTTGAAATAGTTTGTTTACTAGGAGAGGAGACTGCAGAGTAGGATGGGAAATATAAACTGCTGTGACCTGCGTCACCTTATCGTAATCGCTAAGGCGGTCAGTGGCGAATTATTAGGAAAGCGCTTGGTTAACGTGAGAGACTCGAAAACTTTTATTCAATTTGGCAAATTAATTCGGCAGCTTTAATCATAAACCTCTTTACTACTTCTCCATCATTGAATTGATTTAAATCACAGGCGAGAAATTGCGTAACTAGCCAATAATATTCCATCACGTTGTCTACGTTTATTTTCTTGAATATTCTGGCGTTTATCAAGATTAGTCTACTTAATAGATTTGCACATTCTCGACCTAAAATAATTTCAGAAAATCATATTTCGTTTTCTACGCACATTTAATATTGTTTTTATAAATTTCTTTTGGAAATAATACGTACAAACAACATTTAATTCCTCGTACCTTTTAATGCAGCGTGTTTAAGGTATAATGTCGTATTTAGTATAGGCCTACTATGCAAATAGGCCTATTAAGACCATAAATTTTCTCCGGAATAGTACGAAAAATAACATTTAATTTGTCTTACCTTCTAATTCAGCATGTTCTTTATGACATAAGGAGTAATGTCGTTGTATATTAAATTTATTAATGCCTAATAGGATTTTCGAGCATAACATACATCGTATGTTCTCCCCTTCTAAACAGCAAAAAAACTCTACCTCCCATTTGTCATGAAATAATCGTTTTCTAACGCGTACACACTGCTTTGATAATGCCATTATACCACCACTGATATTGCTTATGAAACTGATATAGAACCTGCCCACGCCTAGAAGCTGCGTGAGGGAGGAACGGGGACTGTGAAGGTGATGTTACTCAAAGCGATAAGCTCTGTGAAGGTCAGTGAGACATTATTTCTCAAGTGAGGCACGATGCCCATCCATGCTGTTGAGGAAACGGGAGGGATGGCGTACTAGTGATGTGTCCAACCGTCTCTTAAGCGCGAGCTAGCTCGTTGGCTCGCGCTCCCAAGAGAGAGTCGTTCAAAAAGTCAGTTCGTTCACGAGCTGGTTGCCAGCTCTTTCGTTCGCGAGCTGGCTGCTAGCTCGTTCGTTCACGAGAGGCAAAACAGCTCGCGAACGACATCGTTCAAGAGCTGGTTGCGTAACATAATGGAAACTTTCAATAATAGTCTAATCTATGACATTAGGAATCAGAAGGATAAAAGGGACAATCGTATTATGTTAAACAAAATAGATGAAAAGATGCAACATAAACGTTATAATGTTATACGTATATTTTTCTACACACACATCAGCTGACAGCTGATAGAAAGCCGCGTAATATTAGTTCCACATCCGTCCGCTACCGGCGTATGGCGCGGTCTCATCTTCTCTGTCTTTCTCACAGATGTCACGTGATCATGCAGTGAAGGCCATTGGTTATTCGAGAGCGGGAGTCGTGAAACGAGCTGTGAGCTGGCTGAGAGCTGAAAGAGCTGGAAGTGCCTCGCGAATGACCAGCTCTCAACGAGCGAGCTAGCTAGCTAGCTGTATTAATATTAATATTATTATTATTAATATTATTAATATTAATATTATTAATATTATTAATATTAATATTATTAATATTAATATTATTAATATTATTATTATTATTATTATTATTATTATTATTATTATTATTATTATTATTAATATTAATATTATTATTATTAATATTATTATTATTATTATTAATATTAATATTATTATTATTAATATTATTATTATTATTATTAATATTAATATTATTATTATTAATATTAATATTATTATTATTAATATTGATATTAATATTATTAATATTAATATTATTATTATTATTATTATTATTAATATTAATATTAATATTAATATTATTAATATTATTATTAATATTAATATTAATATTAATATTATTAATATTATTATTAATATTAATATTATTATTAATATTATTAATATTAATATTATTACTTTTAATATTATTAATATTATTATTATTACTTTTAATATTATTATTATTATTATTATTACTATTTTAATATTAATATTATTATTAATATTATTATTATTTCATCTCATTGCCATTTTCTATCATTCATTCTCATCATCATTTGTTGTTTTATTCTGTTTTGTATCGTGCAAAACTGTAATTGGCTTGTGCTGTTGTTTTTGCACGTTAATATTCTAAATAAATTAATTAATTAATTAATTAATTAATATTATTATTATTAATATTATTATTAATAATAATATTATTATTATTATTAATATTATTATTAATAATAATATTATTATTATTAATAATAATATTATTATTATTAATATTATTATTATTATTAATATTATTATTATTATTATTAATATTATTATTATTAATATTAATATTATTATTATTAATATTATTATTATTATTAATTTAGTTTCCTATCTCAATCTTATTATGCCTGTTGTCGAAACTCAAGGTCAAATTGACTCGATTTATTTTGATTTTAGCAAAGCATTTGATGTTGTTCCTCACAAAATTTTATTAAACAAATTAAGTAATTTTGGTCTCTCCACTAGCTACGTTAATTGGTTTGAAAATTATTTAACAGATAGACAGTCTTGTGTTCGACTAGGCAATTCTCTCTTGGTTCCATTTAATAGTTTATGTGGAGTTCCTCAAGGGTCTACATTGGGACCTCTCCTATTTTTATTATTTATAAATGATATAAGTAAGAGAATAAGTTCTAGCTGCCTTTTATTTGCGGATGATCTCAAAATCTTTCCTAAAATTAATAGTTCGGCTGATTGTCAAATTCTTCAAAATGACATTAATTCAATTTTACAATGGTCTGTTGAAAATGGAATGAAAATTAATCAATCCAAAACTTTTGTTATTTCCTTCTCACGGAAAACTATTTCCCAAAAATTTAATTATTCTCTTAGTAATGTCGTAATTACTAAGAGAGATTGTATTAGAGATCTTGGTGTTCTACTTGATTCAAAATTATATTTTCATGATCATGTGCAATATATTTATACCCATTCATTAAGAATGCTTGGTCTAATTAGGTCTATAACTTATTCTTTTTCTACTCCTATGTGTTTATTAATTTTATACTATACATTGGTTAGATCCAAGCTTGAATATGCATCTGTTGTATGGAACTCCATTACCTCCACTGACTCGGCTAAATTGGAGAATATTCAAAGAAAATTTATTTCCCTGTGTTCTTATAGATTTTTACCAAATTTTGATTATAACTATGAGACTAATTGCGAATATTTCAATTGCGGTAGTTTGTTCACCAGACGTCAGGATTTTGATTATTTATTTTTTTGTAAAGTCATTGAGGGTGATATTGATTGTGAATCTTTCATAAGCAATATCATTCTTCGTATTCCTGCTAAGGGTTTAAGCTTTCATAAATTGTTTTATAATAGGAATTCTAAATCTCTGTCTCCGGTCTGCAGATGTATTAAATATGCTAATTTGCATGGATTAAACTTGGATCCATTTAATGTGTAGTATATACTTTTCGAGTTTTATGTCAGTTTTATTATTTATGCCATTGTTAAATATGTATCATACTATTCTCGTCATTTGCATAACTTACAATATTAATTATATGATTCCTGTCTTCATTTATGTGGTTTCATTAATTCATTTATAATACATTTTATTTAATTGCCATCATTTTAACTATCTCACTGAACTAACTTTAATAATATTATTTGTGCTATTTATTTTGTTGCATTTTGGTCAATTGAGTAATGTATACTATTATATTGATTGTATTTTCATCTCAGTGCCATTTTCTATCATTCATTCTCATCATCATTTGTTGTTTTGTTTCGTTTTGTACCCGTGATAAACTGTAATTGGCCTTGTGCTGTTGTTTCGCACATTAATATTCTAAATAAATAAATAAATAAATTATTATTAATATTATTATTATTAATATTATTATTATTTACCCGTCACTTTGGAAGGAAGCATCCATTATTCCAGTTTTCAAAAATGGTAATAAAAACAGTGTTACTAATTATAGACCCAATTCTATCCTAAACAATTTTTCTAAAATTTTTGAAAAAATTATCCACAAACACATTTCATTTTATGTTAAAAATAAGATCAATTCGGCCCAACATGGATTTACAAGAGGGAAATCTACTACTACTAATTTAGTTTCCTATCTTAATCTCATAATGCCTATAGTTGAAAATCAAGGTCAAATTGACTCAATTTATTTTGATTTTAGCAAAGCATTTGATGTTGTTCCTCACAAAATTTTATTAAATAAATTAAGTAATTTTGGTCTCTCCACTAACTATGTTAATAGGTTTGAAAATTATTTAACAGATAGACAGTCTTGTGTTCGACTAGGTAATTCTCTCTCGGTTCCATTTAATAGTTTATGCGGTGTTCCTCAAGGGTCTACATTGGGACCTCTCTTATTTTTATTATTTATAAATGATATAAGAAAAAGAATAAGTTCTAGCTGCCTTTTATTTGCGGATGATCTCAAAATCTTTCGCAAAATTAATAGTTTGGTTGATTGTCAAATTCTTCAAAATGACATTAATTCAATTTCACAATGGTCTGTTGAAAATGGAATGAAAATTAATCAATCCAAAACTTCTGTTATTTCCTTTTCACGGAAAACTATCTCCCTAAAATTTAACTATTCTCTCAGTAATGTCGTAATTACTAGGACAGATTGTATTAGAGAACTTGGTGTCCTACTTGATTCAAAATTATATTTCCATGATCATGTGCAATATATTTATACCCATTCGTTAAGAATGCTTGGTCTAATTAGGTCTATAACTTATTCTTTTTCCACTCCTATGTGTTTATTAATTTTATACTATACGTTGGTTAGATCCAAGCTTGAATATGCATCTGTTGTATGGAACTCCATTACTTCCACTGACTCGGCTAAATTGGAGAATATTCAAAGAAAATTTATTTCCTTGTGTTCTTATAGATTTTTTACCAAATTCCGATTATAGCTATGAGATTAAATGCAATTATTTCAATTGCGGTTGTTTGTTCACCAGACGTCAGGATCTTGATTATTTATTTTTTTGCAAAGTCATTAAGGGTGATATTGATTGTGAATCTTTCATAAGCAATATCAGTCTTCGTATTCCTGCTAATGGTTTAAGATTTCATAAATTGTTTTATAATAAGAATCCTAAATCTCTCTCTCCGGTCTGCAGATGCATTAAATATGCTAATTTGCATGGATTCAACTTGGATCCATTTAATGTGTAGTAAGTTATATCTTTGAGTTTTAACTCACTGATCTAATTTTAATAATTATTTGTCCATATATTTCTTGCATTTGGTCTATTGATTCATGTAGACCATTCCATTATTTCAATTCTCATTGTACTAATTTTATAATTTTATAATTATTATTTGATCAATGATTGATGTAGACCATTATATTGTTTGTATTTCATCTCATTGCCATTTTCTATCATTCATTCTCATCATCATTTGTTGTTTTGTTCTGTTTTGTATCGTGCAAAACTGTAATTGGCCTTGTGCTGTTGTTTTTGCACGTTAATATTCTAAATAAATAAATAAAATAAAAAATATTATTATTATTAATATTATTATTACTATTATTAATATTATTAATATTAATATTAGTATTAATATTATTATTAACATTAATATTAGTATTATTAACATTAATACTATTATTAATATTAATATTATTGTTAATATTAATATTATTATTAATATTAATATTAATATTATACTAATATAGGCCTAATAATAACATAGAATAATAATAATAATAATAATAATAATAATAATAATAATAATAATAATAATAATATGGAGACAATTGCACAACGCAGAACTGCACGCATTGTATTTTTCACCTGACATAATTGAATCAGACGGAGTTAAACGGAATTATCTTAAGTCACTTTTGACAACTTTTCAGGAGAAGCAAAAAATATTCCACTAATAACACTTAATATTATATTTTTATGTTATAGAAGACAAAAGAATATTTAAAAGTCTTAGTTCCTTCTTCTACCGTTCGATGCGCATGACACCTGTTGTTCAAATTGTTGCATAACCCAAAACTTCATATTTTGACTTAGACTATCTAATTCCTTTTAGCTCCGACCGATTCAATTAGGAACATTAAATCCAGACGTTTGAGATGGGCAGGGCATGTAGCACGCATGGGCGAATCCAGAAATGCAAATAGAGTGTTACTTGGGAGGCCGGAGGGAAAAAGACTTTTGCGGAGGCCGAGACGTAGATGGGAGGATAATATTAAAATGGATTTGAGGGAGGTGGGATATGATGATAGAGACAGGATTAATCTTGCACAGGATAGGGACCGATGGCTGGCTTATGTGAGGGCGGCAGTGAACCTTCGGGTTCCTTGAAAGCCATTTGTAAGTTAATAATAATAATTCAAATCAAGTATTAATTTTGGACTTGAACTTTTTTGAACACAAAGGGTACTATTTGTTGCTGCCTATCTGTCCTCCCTGATTCGGCAATGTAGGCCAACTTTACTATAAAAAAAGTTGCATCTCTGTCGCTATGTCTCAGCTTTGTCCACTCTCCCATAACTGTATAATTATTACCTATTCTTGTCATGATTAAAGAGCTGCGAAGCTCCTACAGTTCTCTCGTATGTTATTTTCCTCTCAACTTTCAACCATTACAATATTGACGTATCAACAGAGACATTCAAATAATATAATTTATGTCAATAGCAATAACTAATGTTATAGCCTGTACTATATTTTATCAGAGCTATCAAATTCCTTTATTCATTTATTATATATATCGTAGTATTACTTTTAGTTGCTTATTTAACGACGCTGTCTCAACTACTACACTCCGTTTCTGCAATCTTTGGAGTAAATCGACGCATTTGGGTGGAGCCTATGACAAGCGAATGGACGGAGCCTATCAGTGCGGGAGTGTATTACGGGCTGCATCGGCTCACGGTCGCTAAGGGGTAAGATGCGCGTGACAGAAGGTGATAGGTAGAGGTGGCATTTCAGACGCTTGTTTTCAAACAATGCTTTGCCTCAACTCTATACATTTGCCGTAATGCTTTCTCAGAATCTGGGATGGTCAGGTGCGCCGGTCATTTAACTATGGTACAAATTGAAAGTAGGCTATTAATAATAATAATAAGAGAATTGCGCACAAATGTGCAATTACGAGAAGGGTGTTACTGTTCATTAGCGTAATGTAGGCCATTAGGGAGGAGTTTAGGTCGGGCGTCAGGTAAATCAAAATCAAAGTAGCCTACCATTATGTGTGTCACAGAAAAATACTTTTCTAGGAAATCTTAAGGCACAAGAAAAGAAAAGCATAAATTGTGGCAGAGACAAGTTGTATTTAAAAACTATACAATGAGGTGGAAATGGCAATTCACTTTCCAGGCTATATCCTCCCACTTCATTTGACCAGTTAAATTGTGACGAGATTTTTGTGAATTTAATGCATTAATAAATAGCGATTTTAAATTACATTATTTTATTAATACTACATATTTAATTAGGGTAGAGTAGCATATATCGCACCGATTTCTAGTTTAAAACAAATTACTATAGTAGTGTAGCATCTAGTGCAGAGCTGGGCAGCAAGTGCGGATTCTACTCTCTCACGGGGAGCCATATGATTCCTCTTCATCCCCTTTCTTCCCCGCCGAACACCGCGCAGCGTTGATTCAGTAACGGATGAATATTAAGCGTCCCCGTTTAGAGTCTAAGTAGTTCCGCTCCCGACGCCCAGCCCTGATCTGGTGGTATTGTTACAATCTACCATATGAACTTCCACCATGTCACTTGATTTCAGCCACTTCTTTGTGTCAGCAGCGTGGTGATAATGTATCTAATAAAATCGCTCAGATGGATGTATATTTAGCTAACATTTTGTAACTAAATAATGGATTTGTATGCAAAGGAATCCATAATCTTAAGATGTTATTCGTTTAAATAGGTATTAAAGAACATTTAACTTAGAATTTTCGAACATGTGATGATTATAGGCTAGAATGAAGGAAGTAATAACTTATGGCGTAGTTTCTCAATTCGCACCACTTTGTAGGTGCCTAATTCTCACGGGTGCAATATGAGCAACTGTAGCAATTCTAACCGTACAAAAGAAGGCCCAAAAATTTTAACTGAACTAGGAATGCATCAGGTGGGTGCGGTATCAAGTGGTGAAAAGGGCGTTAATACAACAAGTGAGTGTTGTACAAGCGCACCAGATATTTTGTGCCACCTATGATAATTTTTAATCGTCAAACAGTGCATCCTACATTATCAGCTGGTGCTCCTCCAGGATCGTTATTTGTTTGCTCTGAGTCAGGCTACATCAACAGTGAACTATTTGTCGAATAGCTCAAACATTTTATTTTCCACTCAAACCTACCATAGAAAAAAGTGCTGCTTCTGTATGTCCACCCATACGACCCATTCCAAAAATTTAGAAGCTATATTATTTCGGGAAAATGGTATGCTCCTCTTTAGCTTCCTCGCATAATACTCACAGGCCCAGCCTTTAGATGTTTCTATTTTCAAATTATTTCATACAGCTAAATCATGAAGCAGTTCTTAGGTGGCTTCGAGATAATCGTGGAGAAAAGGTGACGCAGTTTACAGTCTGAACTGCCTGGTGAAGCACATGGCAAATGTATAACAATAAAAAACGCATTCAGGAAGTTTAAATGTTACGTAATTTACGCTCTATTTTTTCAATTTCATTTGAAGATGCGTTACTCCCACTCATTAATTTCAATAAATTTGTAATATTCATTTATTACATTATTCATTCAAATACTCTTCAATGTGTTTAATATTAAAAGCTTTCCTTCATCCTGTTGCCTGTAGATAAAGAGGTGCGATTTAAGAAACCGCAGGTGCTATTTAGGAAACTAGTTGCCTAAATGGCATCACTGACATGTGTTTCGAAAATGTCATTTGAATTAAAAAATATTAAATCAAATTCAAGGATTCTTTTTTAGGCCTACATGAAAGGTAAATGTTCTGGGAACGTATCTCTGTAAAGGAATGCAGAAAATAAAAACTGTATTGTTCAATAAAAATTATAAATGCTAAAGTGGTGCCATATAGGCAACCTTACCCTACATATTTCCCCGATATTGACAACACTTTTATGTACATATTTCGCACTCTCATATTACATAAAAATCCGGGGCCTAATAATAACTTGCATATGCTGGCCTCCCATAAGCATATTCCAGTTGGAAATTGCTATGAGGATTCTCACTTTCTATGTGACCAATGCATCTGCAGAAACGTTCATTTTCCATCCTAAAATTAATAAAGTTGTGAATTCTGCTAATAAATCTTATGACATAACAACTCTCAACTGATTTAAGTTTGATGAATAATTATTATTGAAAATGAAATTTAGGCGGAGGTTGATTTTGAAGACAATAATATAGGCTACTCTGTTGGCTTTCTCAAAGTGTCGAAAAGTTGTTCTCTGGATTCGAGTTAAGAGACTAGAATTTAAGGAATAAATGTGTGATCACAGTCTACTACAGTATATACAGTCGCGAAACTCAATCTTATGCAGTAAAAATGCAAACATGGGTAGTTGCCCACCGCTAGGATCGCTACTATCGCCTCATCATCGCAGATTTCTCTCCTAGCAGACGACAAAATATGTTACACTTTCGTTGTCGTGTTCTTTTGGAAAAATTAACACCTTCCTTCCATTATTCAAATATTAAATGCATAAAGTTAATTTATTATTTTAACGAAGTATATTAAATTCCACCATAAACTCGAAGGTACCTGCAAGAAATAGGTTAATATTATTTTTGTTTGTGCAAAACGAACTGAAATTTACTATAATCGCTTCACTCATTCAAGATTATAGCGATAATTAACTATGAAACCAGTAAATATTAATCTGCATTTCCCTTTACAGTAATAATAATGGAAATATGAATTAATGGAGTAACTTACGTGTACCGCTACTTGTAGTGTGGGCTTACGTAGTTAACAAAGTGGGATGAGGTTAAGCAATAATAATCACACCAGAATTGGAAATAAAACGCGATCAATAAATTTTATTGTAACAGACTTTGTCTACGTCTCTAGTAAAGTAACAAATAAAAATAACAACAAAATTAACAGCTATAATTAAAAACATATCCTTTGAAAAAAAAAAAGTAGGCCTAAGCAATTATAATCCCACCAGAATTGAAAATAAAACGTGATCAATAAATTTCATTAAAACAAACTTTATTTTTCTAGTAAAATATTATTATTCCAATTATTGTATTTTAGCCATTAACATTTTCATTACAACCAATAACGAACATTCCACAAGCATCAATGTGAAATACGCAACGAACTAGCACTCGATGGAAATACGACACAGTCCAAAGTCGACCGTGGACAGTCTATTGTTTCTAGTTGCTAACCGCTTGGAGCGCTTTATCACGAGATTTGCAAAAAATCACCTCAAGCTTCGCGACTGCATATAGTAGACTGTGGTGTGATTGTGAGTGAAATTCGTCCTTGTGTTCAACATCAGATTTTTATTTTTTTTTTTATTTTTATACTTGCAGGTGCCCATATCTTCCTTAATTCCTCCCTGCTCTTTCGTAGTTTGTAGTGACATTAATAACATTTACATCTAAATATAGTTGGTCTGTAAGATTTGGGCCTGTTTAAATCAAAATTTAACTTTAAAAAAATCAAGTGATCTACATACGCCTATATAAGAAAATAGTTTATTATTTAATTCCGTCAAATATTTGTCCAAAGTTCTACCACTCAGCTTAAAATAAATCTCAATCAAACGCTAGTGATGCCCTATTTCGATTACTGCTGTTTTCTATTCACTAGCAACTTGTCAAAGTCAGGATAGGAGAAGAAATATCATAAGGAAGCGAAATAGGAAGAGGATTACGTCAAGGATGCCCTTTATACCTACCCTGTCCAACATCTAATGGAGGATTTCATGAAGAACTGTTTCAGAACCTGGGAGAAGTGATAGTAGGAGGAAAAGAATAAACTGCATAAGATTTTCTGATGATATGGCGTTGTTACCAGAAGACGAGATGATACTAAGGGATATTCTGCTGGGGCTAAATGACAGCTGTGAGCAGTATGGAATGAAGATAAATGCAAATAACACGAAGACCATGGTCATAGGAAGAAACGTAAAGAAGGTAAACTTGCGAATTCTAAATGAGGCAGTAGAGCAACTGGACAGCTTCAAATACTTGGGATGTTCTATAGCAATGGCAAAGGAAGTGTTTAATAGGAAAAGGAAATTCTTCTGCGGACCCAATGAAAAAGAACTAAGGGAGAGACTAGTGAAGTACTTTGTATGAAGTGCGGCATTGTATGGGGCAGAAACATTGACATTGCGACGAAGTGAAGAAAAATGAATAGAAGCATTTGAAATGTGGATATGGAGAAGATTGGAGCGTGTGAAGCGGATAGACAGAATAAGAAATGAAGCAATGTTGGAAAGAGTGGGTGAAGAAAGAATGATGCTGGAACTGATCAGGAAGAGGAAAAGGAATTGGCTGGATCACTGGCTGTGAAGGAACTGCCTACTGACGGATGCACTGGAAGGAATGGTGAACGAAAGAAGAGTTCGGGGCAGAAGAAGATATCAGATGATAGACGACATTAAGATATATGGATCATATGAGGAAGCAGAGAGAAAGGCAGAAAATAGGAAAGATTGGAGAAAGCCGGGTTTGCAGTGAAAGACCTGCCCTTGGGCAGAACACTGAATGAATGAACATCTAATTTTAAATGAAGCAAAATCGAATGTTCATTTCTTTAATGCAGCGGTGGCGAAAATGTAATCGTGCACCGAGCCACTGTGTAACCTGCAACGTGCATAGCACCTATGGAGGGAGGCGGATACCCAAAGGGGAAGTGAAGCAACTGTCTGACTTATTAACGGATTTTCATTTTCCTTACGTCAAGCACTTAAATATAATTTTATACAGTACAAGGCTATAAACTAATGTTTAGTACGTGTAACGAAGAAATGAACAATAAATTAACAATATCACAACATAAAATTAACTGTCTTCAGAATGTCTCTGCGACAATGTTTCAAAATCAGGAATTATGTCACTTACTGCCAGTCGTAGTTGATGACGAAGGTATTTGTCTGTCAGTCGTGATCTAAATTTGGTTTTTACTGTTCTAACTGTTGAAAATAATTTTTCACAAGGGTAAGTTGTAGCGAACATGGCTTCAACAGAGCAAGCGAAAGAACGAAGCTTCGGATATTTATTTTTGGCAAAGATTTGAAAGTTCAACATTTGTAAAGTCCTTACATCTAGCTTTCATTTGACATCACATAGGCCTAGTAAATCAGTGAGTTAAAATTGATGAGCTAACCGTATTATTCGTACATCTGCTGAAAAAGGGTCGATGTACAGAGATGATGATGATGATGATGATGATGATAATGATAACACTTAACCTTTTAATGTTTCATCAGTAACATGTTTTCCTCGTAATACTTGTGAACAAATCATACATTTAATATTCTCATCATATTGACAGCAAAAAAATGCGTCCTCCCATCCTACTTGGAACTTTCGTACATGATTTCGAGAGAGACATATGCCACTCGCAGTTCAGAGACAAATACTGTATAAATGGAACGGAGTTTGACTCCAGTGAGTGAGAGAGTAGGGGTTGACGGAGGTTAGAAGCAAGCGAAATGCACAGCTATCACAGCGAGCCACAATGTCTCGCGAGTCACGTTCTCGCCACTGCTGCTTTAATGCCGTCATATTCCAACTTCTCTCGAGTATGATTCTCAAACCAGTTTTAACTCTTGGTACAATATCGGAAGGCGCGCGAGATATTGCATCATAGCAAGTGTCTGGAAACTTGGCTTCACTGTATTTTGTTTCTCTAGTCTTTTTTTTGTATACATATGCAGGTGTGCACACGCTACGCAAATGGAACATGTATTCTTTCCCAATAGCAGTCGAATCGAGTTACGTCTCCGGCAATATGGCGGCAGGTGTAACTCCGCCCACCATTGTTTTCTTTGTCTGGGAGCGTTGTAAAAGTGCTGTTCTGCACGTGGGCGATATAAACCGAGACGTCATGTCTATCTCGCTGCCCGTTTTGAGACAAGGTCATTCGAAAGAGTTAACAGTGTTCTGAGCGCTGAAAATTAATCCGTACAAAAATGATTGAGCAGAATATATTTATGGCAATTATTACTTCATCAAGACGAATAATAGAATACTTTTCATCCTCTGATTTCCTCTATCTATGTCCCCAAATGCTAGTAAGGAAATGACTCTCTCCAGAAACATCCTGATTCGTTTTAATGGTGATCAATCTGTTTAGCCTTCCCCATACCGTAGTCCAACGTTTCTCAAACTTTTTTGAAGTGGGGACCACTTTTTTGAGTCAGAATACTTCCGCGGACCACCTTACTCTTGTTCCCTTCGAAAGCAAATTCATTATTTTTGTAGCATATTTTAATACCAGTGTACTTATATTTTAAAATAGACTTAATTAATTATAATACTTTTCTAATTATATTTTTTGTAGCCCATCACAAGTAACTTATAACAAATTCTGTGCATTGTTGATTCATCGCTTGCCTGTTAGCAGTTAGTTGTTTGAAATGCTTCTTATGTGGTAGTCAGTGGCGTAGCGTCAATGTAAGCTAAAAAGCTTAGCATCTCCCCATTTAATAATAATTTCATAATAAACCTGCAGTTTATGGAGAAAATTATTTATTAATTTTAATAGAATTTATATTTACGCGTTAAATATTGTGATGCGGCAGCTCAGGATGATTTGTGATGCAGCAGTAAACAAGAAGCCTGCACACACCAGCTTCCAAGCAGACTGGTTTCTTCTGTGTAATCCACCCCGCAGATTTTCCATCCCTTTCTAACTAAACTACCCTAGTCGCAAGGCTTGCAAGAAGCTAGCTTTAACATTTAAAATAAGTAGTTTCCGAGTTATCCCTTTACGTCAGTTGTGTTCAGTTGAAGTGTTAGTGTGCATTGTGGCTGATATAATAAATAATGAGCGAAATAACAGTTCCTGACACTAATTTACTTGAATTTTTTTTAGGACAATTGTATTATCAAAACTGACTTACGAACAAAAGTGTGATTTAAAAAACAAATGACCGACTCCCTTGCTGTCAATGAAGGACACAACCAAAAGACAGACGCATACTTACGTAATGATACTAATATTGTGATTTCTCTAAGTATGACAGGGAGTGAGCTAGTGTTATACGTATACGTGTCTATTTGTTAGAGATATGTGTAAACAGTGAAATCATATTTTATTACGTATCATTTGAGGTCATGCCTTATTGGTGTTACTTACGATATTCCAACCAATCTTCGACTGCTGACTTGAAATTGACTACTATTTATTTTAAGACAGTATTTTTGTAATACGTTTTCTCATATTGCATGAAAGACAACTTGAGTTAGCTTCCCCTGCTCAAAATTTCATGCTACGCCACTGGTGGTAGCCTACACGCCAGTTGTCCATGTCTCTGTTAAATAATGCCCATTATAAATAATGGAAAACTGGTTTCGATCCAGATCTTTGAAAAGAAAGGAACATGATGATACGCTTTATTTAGGCAGTGCTAATAGTTCAGAAGCTGTGTGTGAAGAAATATATTAATTATAGCGCCATTAAGAAATATCTAGTCCTAGTGGTAGCTGTTCAAGGAAAAAATACTTTCGTAAATATGACAAAAGTTATTTGGAACTTGGATTTACTAGTGTGGCAATGAGAGTGAACCAAAACCTCGGTGCGTTAGGCCTATTTATTACGAAGTGCTTTCAAACGAGCGTATGAAACCCGCGAAAATGAAACGGCACTTAGAGACGAAACACGCAAGTGTAATAAGTAAACTTGTCGGATTTTAAAATAGACGGAGTCTAAAATTTCTTATATCGTCATCTGGAAAAACAAATAAAAAAATTAATGCAGAAACATGCGCGATTTTCAACAAGTAAAGATGCAATTTGGCACGTTCTATTATTCATTGGTGTACAACGTGCAGTAGCCTACGTGCCCATTTCAATGTGCAGATTGGGTGTCGCCAAAAATATTAGGAAAGTCATCAACACATGAAAAGGTTCGGTATTTTGGTCCTCTGTTATGAATTCGGGTGGTCCCTGGCTGGGTTACAGGCTCGGCGCCAGATGTGCAGGGAAAAGATGGCGAGAAACGCCACGTTCATGATGCTTTAAATCCCTCTTTTGTTGTTGAGAGTAAAGTGGGAAGTGGGTAGACGGGTAGAGTAAGATATTTCATAAAATATTAGTACTGAGAGAAAAAGTGAAAGGCGATTGCCATGTGTCATTTTCAAATTCTGAGATTTTAGTTATAGGCCTAACGTGATACGCAATTCGTTTGAATTTTATTTTTTCTTCCGTCTTTTTTGAAGGAACACAAGGGCAGAACTCGAGGACCACAAGTGTTCCGCGGACCATAGTTTGAGAAACGCTGCCATAGTCTACTAATACAGTGAAACCTGTTCAAAACGGAAGTGACATGGTCCTAATTTTTTTTCCGTTGTGGACAGGTTTCCGTATTATTCAGGCGTGACATTAAAATGGAATATTTTGTCATTCATATACATGAAAAACAAAATGGCATGCCGCAAATTGCAAGAAGTACAAAATATTCCATTTAACACTAATCACATTAAATCAGCTTTCTGTCGCTTATTCCATTGGTGAATCATCTTGATTAAAATCTCATTTTCTGTATAAATATTATCGTAACTCACTCATTAGTCATTAAACATTACTAAAGTTTACTAATCTCATTATATTTAATATCTAACACTATACTCTAATACTGTACTGCATATCACTGCACATTATTAATTAATTGGACTAGGAGCCATCTATTAGAAGCCTTGAATTCTGGTTTATTTAATTTCTTTCCCAGTTCAATAGCTTGCTTTACAGAATAGATCCAGAAATTGGCTTGTTCTTTGAATGATTATGAAGAACTCACTCTCAGAACAGTTCATTTATTTTCACATAAACAGTTGCTTTCTGGTTTCTTTTTTGTCACCAATATCGGCCGCAAGCCACTCACTCATTATGATCTTTAATTTTTAAAGTGTTACACCTGAGTTTTCCACTGAACTTCAGCATTAATTCACATAGACTTTGTTTCTAATTTTCCTTTATCTCGATAACTTTTACTTCATCACTTAATGTTAATGCCTCATTTTATACAACTTTTTTTTTACCTGGAAATCACTACACTTGCGCTCTATTTAGCTACGACAGTACACGGGTGTGAAGCATTGAAAATCTTTGAAGGGACTCGTCTGCCTAGTCAACAGGGTAATAAAATTTATGACCGACAGGCCAACACACCCTCGTACCCTCTAAAATTTTGCAAAGAAAGCTTGTTTTTATCTTAGTGGCCTACATATTTTTTATATTCCTTGAAATTACACGCTTTTTCAAAATATAGTTACAAAATACAGTGTGTCCAAAATATTGTTTCCGTTTTGAACAGTAGCAGACAGTTTCCGTTTCCGCGTTGGACAGTTTCCGTTTTATTCGGGAAAAATTACACATAATACATACAAATTTCGCCGGGACCAATAAATTGTTCCGAAATAGACAGGAATGTAAAAAAATTGTACAACATTGTAAAAATTGTAGAAAATTACTAAATTGTAAAACTATAAAAATTTGTAAAAATTGTAATTGTAATATTGTAAAATGTTGACATGTTCCACATCTTAAAGCTTCATTGCTCATGTAAGATCTATGGAATAAAATGAATGAATGAATGAATGAATGAATGAATGAATGAATGAATGAATGAATGATTCCGGATTATTCAGGTTCCGATTTGAACAGCTTTCACTGTATCTTCCGAGATACAGTGCGAATGTTCACTTGTTCATGAATATCGTAGACGTTCAATGAGATTTTCATTCCTTGTAACGCACCACTGCGGTGGTCAGAGTTCAGACTGTCTCGCAGGGGGTCCGGGTTCGAGTTCAAGTCAGGCCAGGATGAAAAATCTATAGTGACTCTTGTGGCGGTTAAGGTTGCAGTTGTGGGTTTTCTCGAGGTTCTCCCGTTTGCCCATATTAGGCATCTACATTATTCTGTCAACATTTCTCCATTTCGTCATCATTCCATAGCATTCCTCGAACGCCGCACAGTGTGCAATTTTTTCCAATATACAGGGTGTTTCCGGGCTGGTGTTACAAACTTTCAGGGATGATGGGGAAGGGCACATGTATCAATTTGAGATAAGGAACCCTGGCCCGGAAATGACTGAGTTGAAAGTTACAAGCAAAAATAGTTGTGTGGAAATGAAACAATTATTTTATTCCTATGTACACCTTATTTATGTGTATTGATCTGTACATCTTACACATAGTGTATTCATCTGACGTTGTTTACGTTGTCTACCTACAATATTCCGTTCAGTGCGCTGTCTGAGGTAGAGTTGGGCAACACGATTCTTTTTCAGAAGTCGATTCCAACGATTCAATCATACATTACGAATCGATTCTAACGATTCGTTCACGATTCTTCTCAGTCTGCGATTCCAACCATTCTTTTGAATCGTCAACGAGTTCACGATTCTTCCTACTCTGCGATTCCAACGATTCGTCAACGAACGACTTAGAGGACAATATCCTTTGCAAACCACGCATAGAACAAAAACGTTCTACATCTCTCTCATAGATGGCATAAGAGGCGAGACATTGGATTGTCTCTTTCTCATTGGCTGGAACCATTCAGCATGACCTCCATTAGTCTACAAAATTACCCAAGATAATGTTTTTAAATTATACTATCAGCTGAACCTTATTATGAAGTACATTTGTTGCATTATATCTCTATTTAACTATGCAAATTTCAGGTTCGTGTTCATTATTTTTAACACTTAACAAATGCAGTATTTTGATTTCACTCTCGCTCGGGAGCATTCGGCACGGTTCGGAAATGACCGCTGACAGGTTACATCAAACAAGTAAAAAGAATCGTGGATTACGATACCATGACGTCAATTCGTTACTATTCTTTTGAACGACGATTCGTTACGATTCTTTTGAACGACGATTCGTTGATACCACGAATCGATTCTTACGATTCTTTATTATTAGTCGTTCGAATGAACGATTCGTTCACGAATCGACCCAACTCTAGTCTGAGGGATGGGGACAGGAAACTACACTAAAGCAATGCAGATAGCGTAATGTGTAACGGACATGGTCGGTCCTGATATCCACGTCTGTAGAGAGCAGTTTATGTGTACAAGTTGCAGTGTCCAGTCGACCAGTCCTAGTGAAATGGAGGAGTACATGAGAGTGAAATACTGTATGCAGACCTGATTTTCGAATACGTATTAGCCAATGGGAACAGTAGACAAGTTCACAGATTGTATCGGGCCAAATACCCACGTAGGAGACATCCGTTCCATATCATCTTTCCACGACTGTTCCAAAGATTAAGGGAAGGAGGGCACGTGGTGCTAAATTACAATTCCATTTCCACATAACTATTTTTGCTTATAACTTTCGACTCGTTCATTTCCGGACCAGGGTTCCTTATCTCAAATTGATATATATGCCCTTCGCCATCATCCCTGAAAGTTTGTAACAGCAGCCCGGAAACACCCTGTAAGTTATATGGACAAAAATCAAATTTCGACGTGTTTAGTTAGGCATAGAAGAATATGAGTTCATGTTCTTTAAGATTTGAAGAATTTTGTGAGAAATAGCTTTTACTGTTTCATCCGCGGCAAGCTATATTTAGAAGGGTATGAACAAAGAATTCTTCCTAACACTTCTCGCTCTTATTCAGCCGTAGACAGAGAGGCTTACTATGTGAATGAAAAAGAGCCAATTGTTAGTGATTTATTGTGTTGTGAGACATGGAATCTGTTCAGATAGCTACGTTCTTACTAATGTAAATTTAATTACAAGTTTGTAAAGTATTATTCTCCTTACAGAAGGCTTTAAAGATTACAATTGCAAAAAAAAAAAAATTTTAAAGTTCTCCAAATATGATGTAACTTACTGTCCAAATTTCACGAGAGGATCCCTGCGAGGGGAGTGTGGTCCTTGCGGGGTAAGAGGAGAGAGCAAGCCAGTAACTCGGCGTCCTTGAAGGAGCAGATGTATGGAGGTGATGTCATTGGCCGGCTGGGGCAAACAAGACTCAGTCAATGGCTGGCCGGTTCCGTGTTGGGGGTAGGTTTTAAGAGTGGGGGAAAAACTCGCATTCCTTGCTCGGATCTTCTCGTGAAATGCGGATAGTAGTTTTAATATAGCCGGTTACGTCCGGTTGCAACAATTCTTTTACCATTTAATACAGCATCATTTAGAGTGTTGAATCCTTGTTTTAAAGTTTGCGCTTTCTTGCGCATTTATCAGTAGGTATTTTTTTCAGTGGTGGGGTATACGATAACTGTTCCATATTTGGCTTAACATCAGAAAATAATCGTTGAACAAGGAAGTTTTTAATCACTTGAGTGTTTTAGACCTGCAAAATTATTCACATGACATTCAACATCAGGTTAAAAATACATTTTTATCTAACCTTAACAAACGCACAGTCAATCAGAACGCAAATCATTAGCTGGGCAAAATTAACAACTTCTCTGCATTCCAACGGATTGTTATGAAGCTTTGTACGGTCTTACAGTTTGCACACATGTTTTGTGTACAAACTCTGATCATGTTTGCACAAGAAAAATTACACCTTTATAGCGGGTGCATTTAAACAAAATTAATTTCTCACTATGTAACAGATTTTAATGAATAATTTCAAGGGAAAAATTGTTCCGGGGCCGGGTATCGATCCCGGGACCTCTGGTTGAACGTACCAGCGCTCTGCCACTGAGCTACCCGGGAACTCCACCCGACACCGTCTCAACTTTTCCCGGGTGGAGTTCCCGGGTAGCTCAGTGGCAGAGCGCTGGTACGTTCAACCAGAGGTCCCGGGATCGATACCCGGCCCCGGAACAATTTTTCCCTTGAAATTATTCAAATCTGCTTTACAGGGAGCTTTACCTGAAAGATTAGATTTGCAGATTTTAATGAAACTTTATATAGTAGTTACTGGTGGAATATTTTATTTTTTGTCTACAAAGTCTGATTATGTTTCATAAGAGGAACTGCCCCTTTATAGTGGTGCATTTAGACAAATTTAATAACTTCTCTCCTATATAATATATTTTTAAGGAACCTTGTACAACAATTAGGCCTACAGGTAGCATACAGATGTAATTAGAATTTGTACATAAAAATATATGCTAACTGTCACTCCTGTACAAAGTTTCATAAAACCCTGTTATGTAGGAGAGAAGTTAATTTTGCATAAATGCACTCCACGTAAGGGGTACGGCCTCTGATGGAACCGTAAATATAGCTTATACACAAAAAATATATTCTACCTGTAACTTTCGTACACTGTTTCATAAAAATCTGCTAGGAGGAGAGGGTTATTATTTTAACCTAAAACTGCCCCCTGTAAAGGGGTAGTTCCTCGTACACAAAATAGTCAAAGTTTGTACACAAAAAATATGTGCTATTTATAAGGTCTGTACAAATTTTCATAACAATCCATTGGAATGCAGAGTAGTTAAATTTGTCTGGCTAGATTTGCGTTATTGCACACTGTGCGCCGGCTGGCGACGCTGGCCTAGGGACGAGTAAGGTTGCCTACTCGAAACCTGAGTCCATTTATTTATTAAATTTATTTATTTATTTTATTTATCTTATTTTATTTATATTTTAATTTTAAATTTTAATTTTATTTTTACTTTTATTTTTAATTTTTAATTTTTAATTTTTCTTTTTTATTTTTTTATTATTTTATTACTATATTTTTCTTTTTTCTTTTTTCATATTTTTTCATTTTCTTATTTTTAATTTTTTTTAATTTTTTAATTTTTAATATTTTTTTCAGTTTTTTTATTTTTTTTTTAATTTTTCTAAATTTTTTAATTTTTTTGTTTTATTTTTTATTCTTTTATTTTTTTAATTTTCTAATTTTTTAAATTTATTTTTATCTCTTTTTTATTTTTTTAATTTTTTAATTTTTAATTTTTAATTTTTAAATTTTAAAAAATTTACTTTACTTTACTTTATTCTATTGTATTGTATTTTATTTTATGTTATTTATCTTATTTATTTTATATAATTTATTTATCTTATTTATTTTATATAATTTATTTATTTTATTTATTTCATTTATTAATTTTTTTATTTATTTTAATTGATTTAATTATATTTATTTAATTTTATCTATTTAATTTTATTATATGTTTCTGAAGTTTAATAATAGCTCACCTAATTCAACTAAAATTTAAATTATGAATCATTCAAATCGTAAATTAAAAGAAAATTGTATTAACACAGTTTGTACAGCATTAAGGAATATTTTAACTTGGCAAATAATTTTGTATGCTTTTATTTATATTGACGTTGCTATACATAAGGTACTTATGTCCAAGCAATAAAGTATCTATCATTAATTAATTTAATTTAATTAAGTTAATTTAATTTTATTTTATTATTTAATTTTATGTTATTAATTAATTTTATTTTATTTCATTTTATTAATTTATTTTATTTTATTTTATTAATTTATTTTATTTTGTTTTATTAATTCATTTTATTTTATTTTATTAATTTATTTTATTTTGTTTTATTAATTTATTTTGTTTTATTAATTTATTTTGTTTTATTAATTTATTTAATTTAATTAATTAATTTATTTTATTTAATTAATTAATTTATTTTATTTAATTAATTAATTTATTTTATTTTATTTTATTAATTTATTTTATTTTATTTATTTATTTAATTTAATTAATTTATTTAATTTTATTTTATTTATTTATTTAATTTAATTAATTTATTTAATTTAATTAATTTTATTTTATTTATTTTATCTATTTAATTTACTTAATTTTATTTTATCTATTTCATTTATTTAATTGTATTTTATCTCTTTAATTTATTTAATTGTATTTTATCTATTTAATTTATTTAATTGTATTTTATCTACTTAATTTATTTAATTGTATTTTATCTACTTAATTTATTTAATTGTATTTTATCTACTTAATTTATTTTATTTTATTTCATCTATTTAATATATTTTATTTTATTTCATCTATTTAATATATTTTATTTTATTTCATCTATTTAATTTATTTTATTTTATTTTATCTATTTAATTTTATTTATTTAGTTTATTTAATTACATGTATTTATTTTATTGATTTATTTATTTATTCAATTTATTTATTTATTTATTCAATTTATTTATTTCATTTATTTAATTTATTTATTTTATTTTATTTTTTTATTTATTCCATGTTGTTTTATTTTTTCATTTTATTTATTCTATTTTATTTTTTTTATTTTTTAATTTTATTAATTCTATTTTATTTTATTCTATTTTATTTATTCTATTTTTTTATTTTTTTAATTTTTTTATTTTATTTCATTTTATTTCATTTATTCTATTTTATTTTATTTATTTCATTTATGTTATTTATTCTGTTTTATTTTATTTATTTTATTTCATTATATTTTATTCTATTTTATTTTATTTATTTTATTTCATTATATTTTATCTATTTTATTAATTTATTTTATTTCATTTATTCTGTTTTATTTTATTTTATTTATTCTAGTTTATTTTATTTTATTTATCCTATTTTATTTTATTTATTGCTTTTTATTTATTCTATTTTGTTTTATTTTATTTTATTTTATTTTATTTTATTTATTCTATTTTATTGTATTTATTCTATTTTATTTTATTTTATTTTATTTTATTTATTCTATTTTATTCTATTTTATCTCATTTATTCTATTCTATTTTATTTTATTTATTTTATTTATTTAGGCTACTTATTGTAAAGGGGTTGAAGTGAACATTACCATGAATTACTGTAGCTGTCACATTTCAAGTGAAACATTTCACGATAAATTGACTCCTAGATACTGAATATTATTAACAAAATGCGGCTAGGTCTCTTACTTATGAGATAATATGGAAGTATAAACTTACCCAGATGGAATCAAATCCAGAACCGTTCACCTTGTAGTCCACGTCTTTTCAGCATGAGCTATGGTGCGGGACGAAGTTCACTTAAGAGGCCTACAGAGTGTCAAAATTAACCGCGTGTGTTATAAACTCATTACGTAGGCTAACATCAAAGATCAAGTCTCCAAGACCAATTTCATTTAGTTATAAAATGTACGGTAACGTAAATAGAATTCATCCACCACCCTATTGACTATATTACTGTTAATCAGAACGGTCTCATTTTCATTAAAACTAGATGCGACGGAGACTTTGTTGCTGCAATTTCAAGAAATTAAATAGCGATTCCGTAATATAAAGTATCACTCAGCACTGCTTTCGTCTTCCTTGGAAGCAACTGAAGTTATCAAAATGTTGGATAGACAAAATTTCGAAGTTCAGAAATTTTGACATAGCTCACGGTGGCGGGAGGAAACGGACTGACAGACCCTCTGCGGAGACCCTAATAAAACCTCTTCTTCCAACGCAACGGTTTAACACCGACAGTTTGACGGCACATGTTTTTATTCTCAGAATAGTGGCTTGGAGGAGAGAGTATTTTCTGTTGCTGTGACAGAGGTAACAGGACAAAACTAAGAAATATGATGACTCACACTGGATGGCGAGGAGGAGGCAGATAACATGTTGATGCATCCAGAGGAATCAGAAACCATTAAATAATGATGCTACCATGACAAGCTGATAAGGTGTTAATGAGCAATGCTTTAGGTCTAATGAAAACGACGTGGGAAAATGGATTATTTTCATCTACACTTAGAACCACCGCTACTAGTACTCTACTACAAAAATTTTTGCTTGTAACTTTCGACTCGGTCATTTCCGGACCAGGGTTTCATATCTCAAATTGATACATGTGCCCTTCGCCATCATCCCTGAAAGTTTGTAACACCACCCCGGAAACACCCTGTATACTTACTTAGGGTAAACTAGGGTCTGTTGGACAGTCGTGCATGTTGGACACTCCGTACTTTAACGTGTTACCACGCCACTTGTGGGCACCACATTCAGCTAGAAGTCAATGACGGAAGTAGCCCCACTCGTGCCTACTTCCGTCATTGACTTCTAGCAGAATGTGGTGCCCACAAGTGGCGTGGTAACACGTTAAAGTACAGAGTGTCCAACATGCCCGACTGTCCAACAGACCCTAGTTTACCCTACTTACAAATGGCTTTTAAGGAACCCGAAGGTTCATTGCCGCCCTCACATAAGCCCGCCATCGGCCCCTATCCTGTGCAAGATTAATCCAGTCTCTATCATCATATCCCACCTCCCTCAAATCCATTTTAATATTATCCTCCCATCTACGTCTCGGCCTCCCCAAAGGTCTTTTTCCCTCCGGTCTCCCAACTAACACTCTATATGCATTTCTGGATTGGCCCATACGTGCTACATGTCCTGCCCATCTCAGACGTCTGGATTTAATGTTCCTAATTATGTCAGATGAAGAATACAATGCTGTATAGTTAATTTAATTAATGATTAACATTTTTCAGCTTCCGAAGGTCTATATTCCTCTTAAAATCTATACTAATAATAAATCTGTAGCCTAAGTTAGCCGAAAATTTTCTGGTAATTTTCGATTTTCCAAAAATAATTGGTCCTAACATATATAGGGGAGAGTCGGGTAGTATCGGACAGCGGGTAATATCGGACAGTGAGTTTCTTTCATCTACCACACGATGATAGTATCTGATTGACATGGTTACGTTTCTGTGATGTCGCATAGAGAAACGTAACCATGTCATTCAGGTACTACCATATGGTGGTACATGAAAGAAACGCACTGTCCGATACTACCCGATGTCCGATACTACCCGACTCTCCCCTAATTAACCACCCTGAAACCGAAAATCGCTTTTTTGAAATTTTTGTTTGTATATCTGTCTGTCTGGATGTTTGTTACCTTTTCACGCGATAATGGCTGAACCGATTTATATGAAAATTGGAATATACACTAAGTTCGCTGTAGCTTAGATTTTAGGCTATATGGCATTCAAAATACATTATTTAAAAGGGGGGAGTTATAAGGGGGCCTGAATTAAATAAATCGAAATATCTCGCTTATTATTGATTTTTGTGAAATATGTTACATAACAAAAGTTTCTTTAAAAATAATTTCCGATAAGTTTTATTCTTTGCAAAATTTTGATAGGACTGATATTTAATGAGATAAATGAGTTTTAAAATTAAAATACAATGTCATCTAAGGCGGTGTAATGAAATGAAAACAAATGGTTACGTCTATAAGGGGCCTTGGACAACAACAATCGAAAGCTATGAAACATAGCCTACAGACAATGTTTCTGTGTTTGTATGAAGTAATATCGAAAGCTAACTTAACCGATTTGTATAATTAATTTTTATTTCACCATTGGAAAGTATAGTTTATCTAGATGGACATAATGCTATACTCTGCACAACATATAGTGACGTACTAAAAAATCTAAGATGGCCGTACTTCTGTCTTACCAACTTTGAACGTAAAGCACTAATATTAATTCTTTTCAATAAATTGAACAAATTGTCAGTGGAGAGCATTTAAAAATTGTGGATGATCAGAATAAAACAAACTCTGAAAAAAAAAAAAAAAAAAGTAAAACAATTTATACCACGAAAGGTGGTGTTATGTGCCGTAAATCAAATTCGAAGAACAATTTAAATGGTCATGTCTTTAAAAAAAATTATTCTTAAAAACTACATTACATTCATCACTATTATTTTCCATTTCTTTTGCTGCACATATTCCTATTTAATAGATATAATAATAATAATAATAATAATAATAATAATAATAATAATAATAATTTATTTTAGCTGGCAGAGTTAAGGCCGTAAGGCCTTCTCTTCCACTCAACCAGCAAAAGTGTATATACATATGCATGAACTTACAAAGAATCCACCAATTTGATTTAGATGAGAGTTACATGTATACAAAAGTTATTTACAAATTAAACAACAAAATACTATGAACTATTAATTAAACACTGAAATAAACTGTGTAGCAGAATTAAACTAAAATACATAGAATGTTAATATATTTCAAATATTATTAGATTATAGAAAGAGATTATTACGAGACAATTAAAATACAGCACAATCAGGATGATGTCTACAGAAAAAAGTAACAATGTAGTCAGTGATAGTTTAAATCAGTATGATGATAGTTTAAATCAGTATGATACGTATGTATAAATATAATTAAAAAGTACAATGAGAATTGTGAAATTTTATTTTTAACTAACCAAATAATGAAAATGTAAAAGTCATACTTACTTTTCACGACCAATCTCTATACAAAAGAATTTAACTTAAGTTTTGTATAATAAGGATTTGTTTCAACCAAATGAAAGGACAACTTAAGTATTTTTATTATTTGAGGATTAATGGAGAAGGGCGATGTAATTATATTGTTGTATAACATTATGGAATGCTGACAAGTTGATGTATTGAATCAGCATTACACAATCCTAATATCCCGACTTTTGCCTCAGGACTAAGGGAATACTTCGACAAAGGACAGATTGCAAATAACTTTATTTTATTTCTTCATTATACAAATTTAACATAAAGCACAGTTAGGCAACAAAAAAAATACACAATGAACAATCAACTGTATTATTTTCTGTGTAACAGCACACTTACTTTATATTTCTGAAAAATACAAAGTGATATAAAAAGAAAATAACTATGGTTTTGGACAGACATATTATGTTTGCTCCAGCATTTGCATCAGCCAATAATTCTTAAATTAGTCATTATATTACCAAATTTCCAGACGTCCTCTTCCTAACCAACCTCTTGATAATGTTTAGTGGCATCGTAGGATCCTTTGAGACTAAAAAAAAAAGACAGAATTTTATTTAACACAGAAATTGTCAATGTTAAAAGGGCATCTGTGCATCTTTTATATAAGAAAGTAATTACACATAGCCCCATTTAACAATAACTGAATTACTTTTTAGTGGAATTATAGTGGACATTATGGTGACAACACTGGACTGGACAATTAATCATGTAAATATCAGTAGAAGAAGGGGTGGGGGAATTAAAATTAGAATCAAAACTATATTATGTTGTACACAGAGTGAAAATTAATACTGCATAAATAACATTGTACCGGTATCTAAAATATGACATCAGGCTTTGAAACAGAAATGTTGAAAATAAGCCAAACTCTCAGTGCAATCTAGCTCAAGGATCTGGCAAGTTTTGTAGCAAAATACCACCCTCACAGAATTCTTTGCTTTTGAAGGTACACAAATCTAACTATATCATGTTTCGTGAAAAAAAATAGTGGTACTGATACAAGACATCATATTATTAGACACTTTCACTTTCCTCTGAATTAATGGTGGCCTCTGATATGCCTGTCTAGCTGGAAGTCATTGTGCAAAATGTTAACCCTCATGGCATGGATGTCGGAGAGGTTGGTGTATCTGAGAGACCAACAAAATAAGCCTCACTGGTTTCTTGGAACACCATGATAGCTAATCCCTGGAAGTGAAACTCTATCGTTAAGTCCTACGCAACAGAAAAAAACACAACTTGAATTTATCAATGATGAGATCGTCTAGCATCCTTGTATTTGAATGTACAGCAATCTATCTGTAGGCATATCATATTTTGTTAAAAAAAAAAGTGGGTTTTGATATGAAGTGTCTGATCATCACAGATATTTTCACTTTTCTTAAATTAGTGGCCTCTGATGCACTTGTCCTGCTGTATGTCGTGCAAAATGGTAACCCTCATGGCCTGGATGGTGGAGAGGTTGGTGTATTCGAAAACCAGCCACCTATCTTGGGCAATGATTGTGTTGATAAATTGGTCTACACAACTCGCTTCACATGGCTGAATGACAAACAGTCAATTAACCACCATTGGGGGGGGGGGAAATTACTTATGAATTACTTACATTTAGAGAATCACCTTTCCAAATGTCGTTTATTCCTGTTTGCATTGTCTGGCAATGGTAACTCCATCTCAGCCATATCTACAAAGTTCACATTTAAACATAAATAATGCAACTTAACATCACAGTTCATTACTCAGATTCTACAAAAATTATATTTACCATTAACTGATCTCGTCTCCTTTTGTTGTGGGTTTCTATTCTGCAATTTTATTGTGGTAGAAAGCATTATCCATAACAATAATCGAAGGACCTAAATTTCTCAACCCAACAATAAGCTACCTTTCCACCCACTTCTGGATTGTATTCATGGCACCATAGTAATCTTGGCCAGTCTTCAAATTGAATGCAAAAAGTTAAATCTGCATCTATAAAAGAGACAAGATATTTAGATTCTAGATAGAACACATAATAAAAGTTACTACACCATATATACTGGGTGTTCATTTCAAAGTGTGTCATGACGTCACTGTTGTTGGGTCAACGATTTGAAGCGAGTTTCAACTTATATGTTAGAGAAGTTGCCTATCATTTAAGGCGTTCTTCAATCTGAACTTGAGAACGTGTATGGTATAACTTGAACGTCGTAGCAACAGATGGCGGTCTGTACAGTCTGTGTGCTACCATAACCTCTTTCGAACTGTGTTTTGCGCCGGCAAGTCGTACGCAGGGTATTTGTTATCATCGGTTGCGTACGGTAACATTCCACAACACAAATCAAATGCTCCGTGTCCATGTTGACCGTCGAAGTTAATGTCAACAAATACGTAAGTAATCGTCTTAACCCTCTCCCCATATCCCGACAGTACGTATTTCCAAACAGTTCACATTCCTGCCACTACCGGCGTTACCGTACGTATCGGTACGTACTCTTCAGAATGAACGCCGTACTTGCTAGCCAACTTCTCTGCCTCTTAGATTATACACCTGAGCTGCGGAAGTGTAGGAAGATTGAATTCTCTAGGCTCATCAGCTAGCCACATGACGGCATACAGCGAGCCAAGACACATTTTGAACTGAACACCCAGTAGTTCAATAGTATTGTAGTTACACTACCAGGTTCCAGCTTGTACAATGACAAGTCATCCTCCCACAGCAGGTCGATGCATAACTCCTTGAACCTTACCACCAACGATACTGGTTTGCTCCATGATTGTGTTGCAGAGTCTGTGAAATATACATGGAATTAATAATGTTACAACATTTATTCCCTTTACTATCTTAAAATATTGTAATAAAGCCTGCCATTCATAAAAATCCACGTTTCATCCAGAAAAACAACAGACTTTGGACCCTCACTTTTCATATTTCTCACATATTCTCTTAAAATTAATATTTTTACTTTCTCTTACTTATGTGAGATTGCCCTCTTTTCTCAATTTAAACCACATTTCCTTCAAAATTGTCCTTAATGACGAACGTGATCCTTCAAATGAAGTATGTATCATAGTTTCTTGTTACATGGCCCAGTACCAGCATGGCTGTTACTCTTTTTCCTGAACAGGAATGAAAATAGTACCGGTAGTGATAAATAAGAAGTAATTATAAGAGTAAAGTCTACAGTCTTTTAACTTATTAAAATTTAAAAAAAAAATGTTACTGCCATAATTTTCTTCATCTCGATTCGGTCTATCATATACAAATCTTGCAATGACTTCCATGGAAAATGATCTGATGCTGGTTATAGATTGTGGATATTTTTTGTTTTTCCCTGGTGTAGACAGCATATGCCTCTATTCAGATTTGGTAATAATTATTTCTACTGCATTCTATGAATGCTGTGATAAAAGTATGGAGATTATATATTTTATTTACAGTATTTACTTACAAATGGCTTTTAAGGAACCCAGAGGTTTTTGCTGTCCTCACATAAGCCCACCATTCGTCACTATCCTGAACAATATTAATCCAGTCCCTAGCATCATATTCCACCTCCCTCAAAATATTATCCTCCTATCTACGTCTCGGCCACTCCAAAGGTTTTCAAACTAACTCTATATGCATTTATGGACTCACTCATTCGTGCTACATATCCTGCCCACATCAAACGTCTGGATTTAATAATGTTAGGTGAAGAAGACAATGCTTGCAATTGTGCGTTGTGTAACTTTCTCCATTTTCCTGTAACTTCATCTCTCTTAGTTCCAAATATTTTCCTAAGAACCTTAACCTCTGTTCCCCTCTCAAAGTGAGAGTCCAATTTAATGCTTCTTATACATACATGCCTGTGGTGTAACTATATCTGAAACAAGTAAACATATAATATGCTCCTTTTTAATTATTCCTATAGCCTTAAAGATTATGGTAATACACTGAAGTACTTGGGACAAAAATAAAAATATTATTCTTGGTTAATGAATACGTATATTTTGTTTTTTACTTAATTTCTAACAAATATTTTTGTTCATACGAAAGGTTATCAGTGATGGGACTTTACTTTCTTTGGGACTTGTATTTCTAAGTAAGCTTAATTTTTTTCAAAATTCAGTTGCATGTAAACTCAACAACATGCATTAGTTTATAATGAAGTTGCATTAGATTAGGTTACAGAAAAGTCTTCGAATGTTAAATTATGTGTAAATATTTTTAACACACTATCATGGATGCATCCTTATAGAATAAGATCTGTACTGATCCTGTCAAATATTATCTATAAAAACAGGTAGGCCTACTTACAAGAGATTTGCAATTCTTGCCATTAGAACCGCTTCGGTTTGACAGATATCTTCCTATTCTGCTTCAGCCTTCAATTGTCTGTACATATTAACCACTGCTTATTGTAAGCTGCTCTGTAACGAAAGTATTTTCTTTCTTGATATAGGCCTATAAGTTCTTCAGACTCTTTCCTTCTGGACATGTTATAACCTTAAAATAAAATGGTTATTGCATTTTAAAATATGAACTACACATTAACCTAACTTCGACCTTGATTTTATTCACTTTCATTAGACTAAATATTTGTAAGGTTAAGTAAAATTATATTTCGTAATTCTCCAAAATAACTACACCATAGGAGACACTATTTTCTTTTGTTCCATTGACTTCTGCGACATGATACTGGTAACACATGGTTTTAGTTTGGAGCTATAAATACTTTCAACATAAAAGTCATTTGATCAGTGGCGAAGCTACTTGGAGGCAATTGAGGCAATGCCTACCCAGAAAAAATCTCAAGATAAAGAATTATAAATAAGCGTACTAACATAAATTTGTCGACCTTAATAATTGTTGTGATTGAGAAAATCTGCAGTTTATACAGGATTCTTCGCTCATCGGCCGCTAGATAGTGGCACATGTCAACGACAAAATCTGTCTGTTGTGCTCGGCCGGGGTTATGGGCATCTGCGGGTGAGACAATTTCTCGCTTGCCTCTTCTGCCAACTTCAACAGGCTTTGGCTTTACGATAGGGATTGAAGGGGACGGAAAATAGCGTGAGGTTGTTTGAATTTCTAGCAACCCCCTCCATATCTCAAGGAGGCATGTCTCACGACCAACCACAGTGACCAACAAAGAATATTCCAACTTTCTCTCGCTTGCAGTTGGTGTTACCAATTTATGGTAGCTACATCTAGCTATTTTTAACTAATTTCCAGCGGCAATATTGATGAAAGTTTTGTATTGTATTATTTTTTTGTTAATTTAGCGAGATTTTAAAGCCCTCTTAGCGACAGGAATAAAAATTTTCTCCATTGATAACAAATTTATAGTGAATTATTACTGCTGTTTAAGGACTTTATCACAAACACTGTTGGCAACACTGCTTTAGTGCGAAATGCTCCTTTTGATTTAGTCAGCGCAAAAGTTACTCAAGATAATTTTTGTTGTTAGAATTAAGTGTGAGTTTACTAGATTGTGCCCGAAGTAATGAGTGAGTGAATATCATTTTTGTATTATTTTGTGAGAATTAGGTGTTTTTGTCCCCTCAAAGACTTTTAGATTATATTGTCCTAAATGGCCTGGAAAGTGTATATGTGGAAGTGTTCAAATTAGTTCGTTTGTTTTTAATGTTTCCTGTGACCACAGTTTCTTCTGAAAGGAATGAGTACTTTGAAAAGAATAAAAACATACTTACGTAATTTTGATCAATGAAAGACTCAGCTGTCTTAGTACCATTGCCATTGAGAAAAAGCTAGTGAAAGAACTGATGAGTGACCAGATGTTCAAGGATCGTGTCATTGACAATTTTGCCACCAAGAAAACTCGCCTTTTGGAACTACTGTAAAAAAAAAAAAATTAAGATAAGACTTTCTGCCTACCCACTCTTTAAATACTGGCTTCGCCACTGCATTTGATACCTGTATATCCTAATGGATAGTTGGAAGTTTTTATTACAGCAAACTAATAAACCACGTGTTTATCACTATATATAGTCGACCTCGTTGGCGAGTTGGTATAGCGCTGGCCTTCTATGCCCAATGTTGGGGGTTCGATCCCGGGCCAGGTCGATGGCATTTAAGTGTGCTTAAATGCGACAGGCTCATGTCAGTAGATTTACTGGCATGTAAAAGAACTCCTGCGGGACAAAATTCCGGCACATCCGGCGACGCTGATATAACCTCTGCAGTTGCGAGCGTCGTTAAATAAAACATAACATTAACATCACTATATACATCTCTCGTAAGCCAGTGAAACATGCCTTCTTTGATGTAGCTTCTCTGGAGAATACCTTATATTATGATAAAAATGTAATTGTTATATCATATAATTTATTTTTATATGAATTATGTTTTAAAGTTAAAATAATGCTCTTACCTAAGCAGAATCATCTGTAGGCCTCATTATAAATTTCACTATTCTAGAATATAAGTATGCCTATGTACGAGGCGTGTTCTTAAAGTAAGTTCCAAAAGGGTGTAGAAAGTAAACGGGAAAATATTTACAAACCATTTTTGTAGCATTGTATTCCCCACACTTCAATTACTTCTCACCATAATCTCCACCATTATTGAGGCATTTATCGAGTCGTGGCACAAGTCTTTCTGTCCCCTCTTTGTAGAATTCACCCGCCTGCGAACCACTCCGCAACATATGTGGAAAATTCAAGGAAAGCGAAGAAATTGTGAACCTCCTGTCCTCATGAATTTTTTCATCGACAGCACGCACCAAATCGTCATTGATCAAAGATGGCCGACCGGTATGCTGCTCGTCATGCACAGAGATGCGGCCCTCGTTGAACTTTCTAACCCATCTCCTGACCATTCCATCACTAATGGCGTCAACACCATACACCTCACAAAGTTGATGATGAATGTCAGCTGGTTTGATGTTTCTCGCATTCAAGAAACGGATAACAGACCGCATCTCACAGTCGGCGGGGTGCTCTATCACTTTAAACATTTCAACTGATCACAACTAACCACACACACGGACTGAAGCTCTGAAACTGCATGCACAGCTTGCCTAAGGACTTACTTACTTACAAATGGCTTTTAAGGAACCCGAAGGTTCATTGCCGCCCTCACATAAGCCCGCCAGCGGTCCCTATCCTGTGCAAGATTAATCCAATCTCTATCATCATACCCCACCTCCCTCAAATCCATTTTAATATTATCCTCCTATCTACGTCTCGGCCTCCCTAAAGGTCTTTTTCCCTCCGGCCTCCCAACTAACACTCTATATGCATTTCTAGATTCGTCCATACGTGCTACATGCCCTGCCCATCTCAAACGTCTGGATTTAATGTTCCTAATTATGTCAGGTGAAGAATACAATGCGTGCAGTTCTGTGTTGTGTAACTTTCTCCATTCTCCTGTAACTTCATCCCGCTTAGCCCCAAATATTTTCCTTAGCACCTTATTCTCAAACACCCTGAACCTATGTTCCTCTCTCAGAGTGAGAGTCCAAGTTTCACAACCATACAGAAGAACCGGTAATATAACTGTTTTATAAATTCTAACTTTCAGATTTTTGGACAGCAGACTGGATGATAAGAGCTTCTCAACCGAATAATAACACGCATTTCCCATATTTATTCTGCGTTTAATTTCCTCCCGAGTGTCATTTATATTTGTTACTGTTGCTCCAAGATATTTGAATTTTTCCACCTCTTCGAAGGATAAATCTCCAATTTTTATATTTCCATTTCGTACAAAATTCTGGTCACGAGACATAATCATATACTTTGTCTTTTCGGGATTTACTTCCAAACCGATCGCTCTACTTGCTTCAAGTAAAATTTCCGTGTTTTCCCTAATCGTTTGTGTATTTTCTCCTAACATATTCACGTCATCCGCATAGACATGAAGCTGATGTAACCCATTCAATTCCAAACCCTAAGGACTGAAGAAGAAAACACGCATGCGCAAAATAACGATTCCAGCAATGCGACAGCTATAATTGAAAATGGAACTTACTTTAAGAACACGCCTCGTAATATAATATCTTAATACATATTAAATAACAGTAAATCTTAATACAACACAACATTCTAATATGTTAATTTATTGTAATATTGCAATGTAATGCTCCAAAATTTCTACTTACCTAGAAACATACAATAAATGGTTGTTCTTATAATAACAATAATTTGACCACAGAGTTGTATTATGTGATGTGATGGAAATAGTAACTTCACGTACAACTCGCAATTCCCGGAATATATTATATATATTATAATCGCGATATAAAATACACGCACAATATTACGTTTGAATAAATCTAGTGAATTTTAAATCGAGTAGCAGACAGGCCTGAATAATAATCCCAAGTGTACCAACATAAGAATACAAAATGACTAACTATCATTATATCTATAACATGTGGGTGTTGAAGTAAGTGTTGCCAGTAGTGAAGTGAACCTGGGGGCTGCAAAAACACTAGATTTCAGCTGGTGATCACGTAATGGGGGAAAAATGTTGAAGTTGCATCTTAGTACCTCAAGATATGCTGTGCCGACAATATAATGTTATAGTCCTACCATCGGAGCTTTGCCCTCGTAAGATATGCGAACTGAACCTTAATTCCTTTTCAGCCTCTGCAATTCATTTCTCCCCCTGCAGTCCTATCTCTCTCTTTTCTATGCCCCTCTCTTTCTCTCCCCCACTACTCACAATTTTGAGCCTTCTTGCAGGACAGTTTATTTGCACTTGCAGTCCAGTGTTGTCAACTCAACATGAATACTGTAGCACGGAGTGGTGAAAGAAATATTATTAAGCAAGTAATAGCATTTTACATAAGTCAATCAGCGTCATTAGAACTACTTAAATTAAATTATGAATAAGTAATAATTAACCTTACAGTATTATAAGCAATATTCAAGAGACATGATGCTGTTTGACGGAAGTTTGGCAACATCCCTATTCAGCAAGGTTCGTGGCCTGGTGTTTGACGTAGTGGGAGAGAAACGGGTGGAATGGTGTGAGTAGAGGCGTTAACTTTTCCAAGAACGACGACAGCGCTGAAGGGGCATAGATACGATGGTCCGACAATATTACAGTAACTTCTGAGTGCTCTCTGGACCAAAACGACCGCATTTTAATTATTTAAATACAATTAAATGAAATAATATTAAACGATTTATCCTTCTATCAAACACGAATGTTCCCTGGATCAAACGCGCTATTTTAATTATGTTATTACTTTATATTTATTTCTAACACGTGTAGCGGAGCGCACGGGTACGGCTAGTAACAAATAAATTAATTTCCCATTTATTTTTAAACTGAAAATTAAGGCATAAATAGGCACCAAATTTTTAAATAGGAATAAAAAGCATAAATTGGCAAAAAAAATGGCCCTATCACTTCTAAATGCCTCGAAACTCATTTCGTTATTTGATTTATTTTACGACACTCTATCAACAGCGATGATTATCTAGCATATGAGTGAATTGAAGATTATAATGCCAGCGAAATGATTCCAGAGTCCAGTGCCGAAACTTAAGGCCGGTTCACAATAAACCGGGAACGGAAACGACAACGAGAACGAGAACGGAAATAATGTTAAAATAAATGTATTTAAATGTGAGCATTCATAATAATTAATTGTGAATTGTCTCATTTAAATACATATATTTTAACATTATTTCCGGTCTCGTTCTCGTTTCCGTTCCCGGTTTATTGTGAACCAGCCTTTACCTAGGATTTGCTGTTATAGCCAGGCAACATTCAAAACTTAGCGCTTCCGTTGTCGAGTCGCGCATGACGTCATTGTCCTACATAACTTGTCTTTAATCCCCACTCCAGTCTGACTGGTAGAGTGCGCACTATGAAAAGTATGTTACCTGGCTATAATGGGCTGTGGGAAAACCCCGGAAAAATCTAAACCATGCAATAGCTGTTCATGTTTACTGGTAGAGTAATTATAGTTGTAGGCCTAAGTTATGTGTGAAGACGCGAGAAGTTCCTACCGTTCGAAAACTCCTTAAAGTTGTCAGAGACGAACTCCAGTTCAAAGGGGGTTGCTCCACGTTTCGCACAATATGGAAGAAAATGGGCTTCAAATTTACTAAATGAAAAAACAGTCGTGTCTTGCTGACCGAACAGCAAGATATTGTAGCGCGGCGCGCCTCGTACATTCGAGCCATAAGGCAAAGCGAGAAAGGGCCCAAAAGACCTATGATTAATACAGAAGAGACGTGGGTGCATACAAACTATAGGCCTACTGTAAGTATACCTTATTTTATTTCAAGGAGTGTAGTTCGGTGGCTCCTTTGAACACCCGCTTACAGATTTATGACTTCCTACACAAACAACTCTGATAATTCCATCCTGTCCCCTCGTCCCAAGATTGCACAGTTGCCACAATCCTGGTGACTATCGAAGTCAGACTGACGGGATTCTTGGAATTCGGAAAAGATGCGACAACTGTGCCTCCACGTGGATTTGAGGGGAGCCTGTCAATTCTTCTGAACGAGGGTTGAGATTGGTTAATAAGAAGAGAAGACAAGATTTCCGTCACAGTAAGGAAGACATTTATTTATGACAACCAATTAGTAGTGGGCAGTAGAAGGTCTGTCGGCAAAGTCCTTTCTATGAAACTGCACTCCATGAAATAAAATAAGGTTTAAGTGTTGGCAACATGACACTGTTAGAGGCGTTCTTCACAATTCGAGCGCGGACACAAGATTGTGGTGCACGCCGGGGGTGAAATGGGGTTTGTGAAAGGTGCAGAACTTATTTGACTCGAAAACAAAATCTGACGACTAGGCCTACCATCACGAAATGAATGGTGATAATTACAATAGGTGGCTTCAACGTATACAACGTACAGCTTGATTCAGGGATTATGGCCCTTGCAAAAAGTAGTCCTAAATAGATAGACTAGCGAATTACTCATCACTACTGGCGGGCTGGGTCACACAGATCAGGCTGTGCAGTCATAACACCTAACACTTCCTTCTTATAATGTCGCGGTACACTCCGCCTTAAGAACACAATATTCTTCCACACGTCTGTTACTATAGGTCATACATGGGCACAGTTTTCGGTTACGTGAGGCACTCGATTTGAAACAGTTTGTTTACTAGGAGAGGAGACTGCAGAGTAGGATGGGAAATATAAACTGCTGTGACCTGCGTCACCTTATCGTAATCACTAAGGCGGTCAGTGGCGAACTATTAGGAAAGCGCTTGGTTAACGTGAGAGACTCAAATCTTTTATTCAATTTGGCAAATTAATTCGGCAGCTTTAATCATAAACCCCTTTACTATTTCTCTATCATTGAATTGATTTAAATCACAGGCGAGAAATTGCGTAACTATCCAATAATATTGCATTACGTTGTCTACGTTTATTTTCTTGAATATTATGGCGTTTATCAAGATTACTTAATAGATTTGCACGTTCTCGACCTAAAATAATTTCAGAAAATCATATTTAGTTTTCTACGCACATTTGATATTTTTTTTATAAATTTCTTTTGGAAATAATACGTCCAAACAACATTTAATACCTCGCACCTTTTAGTGCAGCGTGTTTAAGGTATAATGTCGTATTTATTATGCAAATGTTAAGATCATAAATTTTCTTCGGAATAGTACGAAAAATAACATTTAATCTGTCTTACCTTCTAATTCAGCATGCTCTTTATGACATAAGGAGTAATGTCGTTGTATATTAAATTTATTAATGTCTAATAGGATTTTCGAGCATAACAAACATCGTGTGTTCTCCCCTTCTAAACAGCAAAAAAACTCTTCCTCCCATTTCTCATGAAATAATAGTTTTCTAACGCGTACACACTGCTTTAATAATGCCATTATACCACCACTGATATTGCTTATGAAACTGATATAGAACCTGCCCACGCCTAGGAGCTGCGTGAGGGAGAAACGGGGACTGCGAAGATGATGTCACTCAGAGCGATAAGCTCTGTGAAGGTCAGTGAGGCATTATTTCTCAAGTAAGGCACGATGCCCATCCATGTCTATGTCTCGTAAGTACGGATTACCGACGGAAGGAATAAGAATCAAACACTGCGATAAGGAAGACGGGGTGATACGAAAGGTCACGAGATAAGTTGAATGATAGGCCTAGTCAAGAGTACAGTCGGAAGAGAAATGACAACGATAGAATCAGTCTTGCGTTGTGATAGTTACATTACGACTTTAGTTTGTTCCATTGCATGTGAATACGTGTCTTGTTTCGCACGGTATTATTATTTCATTCGTAAACATATGTTGTGCGTTTAATTAGCTTCGAATTTTTCTCTTGCTACGTTCTTTATTTCCACAGTGATATCCTCACATGTTCAGACAGCAACGCCATCTTTGCTTTTCGGTAATCGTTTCTTGCGCGAGCTATAACCGCTGTGTCTGTTAACTAAACAATGTCATGATGACATATTTCCTTGACGTGAGTGTCCCTCAGCTACGAGCAAGATAATAGTCTATATTTCATTCTTCCTCTTCTCTCTTCCCCTCCAATGCACATTTGTGATTAAATTTCTTTTTTGTGACGCAACAAAAATATTTGACTCACACATATGTACTGATGCTGAAAGTGATCAGGAAGAGAAAAAGTAATTGGCTGGGTCACTGGTTGAGAGGAAACTGCCTTCTGAAGAATGCACTGGAAGGAATGGTGAACGGGAGAAGATTTCGGGGCAGAAGAAATCAGATGATAGACGACATTAAGATGAACGGGTTACATCAGCTTCTTGTCTATGCGGATGACGTGAATATGTTAGGAGAAAATCCACAAACGCTTAGGGAAAAAAACGGGAATTTTACTGGAAGCAAGTAAAGCGATCGGTTTCGAAGTAAATCCCGAAAAGATAAAGTATATGATTATGTCTCGTGACCAGAATATTGTACGAAATGGAAATATAAAAATTGGAGATTTATCCTTCGAAGGGGTGGAAAAATTCATATATCTTGGAGCAACAGTAACAAATATAAATGACACTCGGGAGGAAATTAAACGCAGAATAAATATGGGAAATGCGTGTTATTATTCGGTTGAGAAGCTTTTATCATCCAGTCTGCTGTCAAAAAATCTGAAAGTTAGAATTTATAAAACAGTTATATTACAGGTTGTTCTGTATGGTTGTGAAACTTGGACTCTCACTCTGAGAGAGGAACATAGGTTAAGGGTATTTGAGAATAAGGTGCTTAGGAAAATATTTGGGGTTAAGCGGGATGAAATTACAGGAGAATGGAGAAAGTTACACAACGCAGAACTGCACGCATTGTATTCTTCACCTGACATAATTAGGAACATTAAATGCAGACGTTTGAGATGGGCAGGGCATGTAGCACGTATGGGCGAATCCAGAAATGCATATAGAGTGTTAGTTGGGAGACCGGAGGGAAAAAGACCTTTAGGGAGGCCGAGACGTAGATGGGAAGACAATATTAAAATGGATTTGAGGGAGGTGAGATATGATGATAGAGACTGGATTAATCTTGCTTAGGATAGGGACCAGTGGCGGGCTTATGTGAGGGCGGCAATGAACCTTCGGGTTCCTTAAAAGCCATTTGTAAGTAAGTAAGTAAGACGACATTAAGATATATGAATCATATGCGCGGACTAAGAGGAAGGCAGAAAATAGGAAAGAGTGGAGAATGCTGATGAAAGACCTGCCCTTGGGCAGAACAGTGAATGAATGAAAATGAATGAAGTAATTAATTAATTCATTCATAATAACAAACATGAATCATGATATCAGCCATCAGCCCCATTCGTGACTTACAATATTAAAAAATACTGTAAGAATGGTGAAAAATAATGAATTTTAATGTATTATTATGGTTTAAATACTTTTGTATGTTATGGACAACTTTATCCCAATTTACGGTATGGGACATAGGCCTACTATTTCAGAGGAAATACATCACGCTATGTACCTTAAAAGTCTTCCCTAAACAATTTTGCTTCACCATGCCTTATGATATAAGCATCGATCATGTGGCTTGCAGATGAAGACGAGCCAGTTAACTAAAGCCTTGATTTTCCTGAACAAACGCATACGGGGTACGAGGCGGGAGTCGCGCAGATCCGGACTACACGAGAGATAGTGAGTGGTTTCTATGGCTGAGAGGTGCACAGACCTCGCGTCTCGCAGTTATAGAAACCACTCACTATCTCTCGTGTAGTCCGGATTTGTACTAGGCGGGCCTCGCACCTCGCAACTCGCATGCGTCGGTTCGGTTCAGAAAAACCAAGGCTTTACATCTTCTAGAATGTTCATGGCCTAGTCGGGTAGGGACGTGTGGTGGTGGAGGAGTCAAGGTTATGCTTGATGGCGACATAAAAAGATGGTCATAAACTTGTGCTGAGTCCGCGTCATGCCGGACGGGACCTGCTGGTGGTCGGGGAGCTGTATGTGGTGTCAAGTGACCGCAGGGTCTTGCCTTGTACTTCCCACGCTGTCATCAAAGCTGAAAAGCCGCCCTTAGAGCAGCGGATACCAAAAGGTACTCCTGTTCAAAAGTTCTCCGCGGAATGAAGTCTATCGTAATCGTGGTCTCAGAGATGTAAGATTGTTGAAATTTATATCATGATATTCATCGGAAAGTTTTTCTTCCCGTAGATAGTTGCCTTTACAGCAGATGTTCAAAATGTCCACCTCCTGCTTGAATACAGGCCTCACATCGATGTTTTATGGCCCTGTGAACACGGTCCCAAATTCCAGGATATTGCGTATTTCCTCACAATCTGCCACAATTCGATTCCGAAGGGATTCCATGTCAGGCACCGGAGACGAATTGCCTACACTAATGATTTTAAATGGCCCACAAGTAGAAATCGATAGGGATGAAATCAGGTGAGCGTGGAGGCCAAACAATTGGGCCATCTCTATCTGTCCATCGATCAGGGTACCTCTTCTGGTATAAACGACGAGCCAGCGCAGCATTGCCGTCAGCCTTGTCGTAGATGAAGTGCACTTCTGCCAGCTCCTGATTTGAGTACATGTTGCACAGTATAACGCAAAACATAACACTCAATGTACCCTTCGACTCGGAATTAACTGTCAGAGTGTCCTCTGTTAATATCTTGTGACGGCACATACCTGCGGGAAGAAAAACGTTCCGGTGAATATCACTGTTTTGAAAGCCATAACTCGGAAACCAAGCATTTCCGGACACATGTTATAATGAACTTTTTGTATTGTCTACATATGAGGAATACATACTTGAAATTATTCCCTCTATTTTTGAAACATCCTGTATATATGTATATCTATATATATATGTATATATACACATATATACATATATATATAATATATATAATATATATATTATATATAATATATATATAATATATAATATATATATATATATATATATATATATATATATATATTATATATAAATATAAATATCTAATGCCATTCAGACACAGAGTTTAACAGGAGGATAGCCTATATAATTTGAATTTTTTCCTAATTAATGTACATTTTCATTATTTATAACTTAGGTTGAATTATCGTTGCTGCAAAAATTTAAATTCGAGGCAAATTTCTGAAAAACTAAATTCTGGGGTCAAAATTAAAAAAAAAAAAATAAAAAAAAAATAAAAGATACAGCAATTCACTAATATCGATATAACTCAGCCGTTTTTTTAAATAAGTTGAAAACTTCTTTGTAGGGTTACCACGAAAAGAAATTCTATAGGAGGACATGGAATCTAAAATAAGAGGACATTGCTGAAAAAAACGAGGACTTTTTAAAAATTGGTATGAACAAAATTAAAGATAAAAACAATGGCTCACCTCAGATTTCTCACTAGTTGCTGGATCAGTATTACTGTATGTGGAACGACACTCGGGAGGAAATTAAACGCAGAATAAATATGGGAAATGCGTGTTATTATTCGGTTGAGAAGCTCTTATCATCCAGTCTGCTGTCCAAAAATCTGAAAGTTAGAATTTATAAAACAGTTATATTACCGGTTCTTCTGTATGGTTGTGAAACTTGGACTCTCACTCTGAGAGAGGAACATAGGTTCAGGGTGTTTGAGAATAAGGTGCTTAGGAAAATATTTGGGGCTAAGCGGGATGAAGTTACAGGAGAATGGAGAAAGTTACACAACACAGAACTGCACGCATTGTATTCTTCACCTGACATAATTAGGAACATTAAATCCAGACGTTTGAGATGGGCAGGGCATGTAGCACGTATGGGTGAATCCAGAAATGCATATAGAGTGTTAGTTGGGAGACCGGAGGGAAAAAGACATTTAGGGAGGCCGAGACGTAGATGGGAGGATAATATTAAAATGGATTTGAGGGAGGTGGGGTATGATGATAGAGACTGGATTAATCTTGCTCAGGATAGGGACCGCTGGCGGGCTTATGTGAGGGCGGCAATGAACCTTCGGGTTCCTTAAAAGCCATCTGTAAGTAAGTAAGTAAGGAACTGGTTGAAACTATGGTACAATTTTTTTTTTTTCAAAATGGTTTGCAGAAAGTCACTGAAAGTCCATATTCTTGACGCACATCTTGCCAAAATCATGGAAAATATGGGAGCTTACTCGGAGGAGCAAGGCGAGCGCTTCCATCAAAATGCGAACGTCGTTATCAAGGACAGTATAATGAGAGCATGTTGGGAGACTATAGGCCTATATGGGGACTTAATTATTCGGGGAAATAACTTGCAATATAGCCAAAAATCTCGGAAAAATGTTTACTGTTAATTATTTTTTTTGTTCGCTTCTATGTGTTTTCCAAGTTTTTACTGTTTTTTTTTTATTTTTTGTGATCACTTCTGTAACGTTTTTCACATTAATTTGAAAGTAGAAATCAAAATTAATCTAATTTTAAAATACAGAAATACGTGAAATTTAGGAATTTAAAGGTATCAAACTCCTGGTTAGAAAAACAAAGTAACTGCCATTTTCTCCATGTTTTATACATATGTTAAGCAATCAAGAAATAATACTTACTATCCCAGGACAAAAGTAGTGTTACACAGTGTAAACAATAATTAGACTGAGCTTAATGCTTCATTTATCTCAAAGTTTCTTAATAAAGATACAATTAACTTACATATTCATGACAAAAGTTTCATATTTGCTTGCTACACATACTGAAACGAATATTTAATTAGGTCAAAGTGACAAGAAAAAAAATACCAATAACAGAGACGGATGTTCCAACGTCTCAACGAAAGATTGATGATTATGGGGTCATCCCCGTTTTTCTCACACAGTGTAAACAATAATTAGACTGAACTTAATGCTTTATTTATCTCAAAGTTTCTTAGTAAAGGTTCAATTAACTTACATATTCATGATATATTTTGCATATTTGCTGCTACACATACAGAAACTAATATTTAATTAGGTCAAAGTGACAAGAAAAAAAAAAACCAAAAACAGAGACGGATGTTCAACGTCCCAACGAAAGATTCATGATTATGGGATCATCCCGGTTTTTCTCACACAGTGTAAACAATAATTAGACTGAATTTAATGCTTTATTTATCTCAAAGTTTCTTAAGGGGAATTGGACGTTATCGCATGCAAAGTAATGGTAAAAATAGCCTATCTTCAAGCAGTCATAAATGTAATACTATTTATCAGAGCTATTTCATTTTTTTAGTGATGTATGTATACACATTAAACTTTAAAATGAAAAAAGAATGGTTAATCTAGTGTAAATCTTACCCTTAAATTAATTTTTGAATTTAAACATATGTTTTATATAAATTCACTACATACCTGTGATTAGGTACATTCTATTCACTTATCATAGCACACATTGAATTAAAATTTTGGCCACTTACTGCTAACAGATACTAAAACATACCCTACTAAAATTATTAAAGTATCTGTAATATTATGGGCATAAGGCTTATACTAATCTTCAATTTTTTTTTAATTTATTGACGGTGATGATTACTATAAGCCCTATGCCCATAATATTAGAGATATATAAATAATTTTAGTAGGGTATGTTTTAGTATCTATTAGCAGTAAGTGGTCAAATTTTCAATTTAATATGTGTTATAATAAGTGAATAGAGTGTACTTAATCACAGACATGTAGTGAATTTATATAAAAAAAATTGTGCTTAATTAAAAAAATTAATTTAAGGATACAGATTTACTCTAGAGTCACCATTCTTTTTCATTTTAAAGCTTAATATGTATACACACATAGCTAACAAAAATGAAAGACCACTGATAAATAGTAGACTATTATATTTATGACTGCTAGAAGATAGGCTATTTTTACCATTATTTTGCATGCGATAATGACCTACTCCCCTTAATAAAGATTCAATTAACTTTCATATTCATGATATATTTTACATATTTGCTGCTACAAATACAGAAACGAATATTTCATTAGGTCAAAGTGACAAGAAAAAAAATACCAAAAACAGAGACGGATGTTCAACGTCCCAACGAAAGCTTGATGATTATGGGGTCATTCCTGTTTTTCTCACGATGCCGGTCAAGTACTTCCTCGAATAACATGTCATCTTGTATTTCAAATCGGTCGCATGTCAGGTGGATCTGTAATGAAGACATACTATGAAATAAAATTATTTAATTCCAAGGAATACTGGCGTCCGCTACAGACTTCATCCATGAGAATAAAATGCTCTGGTGTACGTTGCTCCGTCATCGTTCTTAAAAATGATTCACAATTATGGAGAAATATTGGAATTGTAGAGGCGGTGACAGCGTGTTCAAACAAAATCTGTGAAAGCGTTTTGTGAAGCAGAAGTATCACTCTGGTTTACTCATCGATTTGAACTTGTATGTAAGCTTGACACTGTAGTTGTTACTGTCCAAATTTCACGAGAGGATCCCTGCGATGGGAGTATAGTCCTTGCGGGGTAAGAGGAAAGAGTAAGCCAGTAACTCGGCGTCCTTGAAGGAGCAGGTGGATGGGGGTGATGTCATTGGCCGGCTGGGACAAACAAGACTCAATCAATGGACGGCCGGTTCCGTGATAGGGGCAGGTTATAAGAGTGGGGGAAAAACTAGCATTCCTTGCTCAGATCTTCTCGTGAAATGCGGACAGTAGGTCTATGGAAACCACTACTTACGTTATCGTGCATTTTCAAGCCAATAGCCAATTTAGATGCTGCCTCAGATTTAATAGTCTTTCCTGTTGAATCCAGCGGCAACTGGAGAATCACCGAACGTACTACGTTCCCGGCTTGATCCAAACGGTGCACCCAGACTTCCTTGAACACTCCCTGAAAATTTAAACTAAACATTATTTTGCCTATGTGTTTTGTGGCAGATATACAAACCTTGATCCCTAATGGTTTAACTATTATGGCGATAAGTAGGCCTATAGTCCTAATATATTGCATTGGTTGTTCTTATACATTACATTTAAAATTTTTAATAATAATAATAATAATAATAATAATAATAATATATTATTATATTATTATAATATTATTATAATATTATTATTATATTATTATTATTACTATTATTTGTATTTCATCTCATTGCCATTTTCTATCATTCGTTCTCATCATCATTTGTTGTTTTGTTCTGTTTTGTATCGTGCTAAACTTTAATTGGCCTTGTGCTGTTGTTTTGCACGTTAATATTCTAAATAAATAAATAAATTATATAATTATTATGTTATTATTATATTATTATTATGTTATTATTATGTTATTATTATGTTATTATTATATTATTATTATGTTATTATATTATTATTGTTATATTATTATTATATTATTATTATATTATTATATTATTATGTTATTATTATATTATTATTATATTATTATTATATTATATTATATTATTATATTATGGGCGGCCGGGTAGCTTAGTTGGTAGAGCAGCTGGCTACGGACTGAAAGGTCCGGGGTTCGATCCCAGGTGGTGACAGGATTTTTTCTCGTTGCCAAACTTTCAGAACGGCCCCGAGGTTCACTCAGCCTCCTATAAAATTGAGTACCGGGTCTTTCCCGGGGGTAAAAGGCGGTCAGAGCGTGGTACTGACCACACCACCTCATTCTAGTGCCGAGGTCATGGAAAGCATGGAGCTCTACCTCCATGCCCCCCAAGTGCCTTCATGGCATGTTACGGGGATACTTTTTTTTATTATTATATTATATTATTATATTACATTATTATTATATTATTATAATTATGTTATAATTATTTTATTATGTTATTATTATTATTATTATTATTATTATTATTATTATTATTATTATTATTATTATTATATCTCAGAGTTTAGAAATGACACATGGCAATCACCTTGTACTTTTTCTCCCAGTACTGACATTTTTTGAAATTTATTACACTACCTGTCTACCAACTTCCCACTGTACTCTCAGCAACAAAAGAGGGATTAAAAACCCTATGAACGTGGTGTTTCTCGTCATCTTTTCCCTGCACATGAGTTGATGACATGTGGCTAAGCACATTGGCATATCTTCCAGATGTATTCTCAAAACTAAATGAGCTACTGTCCGCATTTCACGAGAAGATCCGAGCAAGGAATGTGAGTTTTTCCTCCACTCTTATAACTTACCCCCAACACGAAACAGACCGGCCATTGACTGAGTTTTGTTTGTCACAGCCGGCCAATGACATCACCCCCATCCACCTGCTCCTTCAAGGACGCCGAGTTACTGGCTTACTCTCTCCTCTTACCCCGCAAGGACTACATTCCCCTCGCAGGGATCATCTCGTGAAATTTGGACAGTAAATCTCTCTCTACAAGGTAATTGTTTGATTGTTCTCAATGCGCATGAGGAAAAATTGTTCGAGAGGAAACTTGGTTTGTGGGTCAGTTCCGTAAAACAGAGAATTTTTGCACCATTTCCAAACCTAGAGTCTTTCTTTTGGCTGAAAATGATTTCGTTATTGGAAAATAATTATGCAATGACATATGTTCGCATCTCGAAACTCTGAGGTCACAATTTGAAATTTATTTTCCAAATAAATATGACGAATTTTGATGGGTTCGTGATCCCTTTCATTGCGATATTGAAAATAACAAACTTTCATTGAGTGAAAGAGAACAGTTAATTGAACTCTTCACTTAAAATGAAATTCCAAGCGGAAGGTATAAGTTAATTAATTTCTGGACCTTATCACAAGTGAAAAGAGAATATAGTGAACTGCATAATGGTGCTTTAGAGATTATAATTCAGTTTACTTTTATGTTCCTGTGTGAGAAAGGTTTTTCATCACTAACTCTAATAAAAACGAAGTATCAAAATCGACTCAATGTATGTGACGATCTCCGACTTAAGCTTACCAGCATACATCGAGATATAGAACTGTGCAAGAATCGGCGGGCTTATCCATCTCATTAATATGAGTACCAACGTTTATTTATTTTGTTTAGTTAATAAGTTAAAGATTATCCAAACTCTAATAGCCATGATTTCTTAAAAAACGAAAATGATTTTTTCTATTAATATTAACTTAATTAGTTAATACTAATATAAAATTAAATGAATTAAATTAATTTTAATTAATGAATTCTGTTTTAAAATATAAATATATTGGTATTAAAATATGTTACAAAATTGATAAATTTGCTTTCGAAGGGAACAAGAGTAAGGTTGTCCGCGGAACTGTTCTGACTTAAAAAAATGGTCCGCACTTCAAAAAAGTTTGAGAAACGCTGGTTTAAAGTTTATGAAACAAATTTTATTTTAAAAGTTTGGGATGAGAAACTTTTAGAACATCTTGCATATCTGCATGAGGACAGGCAACAAGAAGGGTTTGTAACTTCCGAGTATTATCATTGCACTCTGACGAATGGAACACATTGAGAGGTTTGCAAATTATATCCTCACCTGTAGTCTAGAAGATCGACGGGCTTTTCCAGTCTTGCTGACTCTTCCTGCCATACCAGAACGCGATGCAATTGTCCGACGCATTGTTACATCACCAGACGTCCCGGCCTGTAGATAAGCTGCAATTTTGGGTTTTGAAATTGACATCAGTCTCTTGTACAGGTCGATTTTCCCTTTCAAAGCCTTCCGCGCAGATCGGTTCTCATCTGATGATTCTCCACTCTCTGTAGGAGCAGCGAGAATATATAGGCCTACTCAAATTTTCGAAGTGACTTTCTCTTTCACGTACACTTACTTAGCACTTGATTTAGATCACTCTGTTTAGAATGTTATTATAGGCCAGTGATCTTGACATCGTGCGCGGGCATCAAGCGCTAAATATGGAAAGAGGAAGGGTTGTGTATATGAATAAGCAGCCTTTTGGATTAAGAAAACAGTGGTGCACAAACTTCAAACGGAACGTGAAATTTTATGTCGTTATTTATATATCGTTTCTTTCTGTTTGATATTATATATAGCCTATATATATATATATATATATATATATATATATATATATATATATATATATATATATATATATTGTCTGTAAAACAAAAGTACTAATATCAATTTCTTAATATTGCAGTTGTATTTTAAATGTTAATAACATAATAAAGATTTAAGAAGAAATATTCACATAAATTCCATAGTAGTAAAACTATACTGTATTAAATGGATGAAACACATCATTCATAAAGACATTGATATCCCCAAAAAATGGACTGAGTAGGCCTATGACATGATAAGTTGGAATTGATATTGATGGTACCTTTAGCCTTACAAAAGTAATCAATAAACGAATCAAAACAATATTACAGTACAAAGCAAAGTTACCTAGGTGCTGTATATGTTTTAAGTGTAACTAATATTCCATAACAAAACTCTTATCCCATTATGCTTGGGTTCCCTCTAGTGGCCTACCCCATGCACTGCGTCATATAAAAATGTTAAATGTTATGTTTTATTTAACGACGCTCGCAACTGCAGAGGTTATATCAGCATCGTCGGATGTGCCGAAATTTTGTCCCGCAGGAGCACTTTAACATGCCAGTAAATCTACTGACATGAGCCTGTCGCATTTAAGCACACTTAAATGCCATCGATCTTTCCCGGGATCGAACCCGCAACCTTGGGCATGGAAGGTCAGCGCTGTACCAACTCGCCAACCAGGCCGACTGCGTCATATATACAGACGTGGACAAATTATTAACAAAATTGACAATTTTTATGATAATTCTGTTTACAAAATATGATTTTCCAATTTAGGCTACAGTTGACAATTTTGCATATTTCTATCATTACAGTAGACAAATATGCAAAAATGTCAACTGTAGTTTAAATTAGAGAGTTAAATTTTGTAAAAATATATAATAAAAACCTTCAATTTTGTTAATAATTTGTAAATTAGCAAAAATGTCAACTACAGTCTAAATTCAAAAGTCAAATTTTGTAAAACTATAAAATAAAAATCTTCAGTCTTGCTAATAATTTGGGAAGATCCAAAATGTCAACTGTATTCCAAATTGAAGAATCGAATTTTGTAAAAATATATAATAAAAACCTTCAGTTTTGCTAATAATTTGTAAATATGCAAAAATATCAAATGTAGTCCAAATTGAAGAGTTAAATTTTCTAAAAATATACAATACAAATCTTCAATTTTGCTAATAATTTGGAAATACGCAAAAATGTCAACTGTAGTCTAAATTATAGAAGAATCATATTTTGTAAAAATATATAATAAAAATCTTCAGTTTTGCTAATAATTTGTCCACGTCTGTATTATATATATGACATATATATAATATGCGTCATATATATTAAGTTATATAATTTAACTTGTATATATGACAATGGCACAATGTCCATAAATGTGCAGAGGTGCACTCGTTTTGAGTAACTAACTGGCCGGGATACGACGGCGTAAGCGCCGCCTTAAATCACTAAGCGATTATGTTTCGCATATCATATGTACTTCGGTACATCATAATAAGTTAAGTTACAATATATGTGCAATGCAATGTTTTTTTATTCATAATTTGGAAAATGTAGGAGACGTACTGTAAAATCATTGCGAACGAAAGTAATTTACATGTAGGCCTACTGTATTTAAGGTAACCCATGAGTGAAATTTGTAAATCCGAAACTATTCAGTCAATCCTTATGAAATTTTTACCACACATATTCATTGATTGCAATAAAAAGCTGAGAAAGTTTCATCCTCCTAGAGCAAACAGTTTCTGAGTAATAAAATATTTACTATTTTTTATAACTACGCTACAAATTGCCCCCTGCGTTGTAATTTTATTTGAAATGTTTTGATTTTTGTTCAGGACATCCCCCATGCATATGGTTCTTTAATTTGCTATCAAGTTCTTGTGTAATGTTATTAATTTGACTTGTGGAATTTTTTTCTTTTGTGATATTGCATTTTTCACTCATGGCTTACCTTAAGGTGTTCTTTGAACCGGACTGTGATAATTGATATGAGCTGCTGGTATGAAAATATAAACGACTCGGAATGTTATCGCATCTCATTCACGCAGTTTACACAAAGAATATTGGCTCCCCTATTGGGATTGTCTTCGAGGTCGCTGCCTCCGACTGTTGGAGAGTGTAGAGTTGTGTATTAGGTCTAACTGTAGCAAGCAAATTGATCAGGTGATGGTGTAAAATAGCATAAAATTTCGAAGACGTTTCTTAGATAAGTCTAACATAAAAGACGGAACTTAATTGAAGCTCTAATCCTATATTTTACTGTAACAAAACTTAAAATTACGTACCTTTCTCCATGATGAAGACTTGAATACTGCACACTAGATCACTAGACTGTGGTACATATGTGACAACTTTCACTGCAAAACTGAGTCTGGAAATAATTTGAACGAATCATTGTACAGTAGCCAATCGTTGTTTAGTATATCACGACACGTAGAGTCTAATTGTTTGCGATAACTGATGTCAACTGGCATTGTTATATTTCAAAGTACTCTGTAGGAGACTATGGCTGTTAACTCCCAGCCCAATAGTTATAGTCGGCAAGTAATATAGGCCGGGCTTATCATTTCCCACTTTCTTGCTACTCCATCGCTATACATAGACCTGAGTTAGGCCTATATAGACATCTTGCATGCTACGCCTTCGCCGCGATCCAGGAAATAAGCCTCCTACGCCAAAGCAATATAAATAGGTCTGTCGTTGTGTACGGAGTTCATAGGCGGAGAGAGACCCTTTCCTTGGGGGAGGGGATGCAAAGCAGAACTACAGAATCCCGATATAATGAGGTTACAGGGATATCATTTACTTACTTCCCTGTTATACTGTCCAAATTTCACGAGATGATCCCTGCGAGGGAAGTGTAATCCTTGCGTTGTAAGAGGAGAGAGTAAGAAAGTAACTCGGCGTCCTTGAAGGAGCAGGTAGCTGGGGTGATGTCATTGGCCGGCTGTGACAAACAAAACTCAGTCAATGGCCGATCTGTTTCGTTTTGGGCGTAAGTTATAAGAGTGGAGGATAAACTCACATTCCTTGCTCGCATCTTCTCGTGAAATGCGGACAGTAGCTTGACCGTGGTACAGTATATCGGTATGTGATCATTAAATAAAAGTATTTTTGGGGTGCATGATTCTTATAATGTTATAGGCCTAGTTTGACAACTTCAAGTCCACATCTGTGGTGTAACAATCAGCGCGTCTGGCCACGAAACCAGGTGGCCTGGGTTCGATTCCCGGTCGGGGAAAGTTACCTGATTGAGAGTTTTCCAGGGTTTTCCCTCAACCCAATATGAACAAATGCTGGGTAACTTTCGGTGCTGGACCGCGGACTCATTACACTGGCATTATCACCTTCATATCATTCAGACGCTAAATAACCTGAGATGTTGATACAGCGTCGTAAAATAAGAGCGAGAACCCGAAGATTCATTGCCACCCTCACATAAGCCCGCCATCGGTCCCTACCGTAAGCAAGATTAATCCAGTCCCTACTATCATATCCCACCTCCCTCAAATCCATTTTAATATTATCCTATTATCTACGTCTTGGTCTCGCCGAAGGTCGTTTTCCCCTCCGGCCTTCCAACTAACTCTCTATAAATATTTCTGGAATCGCCTATGCGTGCTACGTGCCCTGCCCCTCTCAAACGTCTGGATTTAAGGTTCCTAATTATGTCAGGTGAAGAATACAATGCGTGCAGTTCTGCGTTGTGTAACTTTCTCCATTTTCCTGTAACTTCATGCCTCTTAGCCCCAAATATTTTCCTACACACATTATTCTCGAACACCTTAGTCTCTGTTCCCATCTCAAAGTGAAAGTCCAAGTTTTACAACCGTACAAAACAATCGGTAATAGGTCTATAAGTGAACTGTTTTATAAATTCTAACTTTCAGATTTTTTGAGAGCAGACTGGATGACAAGAACTTCTGAACTGAGTAGACTTACTTACTTACTTACAAATGGCTTTTAAGGAACCCGAAGGTTCATTGCCGCCCTCACATAAGCCCGCCAGCGGTCCCTATCCTGTGCAAGATTAATCCAGTCTCTATCATCATACCCCACCTCCCTCAAATCCATTTTAATATTATCCTCCCATCTACGTCTCGGCCTCCCTAAAGGTCTTTTTCCCTCCGGTCTCCCAACTAACACTCTATATGCATTTCTGGATTCGCTCATACGTGCTACATGCCCTGCCCATCTCAAACGTCTGGATTTAATGTTCCTAATTATGTCAGATGAAGAATACAATGCGTGCAGTTCTGTGTTGTGTAACTTTCTCCATTCTCCTGTAACTTCATCCCGCTTAGCCCCAAATATTTTCCTTAGCACCTTATTCTCAAACACCCTGAACCTATGTTCCTCTCTCAGAGTGAGAGTCCAAGTTTCACAACCATACAGAAGAACCGGTAATATAACTGTTTTATAAATTCTAACTTTCAGATTTTTGGACAGCAGACTGGATGATAAGAGCTTCTCAACCGAATAATAACACGCATTTCCCATATTTATTCTGCGTTTAATTTCCTCCCGAGTGTCATTTATATTTGTTACTGTTGCTCCAAGATATTTGAATTTTTTCACATCTTCGAAGGATAAATCTCCAATTTTTATATTTCCATTTCGTACAATATTCTGGTCACGAGACATAATCATATACTTTGTCTTTTCGGGATTTACTTCCAAACCGATCGCTTTACTTGCTTCAAGTAAAATTTCCGTGTTTTCCCTAATCGTTTGTGTATTTTCTCCTAACATATTCACGTCATCTGCATAGACAAGAAGCTGATGTAACCCGTTCAATTCCAAACCCTGCCTGTTATCCTGAACTTTCCTAATGGCATATTCTAGAGCAAAGTTAAAAAGCAAAGGTGATAGTGCATCTCCCTGCTTTAGCCCGCAGTGAATTGGAAAAGCATCAGATAGAAACTGACCTATACGGACTCTGCTGTATGTTTCACTGAGACACATTTTAATTAATCGAACTAGTTTCTTGGGAATACCAAATTCAATAAGAATATCATATAATACTTCCCTCTTAACCGAGTCATAAACCTTTTTGAAATCTATGAATAACTGATGTACTGTACCCTTATACTCCCATTTTTTCTCCATTATCTGTCGAATACAAAAAATCTGATCAATAGTCGATCTATTACGCCGAAAACCGCACTGATGATCCCCAATAATTTCATCTACGTACGGAGTTAATCTTCTCAAAAGAATATTGGACAAAATTTTGTACGACGTCAACAAAAGTGATATTCCTCGAAAGTTACCACAGTTGGTTTTGTCCCCCTTTTTAAAAATAGGTACAATTATGGACTCCTTCCATTGTTCTGGTACAATTTCCTTTTCCCAAATAGCAAGTACAAGTTTATAAATTTCGCTATATAATGCACTCCCACCCTCTTGTATTAATTCTGCTGGAATTTGATCGATACCTGGAGACTTGTACTTTTTCAGATTTTCTATCGCAATTTCGACTTCTGAAAGCGTGGGTTCGGGTATAAATGGCTCAGCAGTTTGTATTTCAATTTCGTCCCGATCATTTCTATTTGGCCTATGTACATTTAGTAGTTGCGCAAAATAGTTTTTCCATCTGTTTAGGATTGATGGAGAGTCTGCAAGCAAGTCACCATTCTCATCCTTGATCACGTTTACCCTTGGCTGATATCCGTTCTTAAATTCCTTTATACCCTTATATAAATCTCGAATGTTTTTATTCTTACTATTTGTTTCTACCTCATTCAGTTTTTCCTTCAAGTAACCTCTCTTTTTATTCCTAAGTGTACGACTTGCTTCCCGTCTTTCATTGAAATAATTATCTCTCTTCTCCTCAACTGGATCCTGTAAGAATTTCAATTTTGCCTGTTTCCTTCTTTCTACTACCATGCAACAATCTTCATCAAACCACGGTTTCTTTATCTATGTCTCGGCCTCCCCGAAGGTCTTATTCCCTCCGGTTTTCCAACTAACACTCTATATGCATTTCTGTATTCGCCCATACGTGCTCCATGCCCTGCCCATGTCAAAAGTCTGGTTTTAACGTTTCTAATTATGTCAGGTGAAGAATACAATGCGTGCAGTTCTGCGTTGTGTAACTTTCTCCATTCTCCTGTAACTTCATCCCTCTTAGCCCTAAAAACTTTCCTAAGCATCTTATTCTCAAACACCCTTATCCTATGTTCCTCAAAGTGAGAGTCCAAGTTTCGCTGACCCTCTCTATGAATTTGAAATAAGTTAATTATTTTTTGGCTTATGTCCTAGGCCTATAGTCCCGTCGCTCTAATTACCGGCAGCCAATCACGTTGCAGGTCGGCTACATTTAAAGGTGTGCGTCTTGTGGTTCGCTGATGAAGATGTAAAGCATTTCCTAAAGCTGGATAAATATTTAATATATAATTGCCCGCCATTTTGGCTCTTTCGTTGGCATTCGCAATAAGCACACGAGGACGTTATTTGCCCCTGAATTATTTGCTGAAATACAGGGCGTCTGATTTATTATCATAGGAGCTACGACATGATAGGCCTAATGTTTAACTGTGTGGCAAATATATCCCTTGTCTGGTAGCTCGGCAACGAAAGAACAAAAATAGCGAACGATACTACCTACCTACACTTTATAGAGCCATGACTCCCTAAGACGTAAGCAAAAAGGAGTCACGCCGGAAATAACAGCGTCGCGACTATAGTTCATTCTTCACACGAGGAATCTCTTTCGAAATAATTATTTGGAGATAAATTTTTAAGGGGGACACCCCTGCCTTTCTTAGTTGAGGTGGCAGAAATTGTTTTGTCTCCTCCAAAGTCAGCACTTGTGACATGAATGTTTGGGGACAATGGGTTTCATATATATATATATATATATATATATATATATATATATATATATATATATATATATATATATAGTGAATTCTCTGTGATCCGTTGCTATGTCGTCCGTCCGCTTCGTCGTCCGGCATTCACGTGACTTCACAGGCCACGCCTTACTGTAGGACGGTACGGAACATAGTTAACTATCCCTGCATCGTCTGCATAATTTATGTGGGTAAATTTGATAAGAAAGTATTTGCGAACATTTGAATAATACAGTAATTATACCACCGATTATAGTAGTTACAATCAGTATATTCTTAAACATTTTATATACACAAACAGAATAAACTTAAATTTCTTCATCTGAAAAAATAAAAACGCATGAATTTTCTGGAAATAAATTGAGAGAATATTACGCATTTCTACAAAGCAAAATGAACTTCGTTACATGTTAACCAATTATAATGTAAAAATACTTGCATACAATATAGGCCTACAGCATCTGTTGTGCACACAATAATAACTTATTTCTTTATTAAAACTAAACAGACAAATGAGAATATCCTGAAGAAGAGATTGCTGTGCTTGAGCCCCATAAAACATATACGGTATGTTCTTTTCGGTAGACTCTAGATATTTAAACCGGTTTCGTCACAATTGTATATGTGCTGGGGAAATAATTCTAGTTTACTCATCAAATCTCGGAATGTAGTTTTATATTTTTCAGCTGCAGCGGTATCAGATGACATCCGCTCTCCACAAATTACCAGCGGACGAACACCATACTTTTTCCTCCACATTAACAACCACCCATCACTAGCACAGAAATTATCGCATCCATGTTTCTTATGCATATCAAGCGCTTTCTTTTTCACAATCGGGCCAGATATTGGAGTACCTTTCCTTCTTTGTTCTTGAAACCATAGAAACAGTTCCTTATCGTATTTGAAAACACTAGGCTGCTTCAATGCACGGCGCTTGTCATTAGAGCTCGTGGATGCGCAATATTCTTCCAGTGCAGCCCGATTACGCCTCCAGTCATGAATTGTACTTCTTGGGATAGCAGAAATAGTTTCCCCTTCATCCAGTCGCTTCAAAATATCCAGTTTGTCTTTTAAAGAATAACTGAAATTCGAGCGTTTATCAGTAAATGTCTTAGAAAGCATGGTGAATTTCTTCCACATATAACCTGTGCTTGACTGAAAGCACGACGGGATTGCAAGTAGGGGGAGGAAAAAATTACATGGCGGGGAGGAAGAAGGTACTTACCGTATTGTGAGTAGCCAATAATAATTGTCTACCCTACTGTCCGGATGAGAGAGAAGTTACTGTATATATTTGTCTGTTTTTCGATTTCGCATCATGCTTACGAAAAGACAATTTTAATTGCCAACAATTTAATTTTTATTTTTCGTGGAATGCGCATCGTCATGCAATGCTGTCATGCAGGAAGTTCTCCCGAGAAGCAAGATAATGATAGGGGATGAGCTACCAATGAGATAGAAGCAAGGAGCGGGCGGTGATAGCTGACAGCATGTTATTGGCGCACATGTTAGTACTGGGGAGGGGTGGAACTAGAGGGGAAGGAACAAACTATAAACAAATTGTTTAACTGGTATTACAGTGTTGCCAACTGGACGGAAATTCCGTCGAAAGTGACGGAATTTCAATGTAGCGGACGGGAAAAGAATGACTTTGACGGATGACGGATTTTCTGGTGGTAATTACGATTTACATCGTCCTTTGACTTTTTTACCTGTTGTCTTTTGTAATTGTTTAATTTTTGTGGGAGCCTAGACCTACAAAGCACATCAACTGCAGATCTAGAGCAGATGATGTGTATGAAATATTATTATTATTATTTTAATCAAGATTGTTAAGGAAGTTGCGTTAATATTTCAAGAGTCCACTGCAAGATTGATGGATGTCATTTGAAATACATTTTGCAGGAGAAGCAATTGAAAGTTTGAAATGCTTAGCGCTCAAAGCTTAACTGTGATATTCCGATCATTACTGGACAATGACTATCAGTGTTAATGCCATATAACTCTCTATGTACATTCTATAGGTCTTAAGCCAGCGTTTCTCAAACTATGGTCCGCGGACCACCTGTGGTCCTCGATGTCTGCCCTTGTGGTCCTTCAAAAAAGGCAGAAGAAAAAATAAAACTCAAACAAATTGTATAGGCCTGTCACTCTATAGCTGGAAATCTCAGAGTTTGGAAATGACACATGGCAATTGCCTTTCACTTTTTCTCTAAGTAGTGACATTTCATGAAATTTATTACCCTATCCGTATACCGATTTTCCCACTCTACTCTAAGTAACAAAAGAGGGATTTAAAGCACTGTGAATGTGGTGTTTCTCGCCATCTTTTCCCTGCACATCTGGTGCCTGTAACCCAACCAGGGACCACATATATTCATAACAAAAGACCGGAACTTTTCATGTATTTATGACTTTCTTAATAGTTTTGCAGACATCCAGTCTGCACATTGAAATGGTCACGTACTGTACGTCGTACGCCAATAATAGGCTACAACTTTGAGGTCACAATTTGAAATTTATTTTCCAAGTAAATATGACGAATTTTCATGGGTTCGTGGTCACTTTCATTGTGATATTGAAACTAATAAACTTTCATTGAGTGAAAGAGAACAGTTAATTGAACTCTCGAATGAGACCGGACTTAAAATGAAATTCCAAGCGTAAGGTATGGTTAGAAAGAGAATATAGTGAATTGTACAATGGTGCTTTAGAGATTATAATTCAGTTTGCTTCTACATAGGCCTATATGTGTGAGAAATTGTTTTCATCACTAACTCTAATAAAAACAAAGTAGGCTACCGAAATCGACTCGATGTGTGTGACGATCTCAGACTTAAGCTTACCAGCATACGTCCAAATATAGAACAACTGTGCAAGAATCGGTAGGCTCCTCCATCTCATTAAAATGAGTACCAACATTTATTTATTTTTTTTTAGTTAATAAGTTAAAGATTATCCAAACTCTAATAGCCTTATTAAAGAAACAAAAATGAATTTTCTTCTACTAACATTATGTTAATTAGTTAATATTAATATTAAATTAATTTCAATTAACTAATTAATTCAATTTTAAAATATAAGTATATTAATATTATTATATACTACAAAATAATAAATTTGCTTTCGAAGGGAACAAGAGTAAGGTGGTCCGTGGAACTGTTCCGACTTAAAAAAGTGGTCCCCACATCAAAAAAGTTTGAGAAACGCTGTCTTAAACTATGCATTGACAGTCTTGGTTCATTTTCGACATGAAAGTGACATCCATCATTCTTGCAGTGGACTCTTCATTTGCTTTTATTTGTATATAGATACATTGAGAGGGTCTTACTCTTTTCTATTAATTTTGACGGATTCTGTCGGATTTTGAGGTGATAGATTCACGGGGATACAATTTATGTGTTGGCAACACCGCTGGTATATTTTCTTCTCATTAGCACAGGCTGTACTTATACAGGTTTTCTCGAATTCTTAGAATCAGCTATGACACTTTATCTGTGCTTTTCGCAACCGCTTGTGTGCGAGAAAAACGTAGTATTGATCGGCAGGGAAAGAAATCTCTGCGCATGCGTAGAACAACAATCGTTCCACGCCATCGCAATTCCAGAAGCATCACTCACTTTTGTATCTATGGTAGAAACATATTTATACACTTGTAATAGATTCACAGACTACTAGAATAAAATAAGAATAAAACAGAAAATTCTAAGATTATTGTCGGACAATCGGATATGTGCCCCTTCAGCTTTGTCGTCGTTCTTGGAAAAGTTAACGCCTGTACTCACTCCATTCCACCCGCTTTCCTCCCACCACGTTAAACAGCAAGCCACGAACCTTTCCGAATAGGGATGTTGCCAAACTTTCGCCAAACTGTGTCATAAATAACTGGTCCTCCATGCTACAATATTATTTCTTTCAATCAAATACATCTTGTATTTCTACATTTTTTAAACCTAAATCCCATGTCTCGGATCACTTTCCGTAGTTTTTCTCTCCAACCTTGGAAATTATTGCTCCTCTCGCAAGCTACAGTAATTTCTTCGATGTTGAAACTTCTTTCTGAACGGTATAAAATTCTTGTATCTTTCTTCTTAAAATACATCGGTTAATATTATCTACAATAAATAATTAAAAGTTCCCTTGGTCTCTTCTTCTCTGGTGATTCTAGTTTTTAATCTCCTGCACAGACTCCCTCTCTCCTGATTTTCTTTATTAGGAGTTCTGACCTGTCTATATAAATTACATAAAATTTTCTATTATTAGTATTAGTTAAGTAAGTAATTTTAATACGTAATCAATTAAAATAAAATAAGCCTAACCTGTGATATCAGTTGCTCTCTTCGTTGCCTGATTTATAGGAAACAGATATTGACCTGTTTGTTTCTCTTCATCGCAAAATGCTATTACGTACTTGCTTAATAATATTTCTTTCGCCACTTCGTGCTACAGTATTCATGTTGAGTTGACAACACTGGACTGCAAGTGCTAATATTGTAAACTGTCCCGCAAGAAGACCAAAATTGTGAGTAGTAGGGGACAGAAAGGGAGAGAGATAGAAAAGAGAGAGATAGGAATGCAGGGACAGAAATGAATTACCGAGGCTGAGAAGGAATTAGGGTTCAGTTCGCATATCTTACGGGGGCACAGATCCGATTGTCGGACTATAACTTATAAAGCCTACTTTCCTTTTACAAATAATTTAACTCCTCTGCCGAAACCAACGCTAACCGTGTGCATTTTTGTAGAAAGTTGCAGTGAGACATTCCCTCTCCACTCTGACTTCATAGGAGCAGCGCATAAGTAAGGCCTATCTCTAACACTAGGTATAATCGTACGCCATTTTAATTCTTTCGTTGTCGTTTGCAGCTAACAGACGAGGACGTCATTTTCCGCTCCGTTAAGAATTTATGATGTCGTAGCTCCTAAGATAGTTAATCAGTCGCGCTGTAGGCTAATTTTTATGGTTAATAGTTCAATGCCTAATGAAAGCATAGAAAAAATCAAATTCAAAACATTTTTGAATAGTGAGAAGTACGTAACTTCGAAATGATCTGTAAAGCATAGACATTTACAGTTTCAAGAGTTTGTAATCGACCAACTTTTTCATTTTTCGCTTTAGATCGGCGGTCAAAACGAGAGAAATGTTCAAGAGGAATGCAAAATTACTTTAAAAGGTGGTCCCTACTCAAAATCCTTACTGGTTTTCGATTTAAGGCGAGCTAAACGAACGAGAGTTTTCTCTTGACGGAGGACTCACGACTCAACATTTTTACTTTCTTTTGACCAGACAAAGAGTGTAGAGCAGCGGTAACCAAAACTCGAGCTGCAGTGATTGCAGACAGTCTCTGAAGTAAGGAGACGGAGGAAAGGTGCTTGGCATGAAGACTAAAACCAGTGGTGGTTCCTGTACTGACATCTTGATCAGTCCTGCGGATAAAAGTCTCAAGCTTTGCCGTATCAGTAATGTTACTGCTGTCATCAAGAGCCAGTGAACAATAGGGTAAATTGTGGTCCGTTGGACAGTCGGGCATGTTGGACACTTAATACTTTAACGTGTTACCTCGCCACTTGTGGGCACCACATTCTGCTAGAAGGCAATTACGGAAGTAGCTCCTCTCGTGGCTACTTCCGTCATTGCCTTCTAGCAGAATGTGGTGCCCACAAGTGGCGAGGTAACACGTTAAAGTGCAAAGTGTCCAACATGCCCGACTGTCCAACAGACCCTAATTTACCCTATACGATTTTTCTTGCTTCTTTTTTTAACCTTCCTCTTGAATATAATCAGAAATTTTCTAAAATTTTCTCTCGATACTTACTTACTTAACTTGCTTTTAAGGAACCCAGAGGTTCATTGCCGCCCTCACATAAGCCCGCCATCGGTCCCTATCCTGGTCAAGATTAATCTATTCTCTATCATCATATCCCACCTCCCTCAAATCCATTTTAATATTATCTTCCCATCTACGTCTCGGCTTCCCTAAAGGTCTTTTTCCCTCCGGCCTCCCGACTAACACTCTATATGCATTTCTGGATTCGCCCATACGTGCTACATGCCCTGCCCATCTCAAACGTCTAGATTTATTGTTCCTAATTATGTCAGGTGAAGAATACAATGCGTGCAGTTCTGTGTTGTGTAACTTTCTCCTTTCTCCTGTAACTTCATCCCTCTTAGCCCCAAATATTTTCCTAAGCATCTTATTCTCAAACACCCTTAACCTATGTTCCTCTCTCAAAGTGAGAGTCCAAGTTTCACAACCATAAAGAACTCGATATTTGGACGAGAAATTGCAGTTTTTCAAAATTAAAAACTTCTTATGGACAAGTTATTTAAGCTATTTTAATCATTACTCTTTTGAGAAATTCTGTTCTATTAAAAGGCTTTAAAGCACGAGGAATTTCAAACCCCATTAGAGAGCTGACTTCCTTACATGTATTTATCTCCTTTTTCTCTTCTGGCTATGATTTAAAACATGTCAGTTCCTGGCGTTTAACAGTTCGTTGACACGAAATATTGAATAATTTTTTCTAGAATAGCATTATTAAATTAATAACTAATACATAGTTACCCTCATCTAAAGATTAAGAAGATTAAAATTGAGATAAAACCTAATCATTTTATCCTTCTATGGAGAGTATCTAAAAATATCAATATTTATGCACGTACAGAAGAATTATAGAAACACATACTTAGTGGTCAATAATAATAATAATAATAATAATAATAATAATAATAATAATAATAAATTATTCAGCGTGGCAATTAATGTTTCTATATAAGCTTACTCCTAATTGTACCGTTGAGCAAAGCAAACATATTACATTTTGTCCGACAGAACAAGAAAAAAGTTCTCATTCTTTACGAAACCGCCTCTTACTGCTTGTAGAGACAGAGTTTGTAGAGCGATATGATACCGCCACTGCTTGCCTTCAGTACGTGAATGAAACACACAGCAATGTACAGGAAACTCCTCGTACCCGTTTGAATGTCTGCGATTGCACGATGTAATCACGACACCAGCTTTGGTCACCGCTGGTGTAGAGTAATTCATTGCAGCATTTAAGGAATATTAGGCCTATTCGAACATATAACTTAGACTACCTACTACAAAACAACCTGATTAATTGTCCCGAGTTCTCTCGAAAGAAGGATCAATTTTCTCAGCCTGTTTCTTCGCCTCGCCTGGAACTGCGTATACCAAGGTCAGAATAAATTAAAACGATGCAATATTGGAGTTCAGTCTCTAAGCACCTAAGATGTGACTGGAGGCAGGCATATTGACAATTCCTTTGTCGGAGTTGCAGTGGCCAGATGAGATAAGAAGTGTTAAAGCAGAAGGCAGCAGCATGAAATTAGCATCAGCCAAGAGCAGCCGCTACAAAGCTCTGCTTTCACTATCCCCTCTTCCTGCGCGCTCCAAGTTATTACCAACGGCTACGGCTCGCTCTCTCTCTCGCTCTCTCTCTCTATCTCTCTCTATATCTATATATATCTCTATATATCTATAACTCTATATCTCTATATATCTATAAACTTATCTCTATATCTCTCTATATATCTTATCTCTATCTGTCTATATCTCTAAATCTATATCTCTGTAGCTCTCTATATATCTATATCTCTATATACCTCTCTCTATATCGCTCTATATCTCTCTATCGCTCTATTTCTTTCTATCTCTCTATCTCTCTCTACCTATCTCTCTATCTATCTCTATATATATACTTAACTTTATATATATATATATATATATAACTTATATATATATATCTCTATATCTCTCTATCTATCTCTCTATATCCCTCTATCTATCTCTCTATATCCCTCTATCTATCTCTCTATATCCCTCTATCTATCTCTCTATCTCTCTCTATATCTCTATATCTCTCTATATCTCTCTATCTCTCTCTGTCCCTCTATCTATCTCTCTATATCTCTCTATCTATCTCTCTATATCCCTCTATCTATCTCTCTATATCTCTATCTCTCTATATATCTCTATCTATCTCTCTGTATCTCTCTATCTATCTCTCTGTATCCCTCTATCTATCTCTCTATATCTCTCTATCTATCTCTCTATATCCCTCTATCTATCTCTCTGTATCTCTCTATCTATCTCTCTATATCCCTCTATCTATCTCTCTATATCTATCTATCTCTCTATATCCCTCTATCTATCTCTCTATATCCCTCTATCTCTCTCTATATCCCTCTATCTATCTCTCTATATCTCTCTATCTATCTCTCTATATCCCTCTATCTATCTCTCTATATCCCTCTATCTATCTCTCTATATCCCTCTATCTATCTCTGTATATCTCTATCTATCTCTCTATCTCTCTATATCCCTCTATCTATTTCTCTATATCTCTCTATCTCTACATATCTCTCTATCTATCTATCTCTCTATCTCTCTCTATCTATATCTCTCTATCTCTCTATCTCTCTATATCTCTCTCTATTTATCTCTCTATATCTCTCTCTATCTAAATCTCTATATCTCTCTCTATCTCTCTATATCTCTCTATCTCTCTCAGTTATCTCTCTCTATCTCTCTGAGTTATATCTCTCTATCTCTATCTAAGTTATATCTCTCTATCTATCTCTATCTCTCTCTAGGCCTATATCTCACTATATATCTCTATCTCTCTCTAAATCTCTCTATCGTACTGTACATATCTTATCTCTGTAGCTTCATCACACGCTTCAATTAATTAGGTTTGTCTAGATAATTATCCTATAATTTAAATATTTGAGGAGTGTGTTGACTAGGCCTATATGTTTTAACTTGCTCTTTTTTTAAATTCATGCACACACAATCGCCGTCAATCTTTAATTTTAATATAATTTCATTTTATTTTATTCCGAAGTTATCAGATAATCAGCCCCTATTTCGAACATTTAATAAACCTAATGAATAGAGGTTTTAATTCAGTCCCTTTTGAAATGCATGCATGTTCTACACTCACACACGTAAAAAAGAGATACAAGGCCTACAGCTTGATTTGGGGATTTTAGCCCTTGCAGAAATTGAGTAGGCCTAGATAGACGAGCGAGTTACTCATCACAACTGGAGAAGCACGGACGGGCTGGGTCGCACAGGTCAGGCCGCACAGTCATAACATAAACACTTCCATCTTATCATGACGTGGTACACTCCAACTCAGAAATCACTGTAGACTACTATAGGGTAAACATTGGTAATTTCGTGGCAGTGGTTATTTCGTGATACTCTTTCTTTGCTCTTTTGTGAATTAACCAGTGGTGTTACGAGATCCAAATTTCCGCCAAGGGATTGCATATGTTGTCCAGTTTCCAGAAACATACAGCTAAGCTTTGTGTGACTGTTGTAGTTGCTTCAGTGAGCTTTTATGTTTGGATAGAGCAAGTTTGCGACGACTTCTCAGGCGTACAAATTTTGTTGATGTTATAGACTTATTACTAAAGGTAAGCATATGATATTTGGTACCAAGATTTATTCTATCTTCATGAAATTTTAGGAAATGTTTTTGGAATTTTAGATACATCTGTAGTCGTCATATCGGCTTAGCTTTACTGATAGATATCTTAGCTGTTTGAGGCGAAATTTTGTTGAGCATTAAGTGTTACATTTTATACTATTTTAAAAATTGTATTACAATAGGAATTTTAGAAATCGGAAGACAAGATCTGATAACAAAAAAAAAAAACGGAGACGCAATGGGTTCAGTGTCGCTTCTGTTTGAATTGTTATCATGCTAAGTGTCAATGATAAGTGCGAGATGACTTACTTGCAAGAATTGTAACAGAAGATGGAACATGGCTCCACATTTTGGACCGGAGACAGAGCCAGACAATGGAGTGGCATCATGTAAACTCGCCAAATAAATATAAATTAAAAAGTACACCTTCGGCAGGACACGTTATGGCTACTGTGTTTTTCGATTCAGAAGGACTCTTGCTTGTGGACATCATGCCACACGGAACCACCATTAATTCTGACGGGTATGTTGCAAATCTCAAGAAACTTCTAGTTCGACTGAGTCGTGTTCGACGACATCGGGAGAAGTAGGATGTTCTGCTATTGCACGACAACGCACAGCCATATGTCAGTCACAAGACCACAGACCATATCAGAAAATTCGGATAGATAACACTGAAACAACCGCCTTACAGTCCTGAACTGGTACTGTGCGATTACCATCTCTTTGGTAAACTGAAGGATCCCTTCGCGGAACGAGGTTAGAAGATGACTCCCTTGTGCATGCTGCTAAAGAGTGGCTCAGACGTGTTGGTCCAGACTTTTACCGTGCTGGTCTACAGGCCCTCGTTCCTAGGTTACGTAAGGCAGTTGAAAGGGACGGGGATTATGTGGAAAAGTGACATTTTGTTCCTTAAGGATGCATCTACACTTTGTGAAAATAGCAAAGCTGTAGGATAAAAATACAATTTTTAAACAAACGTTATGCATTACTTTTGGAGTTACCCTAGTAGTATAGGCTATAGTAAAGTCCGTAACAAAAGTGTTCACCCTTTCAGGGCAAAGAAGATCCCCTTTTCAATTTCAATTTTTACTTTGATTTCATTCTTATTATGTGTTGATTTGTATTTCTATGTTTTCTTGCTATGAATATTAGACGGGATTACGATGTTTGAAATCTTGTAACAATAAATGAGAATTTCATTTGACTTTAATGAATTTTTCCACAATTATTCTACCTCTCACGAAATTACCAATGCAATATGACGAAATTACCAAGGTTATCACGAAATAACCAGCCTTTCACCTTAAGTTGTAAAAGTGGTTTTTGGCACATATTCAAGAACGTATCCAATCTTTTATGTCTCCAGATTTGTACAGCAAGTTATCGTCTTTTAAATGAAAAAATCGGAATAAGGACATATTTACACATTTGCATTTTAAATTAGTTTTCATGAAATTATCACGAAATTACCAAGGTTTACCCTACATGTGCCCTTCGCCATGAATCCCTGAAAGTTTGTAACACCACCTCGGAAACACCCTGAATAGTTAATTTAATTAATAATTAACATTTTTGAGCTTCCGAAGGTCTATATTCCTCTAAAAATAATAAATAAATTAATTTCCAATTTATTTTTATTCTGAAAATTAAGGCAAATATAGACACCAAATATTTAAATAGGAACAAAGAGCACAAATTGGCAAAAAAAAAAGGCCCTATCACTTCTAAATGCCCCGAAACTCATTTCGTTATTTGATTTATTTTACGACACTTTATCAACTGCGATGATTGTCTAGCGTATGAGTGATATGAAGATGATAATGGGTCATTCCGTGCAAAAAAGGTATGTTTTTGAATCATGATGTCTCAGAAGTTAAAAATATTGTAGTAGGTTATTTTGTATGTTCTAAATATGAATTTCAAGCAATACTAAGGTAATTCCGGGAGAGTTGCCCCACTTAAAGTTTTTATCGTTTAAAAATTAAACAAACCAAAGCAGATATTTTATTCATGTGTTATAGCAAGTGAAATACATTAAAGTTTTATGTAAAATATGAAACAATCGATAATTCGTACACAATAAGTGGTAAAATAAAAATTAATCAGATACGATATCACTGCAATATACACACATATAGGGGAGAGATGCCCCGCTGTTGCAATTCCCAAATAACACTATTAATTTGATAAATAACACTCTAAATAATTTTGCTTATTTTATTTTTGCAATAAGTTCATTTTCTGAACTCGTTTTTCAGTGCGACCACACATATGGCACTTAGCCCACATGTTATGGAACTTCTTGCAGAAAAGTCACTGAATCCAATCAACAACTTCCTTCATTTGATAAAATGTTCAAGGCACTCAACAAAGTAGAAACTATCTACTTTGTTTCATTTGACGACACTCGCTTCATATTTTCTCCAAAAGTGTCTTCTATATCTACTAGATTTTGAAGAAATTGACTTTGAGCTTTTTGGAACTAGGAGGCTTTCAAAGATGGTATTTCCATTTTTATCTCCACCTGTAACGCGTTCTACCGATCGCTTTCTTTTCTTCACAGCAAAAGATATTGCTGGCACATAGTTTATTTCATGAAGGGATTTGAAGGGAGTCGCTGTCGCTGAATTTTCCATTGTGACACTTGAGCCGAAATTACAACTTCTTATCCCGTTATCATTAGAACTTGTAGCCGATAAAGTTTTCTCTTCTTTGAGATTTCCTGAAGAGGCACAGAAAGGAATTTTTACAGCTGTGTTGTTGATTGATGCATCATAAATATTGAAGAGGTGCTCAGGAACTGCATCTGGATTGAAAGGATAGAAACCTCTGGCTCGAAATCCAAATGACCTCTCTATTACTACCAACGCAGGTTTCTAGATGGATAGTCAGGCTTGCTTTTTATAAGCTATCCATTGCTGTGATTCTCTTCTTGAAATAATGCTTGAGAGACTTAAAATGTTAGCGATCAAGAGATTGAAGTGCCTGAGTTGCATAGGTTGGTAGGCAAACAATTGTGATTCATTATCCTCATTCTAGCATTTTATGTTATGTAAATGTGCTGAATGTTCATCCAAAATTAAGATAATCTTGCCAGGATTCTTTCTTGGAGTAAAATTTTCCTTCAATCGCTTCATAAATAATTCTGATGGAACATAGGACGATTTTGGATTCATATAAACCCCCGTTTCTGCTAGGAATCCGTCAGAAAACTTCCATTTTTCTTCTCAAACATTGCCGGTGGAAGAAATGTTCCCTCGGAATTATAACATGTTATGACAGAATTACTTCCACCTTTTTCGCTTGAAGTTAAGACTTGAACATTTTTGGATCGCTTTTTCTGAACCACTTTTCCTTCTAAATTTGTTTAGTTGGATGCCACTTTCCTCTATTTTATGTGGCTTTTCTACAAATTGCCTTCACATAGAGTTGTTTCCAGTAGGTCAAAATACTGCTTGTCTCGACATTCCTTGACCTCTTCAGAGAGATGGATGATCCTTCTGACTGCCTGACAGGTAACTCAAGGTTTCGCTCTAGGAAGAATTGCAGCCATTGGATGTTTCTTGAAGACTCCACTAGATTTCAGTCGGTTGATTGTTCTCTAAATAATTCCATAACAATGTGATGCTTCATTAATTCCCAATTCCCCAAAAAGTTACAGTAAGATCGAAGAAATCTCTGGGATTGCATTGACTAACGTTTGGTCGTGAAATGTGTCTTTCAAACACAACTTTGGACATCCCTTAAAATTTTGAAGGCCGTCAACTTTGGGCACCTATTGAAAATGTCGCTCCAACAAATTTAGAATACCGGTATTCCTTAAAATGTTAATGGATTTCAACTTTGAACACCTCTTGAAAATATGTGATCCTCTAGCAAGTTTTGGTCACCCTTTAAAACTATTGGCCTCTAATATACAATAATTGTATTCTAATATAATAATTCAATTAAAATTCCAATAAATTCAGCAAGGACACTAATAATAATTAGTTATGTACCGTAATATCACTCTTAAGTACATGGGGCGTCTCTCCCTCAAACAGGTGGGGTATCTCTCCCTTTAGCATGACCAGTACGCCCTATGTATTTAAGGGTAACCGTAATGGACAATTACTTATTTTTTTTTTTAGAATGGAGTACAATGCAGGTACTTGTCAAATATATTGGATTAAGAAACATATACATAGCCATTATCCCAATTACGAATTTTGAAAAATTGTAAATATTATAACAAAGCCTAGGAAAAACAGCATTTCCTTTTCCTATTCATTTTTCACACAAAAAAAAACCGTCACAAAGATTGCACTGCTTGCCTTCTAGGGTGGTATACGAATTAAACAAATGGTCCCAAGGTCAATTCCTTAGAGGTTTTCAGATAAGGAGAAAATGAGGGTGGGGCGACTCTCCCCGTGGGGCATCTCTCCCGGAATTACCTTATATTTATATTTTTCATAGTTTGGCAGCAATTAGAATTTAAAATATTGGTTTAACAAAGAACACTGTTTCATTCATTGAACTTTTCTTACTATGTAAAAGAAGATGGAAAAATCATATCAATGCAATTCGAAAAAGGAGAGCCTTGTTTATAAATGCCCATGGCGTATCTTTTACGAGTTGTTCATAATCAAACGATTTTCGTGAAAGCTTACCTGCTCCTGATATGGCCATAACAAATGCACCATGGCCATATCAACTTCATTTGACTTTTATTTTTTCACCTGGCAAATTTACATGCCTTACAGCTGGGATTACGCAAAAAAATATATATTTTAAGAAAAACAACGTACATTTTTATGAAAAAACCTGTTTTGACTACACTTTTGAATTATAAAAAAGATTATTAAGTGTCATGTTTATTCATTTTTACACCAAAATTATTTAATTTTAGCAAATTTGCGCTCTCAAACTGAAAACAATCATGATTTGTACAACATGGAACAAGGGTGGCCATATCATGTGCACATGTTCCTGATATGGCCACTAGGTGGACTTTTGGAATTTGGGACTTTTTGGACAATTAAAGCTACTTTTATGGGGAAAGGAAATTGTTTTAAGAAAATCCATTAGACTGAGAACGAGTAAGAAAAAAATGGTTTACATTTTTTTTTTCAAAATGGCGGCTAGAAAAATTCTCAAACCTTAGCATGGCCATATCACGGACACCTACCTTACTTTCCAAGGTGGATTTACTATAATCTTTTCGCTGTAAGAAAAATTCCTAATGTAAACAATAACACGTGACTGAAGTGAGGCTTCATTGGCCACTGTTTGGCGCCATAGATTCTCAGTACATGTTCCCGCCTACTGTTGTACATTCTGTTTCATGTTGAACATTTCACGTTACTCGTCAAGTAGGCCTAACCTCACTACTATGCATTCGTTTGCTTAGGAAACATTTATTTTATAATTACTGTAATTAAATTATTTTTAAGTCTTATGTCTGCACAATGGACAGTTGAGAATACAGAAGCCATACTTCAGTACCACGTGCTTACGTGAACAATTACGAGCTCAAGTGACGCCAACTTGCTACAAGAACAGACTACCTCGTGAAGCTGTAGTCGGGTGGTCCGGCGATAGTGAGATATTTTTTCTCCTATATAAGTTATAGTATAGTTTCAGTTTAGATATTTCTATATTTCTTTGATATGTTTGTTTAACCTACGCCACAGGGATCATTGAAGCGCGTAATAGGCTCTTTATTCACTCAGTCTGACAGGCGCCTAACGCATTTAAGACCAGTAGACGCGAGGTAGGTTACTGAACTTTAGTATAGCATAAAGGGGTTTTTCCTGTCTAGGAACGCGTTGGTAGCGTTGTTTGTATCTGGCAAACAATAGTAGCGTCTGGTGAGCGCGTCACCTTAGTGAGCATTTAAAAGGACGTGAGCCGAGAGCGTGCGAACAACCAGACGATTGCCGGCCTGTGAGCCGAGTGCGTATTTTCCCAGACGATTGCCGGCCTGTGAGCCGAGTGTGTATTTTCGGAGACGATTACCGGCCTGTGAGCCGAGCGTGTATTTTCTCAGAATATTACCGGCTAGTGAGCCGATCGTGTGTTTGGTCAGAAGACTGCCGGCCAGTGGCGTGTTTACTCACTTATATAGTCTACGGCCTGTGAGCCGATCGCGTGAGTATTAATAATATTTCCGGCACTTGTTCCGATCGTGTATATCTTATCATTCTCCGTTTCCCAGCCGAACGAAGTGATAAAGTGTAGATTTCGCACCTTTTAGCTTTGTGTTTTACTCAATAAGTTGACGGCAGCGATTTTAAACTGGCGTTAGACGAGACGCCGAAAACACACGGAATGACAACAGCCAGTATTCCGTCGCTTGGACTCAAGCAAGGGAAGTGAGCCGAATAAATACACTTAGTGGAACCCTACTCCTTGGTTTCTTTTCGTGAGAACGACGAATATCACATTATATCCTACGCCCACAAAACCACAAGGTCCCTGAGAAGAGATCTCCTCTACCGGGGGACAAGATCTTCCAGCATCCACCGACGTGTGACTGAGCTAGTGGACTTCTCCTCTGCCGGCGACGCGACAGAGAAGAAGATAAACAACAACAACAACGTGTGCCACCAGGTAAAACCCGTCGCAAATGGCGCCCAACGTGGGGCGACGAGAATAAAAACAACATCGCGTGGCTACGAGAATAAAAACAACAACGCGTGGCTACGAGAATAAAAACAACAACGCGTGGCTACGAGAATAAAAACAACAACGCGTGGCTACGAGAATCAACAATACCACCGAGGCGTCGGGACGAGAACAACAGTAGCAGCAGCAACGTGATTATCGTCAGTACTAGACGACAGCAGAGAGGCTGACGCAGCATCCCCGCCGAGGCAACGAGAGCGGCGACACCGAGGGTGGCGAAATCATCACGGCTACGCGGGACGAGTAGGGTCGACGCTACATCGAGGAGGAAGACAACGTTGATGGTAATATTTTGGAGGGTTATACATGTATGAACATTCTTTGTGTGTAGGGAGGATAACATTTATTAACGCATAATTCTGTGTAGGGTTGTACGTATATTTATGTCTGTGTGTGTATAATATTTTGGAGGGGATCGTTATTGTGTGATCTGTATATAGGTTATGGCATATCCAGATGTTATTAAGGAATAGAAGAATTGAGACCGAAGGGACGGAGAGTGAGAGGAAAATAATAAGTAGAGAGAATAGAGGGATGGAGAACGTAGGAGACAGCGAAATGGAGGGAAGATTAGAATTGGAGAGCAGTATGGGGGACGACGAGATCATAGGAAATAGCGAAGAAACCCAGCAATGTAGCGAGAAGGAAAAGGGAGAAGAAGGGACGATGCTAGGACAGCTAGGAATTTTAATGAAACATATTACAGAGCAATTGAAACAGAGTACAGAACAAATGAAGCAGAATTTCGACAAAATGAAACAGGATAATTCAGAACAAATGAAAAAAATGGATGAAAGATTAGGTCAGAGTACAGAACAAATGAAAAAAATGGATGAGAGGTTAGGTCAAAGTACTGAGCACGCGAAGCAAATGTCAGAACAATTTAAGCAAAATTTTGAACAAATGAAACAAGATAACTCAGAACAAATGAAAAAAATGGATGAGAGGTTAGATCAAAGTACTGAGGAAGCGAAGCAAATTTCAGAACAATTTAAGCGAAATTTTGAACAAATGAAACAAGATAGTTCAGAACAGTTTAAGCAAAATTTTGAACAAATGAAACAAGATAGTTCAGAACAGTTTAAGCAAAATTTTGAACAAATGAAACAGGATAATTCAGAGCAATTGAAACAGAGTTTGAGACAGATGGATGAAAGATTAGGTCAAAGTACTGAGCAAGCGAAGCAAATTTCAGAACAAATAAAGCAAATAGATGAGAGGATAGGCCAAAAGACTGAACAACCGATGAGGCAGATGGACAGCAAACTATCAGAAATGGAGAGTAGGATGGGAGAAAATTCCAGAGAGATTAGGGAACAGGTAAACCAGCTGATAGAGAGTCAAATAGAAAACTTGGAGGGAAAGATAGCAGACAATAATACGGAAATAGAAAGTCAACTAGGCGTCGTAGTAGATAAGATGGCAGAGAACATGAGGGAACTAGAGGAGAAGGTGAGGAACAGCACAATTGCTGAGAACGAAAAGACGAGATCGGCCATAGAAGGAACGGTAGATGAGAGGTTACAAGGGGTGGATCGAGAGATGGAGGCGATTAGGCGAGTAGTGAGAGACCAGGGAAAGGAAGAGAGAGAACGCTTAGAGAGTTTAGAATCAAGATGGAATTCGATGCAAGATAGGATCCATGGAGTCACTGTCGATAATTCAATTAGCGAACCGAGCGTGAGCGGAACGCCTAGCGGGAGCAATAGTATGGGATTAGGAAATATAGTAGGAGGTAGTAACATAAGTGATCATGTGGTAGGAGAGAACCAAGACCCACGAAATCAGGAACAATGTAATTTAAATATTGTAAACGAGAGGTCATCTTTAGGTCGCCCACAGTATCCCACGCATATCATTAATGAAATCGGTTATCCCGTATTTGATGAGGTGGAATTCTCAAACCCTCACTGTTATATCCGCGAATTGGAAACGTATTTTCACGTGAAAGGGGTACCAGAGGAACTAAAAATGACCGTCGTGAGAAAAAGTCTGAGAGGACGGCCACTTAATTGGGTTCTCGTAGCTTTAGACGCACAAGTTAGTTATGGAGAATTCAAAACAAAGTTCTCTGACCGGTATTGGGGGCAGAGGCAACAGCAGAAAATCAGAAAAGAAATCAATGATAGTAGGTTTGATGCTAAGAAAGGCATATCGATGATTGATTACTTTATGGAGCTTGTCAAAAAGGGAAAGAGTCTAAATCCACCAATGCCAGATTCTGAGTTGATACAAACTATCATATCCCATTACCCGGAAAATATTAGGTATAATTTAATTATCGCGGGACCACGAGATTTTGGGGAGACAATTGACCTCCTGACCGCGCTAGACAGTTCTGATATGACACACAATGGAGGCGAAAGATATGACGCAACTAATTGTGCAGAGAAGAGTATACAGGGTTATTCCAGCCACTCGAAGGCGGAGAGAGGGGCACATGGCGCCCTCTCACCACCTCGAGGGAACATGAATGTAAATAATTGGGCAGCTGACAGACAACCAGGCTATGGGTATATAATAATAATAATAATAATAATAATAATAATAATAATAATAATAATAATAATAATGGTCGGGGTCAAAGTGGTATTGTCAGCCCAAACCGAAATAGGAGGGATATTCAACCTGTCAGAAATATGTACAACCGCAATAATCCTGGTGTTGACCGCGGTAGCGGAAGTAATGTAAATAGGATGAGAAATAATGGGGGCGGACCAGTCCGCAGAATTAATCACATAAGATGGTATACGGATAGAGAGGCAAATGTGCACCCTAGGGACAGCAACCCACCCCACTGGTTTAGAAATAGGAGATATAGGCAAGGATTCTGGCAGCCTAATTTTGGTAGGGGCTGGAATGATAGGAGAGACTGGCGGAGACAAGAACAAGAAAGGGACCGCAGAAATGCATTAATGGTAGCAGCGCAACAGGTAGACAATAGGATGCCAGCCACGCGTAGCGACGAGTGTGACAGATCAGCAAGTCCGGGTAGAGATCCTTCAGTTTGGAGACCATACCTGCGAAGTGAAGGACCTAGACAACAACAAGGTTCTAGGTAAATACTATAAACAGCTGCCAAGACCATTCAGGCAAGACAATGTAAATATAGATACGTAAGTTGGAATGGGGAGCTAGACTCTATTGTGAAAAGGCAGGATACCAATGTACAATGCGGCGCAGTGTAACTGCGTACGCAAGGCGGATGCGTGATTGAATAATGTGTGAAACTGTAAATAAGAATCTTATGAATTTTGTAGGTAATGTATGTAAATAGTGTGAGGGATGATTAACAAGTATGCTTGAATAATGACTGTGTGCACAGAGAGATTGTTTAAAAACATATATGTCATGTTTATTTTAGAATTTGTATAGCTGAGCAAGATGGCGTGTATCCTGGCTGATCGCGATAGGAATAACGGTAGAATGGCATTGTCGAAGGCGAGATTTCCCAACAATGAAAATTCTTTAAGGGAATTTCCATTGTTGAGAAAGGGGCATTTGAAGCTGTAGTCGGGTGGTCCGGCGATAGTGAGATATTTTTTCTCCTATATAAGTTATAGTATAGTTTCAGTTTAGATATTTCTATATTTCTTTGATATGTTTGTTTAACCTACGCCACAGGGATCATTGAAGCGCGTAATAGGCTCTTTATTCACTCAGTCTGACAGGCGCCTAACGCATTTAAGACCAGTAGACGCGAGGTAGGTTACTGAACTTTAGTATAGCATAAAGGGGTTTTTCCTGTCTAGGAACGCGTTGGTAGCGTTGTTTGTATCTGGCAAACAATAGTAGCGTCTGGTGAGCGCGTCACCTTAGTGAGCATTTAAAAGGACGTGAGCCGAGAGCGTGCGAACAACCAGACGATTGCCGGCCTGTGAGCCGAGTGCGTATTTTCCCAGACGATTGCCGGCCTGTGAGCCGAGTGTGTATTTTCGGAGACGATTACCGGCCTGTGAGCCGAGCGTGTATTTTCTCAGAATATTACCGGCTAGTGAGCCGATCGTGTGTTTGGTCAGAAGACTGCCGGCCAGTGGCGTGTTTACTCACTTATATAGTCTACGGCCTGTGAGCCGATCGCGTGAGTATTAATAATATTTCCGGCACTTGTTCCGATCGTGTATATCTTATCATTCTCCGTTTCCCAGCCGAACGAAGTGATAAAGTGTAGATTTCGCACCTTTTAGCTTTGTGTTTTACTCAATAAGTTGACGGCAGCGATTTTAAACTGGCGTTAGACGAGACGCCGAAAACACACGGAATGACAACAGCCAGTATTCCGTCGCTTGGACTCAAGCAAGGGAAGTGAGCCGAATAAATACACTTAGTGGAACCCTACTCCTTGGTTTCTTTTCGTGAGAACGACGAATATCACATTATATCCTACGCCCACAAAACCACAAGGTCCCTGAGAAGAGATCTCCTCTACCGGGGGACAAGATCTTCCAGCATCCACCGACGTGTGACTGAGCTAGTGGACTTCTCCTCTGCCGGCGACGCGACAGAGAAGAAGATAAACAACAACAACAACGTGTGCCACCAGGTAAAACCCGTCGCACTCGGTATTCATCCGCGTTCATAGTACATAACAAAATATAAATGTAGCTTTTCTTTTACATAGCGTTTTACATATGAGTAAAGTTAAATGTTTAATCGTATTTAACAACTAGAATTCAATATTTTATTTTCAAATAATACAAGATTGTGGTTTCGAAATGCGAACTATATTTTCCTGCGTCATGTGAGTATTTCGACTGGGAGCCAATCACGCGTATGACAGCAACGTGCTTATGTTTACATTAGGATTTTTCTTACAGCGAAAACAGTATAGGTCCCCTTGCTATCTTTGCCTATAGGACAGCATTGATACCAAGGCGCTATCATACAAGACAGTGGCCAGAATGCTTGGAGTTTTCTGTGAGGATCAACAATGTCAAGTGCGAACCACTAGTAAATCGCAGACAATGTAGTGTGCATAATTCCACAAGATGCTTAATGAAATGGAGAAAAAGGCTTGGAATAGTTTTCTTGCAGTTGTTAGGGGTTTCTTGGGAAATCACAAAGCCGAAAACTACCGGTTGAAACTATGGTACAAAATTTTTGCAAAATGGGTTGCAGAAAGTCACTGAAAGTCCATATTCTTGATGCACATCTTGC